>NC_059138.1:82806478-83150228 GCF_020740605.2 Lemur catta | reverse complement strand
CGTAAGAGTGAAGGACGTGATTAGGTCAAACCTCTGCGACCAAGCTCCAGGGAAGAAGAAAATATGATAGAAACCTAAATAATAAGACATCCAGAAAGACACAGAAAAAGAAATATGATAGACCAATATGAAGAACACAACTAAATTTATGGAGATACATGAATAATCGAATCAATGGAGAGACATTTCTGATTTCTGGATGGAAGGACTTGAAATTACAAACCAATTCTTCCTATATTAATTTGTGTATTTAACACAATTCCAGTCAAAATCCCAAAAGATTGCTTGTAAAACCTGGTAAGAAGCAATTCTCAAGTTAATATATAAGAATAAGCTGTGAGAGATTAAAGAAAAACTGAGAATGCTAAGGAAATGTTTGAAAAAGAAAGTAATGAGGGTGAACTGTCCTTAGCAAATATTAACTTGCATTATAGAATGACAACAGTAAGAATAGATAGTTATATCACTAGAGTAGACTAGATTCTAGATGAATGAAATGTATAAACAAGCCATAAAATGCAAATTATAATAGGCAAGGTAATGTAGGGATGTGTATATATATATACACACATATATTCATAATTATTTATTTCTTTTTTATAATGCAAACTTTGATCCATTTTGAAATTTTATTAAGGAGTGAGATAGAAATTAATCTTTATTTTTCCCAAGTAGATTGCCATTGACTGGATTCCCTCACCCTGTGCAAGTGATTCTTTATCATATACCAATTTCCTGTGATTCATTGTCTGGTGCTCTACCTGTGCCATTTTAATTGCTATGGTTTCATGTGTTTTGCTGTGCAAAGGGCAAACCTACGTCATTATATTTTATTTTTAGAATTTCTTCTGGCTCTTCTTAGTTATATATTATTTTACGTGACCCTTTTCTTTTTCCTTTTTTTTTTTAAAGACAGAATCTTGCTCTGTTGCCTGGGCTAGAGTGCAGTGGCATCATCATAGCTCACTGCAACCTCAAAGTCCTGGGCTCAAGCAATCCTCCTGCCTTGGCCTCCCGAGTAGCTGGGACTACAGACACATACCACCACACCTGGCTGATTTTATTTATCTCTTGTAGAAACAGGTACTTCTGTTGCTCTGATGTTCAGGCTGGTGTCAAACTCCTGGCCTCATGCAATCCTCCCACTTTGGCCTCCCAAAGCACTAGGATTATAGGCGTGAGCTACTGTGCCCGGCCTACACGGCCTTTTAAACTATTTGATCAAATCACAAAAATAAGGTTTTTTGTTTACAATTGCATTTAATTTGTTGATAGATTTGGGAAGATGTGACATCTCTACATTATTGAATCTTTGGGCCCAATCAGAAGACATGTTTATAGTTTTCTTAAAGGAAGTGTATTTTCAAAGTAAGGGAGAGAATGTGTACATGTATATGTATATTCATCTGTTTATCTATATCTTTATGTTATATGTAATATTATACAGCTATTTTTTTTCTATATAATCTGTCAGTGACTGGAAGGTATATCTCTATGATTATGTTTTGGTTACATTTTATATTTCCAGCAGCTTTTTGTCTTGTCGATGATCCTGGACTTTTTTACATTTGATTTTCATAAAAGTTAAACTTGTATACATTTTTAAATGACTTTTGATTCTTCTACATCAGCTCTGATGTAAATTCAGACTTTTGTACATGAACTCACCCCAAAACTCCCAAACCTGTTTGTACTTGGTAGAGGTGCCCATCAGCCGGCCAGCAGTCCACCGGGGGTATGGTTACTATTTTGTCTTATGAAATGATCTGAATATTATTTGATTTCACCTCTATCATTTCATAAAATGATTGAAACATGAAAACATAAGTGAATTGGTGCTCGTGATAAGAACTGTAGCTTTTTCATGAGATTAAATCTCAATAAAGATCTCAATAAAGATGGAATTCATGAGAGGTATCCACAGCAGCAAATCCTCAGCTCTGCTCAGGCCTATACCATGAAAGTAAAGCAAAACTAAAGAAGCTAGCCGGGCGCGGTGGCTCACGCCTGTAATCCTAGCACTCTGGGAGGCTGAGGCGGGTGGATCCCTCGAGGTCAGGAGTTCGAGACCAGCCTGAGCAAGAGTGAGACCCCGTCTCTACTAAAAATAGAAAGAAATTATCTGGCCAACTAAAACTATATATAGAAAAAATTTGCCGGGCATGGTGGCGCATGCCTGTAGTCCCAGCTACTCGGGAGGCTGAGGCAGGAGGATCGCTTAAGCCCAGGAGTCTGAGGTTGCTGTGAGCAAGGCTGACGCCACGGCACTCACTCTAGCCTGGGCAACAGAGCGAGACTCTGTCTCAAAAAAAAAAAAAGAAGCTACAGGAACTACATCAAAACTATGTTAATTAAGTTAATGATCTGGAGCATTAGTGTCCCGTGGAATATAATACAAGTTACACTGGTCATTTAAAATTTTTGAAAGGCCTCATTAAAAAGTTAAAAAAACACACATGAAATTAATTTAATAACATTTTATTTAAGACAATGTGTCCAAAGTAGTATTATTTCAGCAAAAAATAAATACAAAAAATTGCTAATAAGGCAATTTACATTTTTTTCACTGTAAGCCTGAGAAAGCTGGTATTTATTTTATAATTACAGCACATCTCATTCAGACCCACCACGCTCTCAAGCGCTCCACCAGGCTCACGTGCGGCCCGTGGCTACACCAGTGGAGGCCGCAGATCCAGAAGGGAAGGTATCACTAGAAATCTTATCATATAGTAGCGATCTTGGAATGGAATTCCCTTTATAACATAAGGGGTTTGTCAGCTGTGGTCTATTACATTTTCATAAACTTTTTCAAGAATATCTTATAAACAAAAAGAACATTTCACATCATATTTTGATGCTATGGCTTCATAGCAATTTTAGGCAAGTTTAATGTCCTTTGCTTGACTTTCACTTGATAGTATCTTGCAACCCATGTTTTATTTTGTTTGTGTTTCCCTGACATCTTTTGCCCGTCTTTTTATTGAAAACTTTGCTTGTTCTTATAGACATTAATAATTACAGATGCTCTGTTTTAATTGTATCTCTTATAGACATTAATTATTGGGTTTAATTTTGGGATTCGATACACGAGTAAATGCCATTTGTATGCGTTGTCACTATAGATGGTTTCACTGTCATTTTGCATGAGTATGCTTTCTCATTTCCTGTCTTTGCTACATGGCCTCTATTTTTTTTTAGATCATCTCACTGTTCTCCCTGTGGTAATTTGAAAATTATTAAGACTGATCTTATTTCAACTTTAAGTACATACTTAAATATGAACATCTCATGTCAAATTCATTTGACTCCATAAGCAAAATGAAATCTACTTACTTCTGCTATGGAGGATGAGGGGATTCACCCACTTAGACTTCCTTCTGCTACCAGCTCCAGGTTTGTGTTGGAACATATCAGCGTTTTTATTTGCCCATTATTGTCAAGTCGTTTTAACATGATGTAGCTTTTCTAGCAACAGGTATAACATCTCCTCTGCATTGTGAACATGGTTATTCTATGTTTAAATAGTGTAAGGTTTACTGTCAGTCAGGCCTGGCTACGTAATTTGTAGGGCCCAGTGCAGAATGAAAACGTGGGGTCTTTCCTTGACAATGGCAGCACATTCGACTGTGTAGGGCCCTTTTAAGCATGAGATCCCCTTGTGACCACATTGTAAGCCCATGAAGATGGCCCTGCCACCGGTCTTTTCAGACCACTTCCCCGTTTGTCACTTATTTTGATTTGTCATTCAGTAGATTGGATAAAGACTTTGTACCATCCTGGGCCCGCTGACCCTCTGATGCCTTCCTCACTCTTCCCCTGCTGTGCTCTGGACGATGGAGGGATGGAGGGCCTTTTCTCTGCACCATATTTTCCAAGGTTCTCAATTCAGCTGGTTTTCAGCCAGGTTTGGCCAACAGGAGGGTCTAACGTTGGAAGAAATTGGAAGGATGAGGAAGGGTGAAGCAGAGTCTTTCTCCCTTCCCCTGTCCATCTCGGTCAGCATCTCAGGCCCCAACTCCCAGGGTCTCAAGCGACATCTCCTTTCCCACCGCACAGGCCCACCAGGACTCCAGCTGCCTTCAGGTAACTCCGGCCCCTGGGCTCCTCTGTCCTGCCAGCCCAGGGACAGGCAGTGGCTAATCTTGAAGTGTTTTCTTGTCCCTTATTATCTTAGCCCTTCCCCCAACAATGAAACTGAATTCCTTCATTCAATTCCCCCTGCTTCAAATACTTATGAGAAATATATTTCCTGCATTTAGACAGATAAGAGATAGTTGTCTGTTACCTTCATGTGCAAATGACAATTTAGCATTATGTAGAATTCATGAACGGCACCATGTTTATTTCACTGAAGTTTGGAGCCATCCTTCTCAAACTTTAGCATGGGTCAGAATCACCTGGAGGGCTTACTGAAACACTGGTTTCTGGGCCCCACCTCAATAGAATTGAAGTGAGTATGTCTGGGGAAGTGCTCTAAGATTCAGCATTCTAACAAATCCTAGGTGAGGCTGGAGCTGCCAGCCCCCAGACCCCACCTAAGCAGCTTTCCTCTGAAACTTGCTCCATTATCTGACAGTGTTTAATGCTACTGAGATGTCTGAGTTCAATCTCAGTTTTTAAGCTTAATAGGTGACATGAGTATTTACAAGACACTATCTTTAAACTTGTAGTTCAGCAAATTCTCCAGAGAGTGACATGGCATTAGCCACTCTTTGTAAGTTTTCTTTTTTGTGTGTAAGTTTTCTTTTTGATCTGACAATGACTGTCTTCCTTCATTTTAGAGAAAAAATTTTCTAAAAATATTTTTAAGTATGTATTTGTTTGTTTCATTCATTAGTCCTCAGCTTCAGGCAGTAACACCAAACTGTCCCTGTGATGGGCCTCCGTTGGGAATCCCTCATACGTGGTGGTTTTCCTGGGTTTGGAAATACATATTCATGGTGGAATACCTAAATCAAGCTAATTAACATATACTTTGTCCCACATACTTACCATTTTTTTTTTGTGATGAGAACACCTAAAATCTATCCTGTTAGCAATTTTCAAGAATACAACATAATTGTTATAAACTATAGTCACTGTGTTGTACGATAGATCTCTTGAACTTACTCCTCCTGTCTAGCCGAAATTTTATACACTTTGACCCACATCACCCAAGCCCCTCCACCCCCAGCCCCTGGCAACCACCATTCTACTCTCTACTTCTGTGAGTTCAGCTTTCTTAGATTTAGAAAATGTGGTATATTTCCACAGTGGAGTACTATTCAGCCTTATAAAAAGAAGGAAATTCTGTCATTTGAGACTATGTGGATGAACCTGGAGGACATTGTGCTAAGTGCAATAAGCCAGGTGCAGAAAGACAAATACTGCATAACCTCACTCATATGTGCAATCTAATAATGCCAACATTTTTGCATACTTTCCTTGTATATTTTTCTATGCACTTTAATTTAAGAGAAAAACTATATAATTCAATTTTGATCTTACATTTTAATTAATAGAAAATTATAAGCATAGTTTCCCAGTCAGATGAAGAGAACTGCCAAAAATATAACCCTATTTATATGTCATGCACAAAGATTTATTTGACTACACCTGTGGTCCTGGTGTAATTATGAACGGTGCCTTCTTTCACTCTCAAGAGTCTTAGTGGAAGCAAAGGGGAAAGAAAACTGGAGGAAAGGGTACAGTTTTACAGGGAGAGTAAAGGAAGTCAAGATAAAGTTAATTGAACAAAAACAAGTAAAGCTTTATGTATATTATTTCAGGTTTGAAGATATCAAAAGAAATTTAACTCACATTATTAACAATTAATATTAAGTTAATAATTTAACTTACTATTTCAGAAGAAGCAGAGGGGAAGAAGGGAGAAGGTATAAGCGAGTTAAATCCTGATCTGGGATGTCACCCCACCAGGAACGATGGCACCACGTACTAATGCCCAGCTACTCCCTGGAGCCCCTTTTGTGAAAACTCCACGGCCACCTCAGTCTATCACTTGACGCTTTTGATGCTGAGGACTAGAGTCTCATCTACATGTAGAATCTCTGCCACAGTTACCGCAGAATGATAGACATCTCCACCTGCAGGTTGGCTAGGACACGCCACCATTTCCAAGAGCTAATTTCCTTCTAAATTTTACCCAAGCTGTATGTCTGCTTGGTGCAAACTAGGTCATGTATGGGTTCCCAGCTGCAAGAGAGTCTGGAAAAGGTTTTTGTTTTTTAAGCTTTCTAGCTTCTGTAGTACAGGAGGGCAATAGAAGCACTGGAGTTTGTGTTGAGTGAGCCGATTTGCAGTATTTGCCTGAGTCTACTGGCTTCAATAACACCTGTTGACAATATTTTAAAGAGTAAATACAATACATATATAAAATGAGAAAATTCATACAGTACAGAAGACATAAAATAAAAGGTGAAAGCTGTTTTTTATTACTCTTTTTCATCCTCTCTCTGTATTCGTTATTTATTGATGTGTAAAAAATTACCCCAAAACTTAGCCACTTACCAGAACAAAATATGTATTATGTCACAGTTTCTGTGGGTCAGAAGTCTAGGCACGGCTTAGCTGGTGTCTCTGGCTTGAGGTCTCCCAGGAGGTTGCAGTCCAGCTGTTGCCGGGGACTTCAGTCTCATCTGAGCACTCAAGTGGGGGAGGATGTCCTTTCCAGCTCACTCACTCAGCTGTTGGTGGGATTTGGTCCCTCACAGGCAACGCACTGAGGGCCTGAGCTGCTCACAGCCTGTTGGTGCAGGGCTTCCTCGGTCCCTTGCCACATGTGTCCATGCACAGGGCAGCTCTCACATGGCAACCAGCTTCCCTCTTAGTGAACAGATGAGCTAAAAGACAAGAGAATCACCCAAGATGGAAGCCACAGTCTTTCTATAAACTCCTCTTGGGAGTGACGTCTGTTGCTTCTACTGAAGTCTATTCATTAGAGGCAAGTCGGTAAGTCCAGTCTATGCTGGCGAAGAGGGGATTACACAAAGGTGCGAATGCCGGGAGGTGGGGTCCCTGGCCATCCTAGAGGCTGCCTGCTACACCTCCTCTCCCCCCATGTCCCACTCACCCAAAGTAACCACTGTTAACAGTTTCTTATGATTCCCTTTGAGGGCGGGAGTGGGGGGGTAGAACTGGATTTAAATCAGTTTTCCAAGATTAACCTGGAAGTATTCCAACAGTTACTGCTAAGATTTAAATGTCAGCCATTCCTAAGTGGCATAAATGTCATCCTCCTAGCCAAGTAGACCAGATGGACATTGAAACTCGCAGCTTATGTTCAAGTAAACAGTACAGCAATGGTAACGTGGTAAAAGTGCCCAAGTGTGTGTTCACATTTTCACAAATGAAAAAAGAAAATCAACCACAGAACATATGGGCAATGCCTCAGAAGGAGTTTTTGAAAAATAAATTTGCCAGAAAACACCTGCAGGCCTGTCTCCATAAGCATTGACAGAGAAGCAGGGCTGCTAGTCCATGACGCTGGTGTGCTGTCAGCTAATGTACAAATGATGGTGACTGGTGTCTGCTCGGCCAGGTACCACGCCTGGCCTCACTCAGTAATCGTAGCCAAGTTTGCAAGAGCGATATTATTAACTCCTCTTCACAGATGATGAAACTGTGGTTCTAAGATGTAAGTGACTAGCCCATGTTCCAAGCCAAGGGTCTCTGGTCCCAAAGCCTTTGTTCTTTCCACTTCACTCTCCAATGCCTAAGGTCTGTTTTGGCCTCTCCTCCCCTTTACTGATTTCTGAGCTATTCCACAATTTGAGTAGGTGGACATAGCTTCCCTTTGTCTGCCTATTCAGAAGGAGAGTGTCCAGCTTTCTCCTGCCAACCCCTCTCCTATGTGAGGAGGATTCTGGAAATAAGGACCATATGCTTCTCGTCCGGTTCCAATCCATCAAGATATGTGATGCCTCACATGGATTTTTTCTCTTCCAGAAGTTAGCAAATATTTAGAAATCATTCTTAAGCTGTGTACACGGCAGCAGGACATTGGGTCCTGGCTTTTGTCCTGTTTGAATTTAAATTAAGATGGCAACTAAAAATAGGTGGAAGACTCAGCTATTTGGGGGAGAAAATTCTACCACAAATAACACTTGTAGACGATATCCAAACATAACCAATAAACGATGTAATTAAGTTAGAGAGACTGCTGGAAATTAGAGACTACTAGAAGCTATTTGATTTAGAAATTTGAGCTATAACTATCTTTAAAATCTAAAGTGTTAACTAACACTTCAGGATGAAGCATGCATTTAACAAATATTTATTGAATTTAATACCAGGCAGAAGGAATGCAAAAATAAATGGAAACATCTTTGGGATTGCAAGAGTCTAGGGAACAGAATGAGAGATGATCCTATAAAAATAATTACAGTATGTGAGGAGGGCATTTATTCCAAAATTCTTCTGCTTCTATGAGGAACTTCCACGTGACCACACTAGACTTTTCTTCATTCCTCTGTCCCTCACTGGGAGCCAGGCTAGGCGTCGATTAGCTGATGGAGAGTTTTAGAAGAGGAAAATGGACTTGCTGCTTTGCTCTTCTCTCTCCCCTCACCCCACTCCCACTGTTAAGCTCTCTGCCACTCTACCTGCAGGCAGCATGGCAGGGCAGGTTCTGCACGGAGCACGGTAGTGAGCCCACGTGCCCACATGGGGCTGACCTTCCAGAGTGCAGTCTCTCAGTAACAGAGCTGTTATTTTGATCTCCAACTGATGCCCCCTATGTCTCTTTCTTAGAACTAGGCAAGGAAGAGTGATGTTACTTACCATGTCCCTTAAGACTGCAAGAAAAATAGGACTTGTGCTAAGTATAAGAGCTGTAAGACACTAAAGAGAGCCCACGTCTTCAGAGTGGATCTATAGGACCTCACAGAGGAGATGTTATTGGGGCTAGATGTTGGAACATCCGGAAGAATTAAGACAAGGAGGTCAAGAAAGAATACTCTAGAAAATATAACATAAAAAAATTACTCTTCAGAAAAGTATGTGTCATAGTAGGAAAACGGAAAATGGTCTGTGTGGCTGCGGGTGTGCTGGGTGGTGCGGAGAGGCAAGGTGGGATTGGGGGCACATTGTCAAGGGCCTTGTGTGGACAGTGTATGTAATTCCTGCGTCCCGCCCCCTGAGGCCAGGAGGGAGACTGCTATTGGTTAGTCTTAGAGACTACTTCACATACCTTGGGTGTGCAATCAGCTTCAGGAACCACTGTCTTCCAGGCTGAGGAGTTGTTTGAACTTCATTTCCTCAGTAACGGGAGTTCCTTAGCGGGAGCCGACTGCCACACCTGTGCGAGGATGGCCCTGGTGGTCAGTGTGGAGGCAAAAGCAAGTGAGGAGACTGTTGTAGGAGTTCAGGCTGGAGAAAAGGCAAGCCAAAACCACAGCAGCTGGAAAAGGACGGAAAGAATGGGGTAGAGTCCAGCTCTGTTTTGGAGGAAGGAGAGACAGGACTTTGTGACCCGATGTAGGGGTAAGGCATTGGGTGCTGAAGATGGATGCGATGGATGTGATCAAGTGAGGGTGAGGTGGTGCTGTGACTGGGTCTTTTGTTCTTTAATCCTGTGTCTCTCTCCGTCCCCCTACTCATCCATCCCCTGGGAAGGAAGAGTAGCTGATCTGATTGGTCAGGGTCTGAGGGTCTGATGCTCTCTGGGCCATGCCATGCTGCACAGCTGGATCGGGTCCCTGTACAGACGGCGCCACAGATCTGCCCATCCTCTCTGTTCCACAGTGCCTGGGAGAGTCACACAGAGCTGCCCTTTCCTCTGCAGACTGTTTGGATAAAAGGTTTCTTAGACTCAGGAGAGGAGAATAGGTGGAAGGGGTCTTGTGTGGTCATTCTGGTCTGAGCCACAGACTCCGATTCAGCCTTTTAGCATTTGAAGTGTGGAATCAGTAGGGTAGCTTTTCACCACAGTTTGTTTGTCTGGGAAAGACCTGGCTAACACAAGACCAGTTTATGTCTTGTCCTAAATATTTCTGTTTTAAAGTAGTAGTTTAATAGTTACATTAAAATAAGCCGAGATGGGTTTTGTAGATCCGCACTTTGTACTGCTATCTACTCCCACAGTGTCACCTAGGAATGGGTGATTTGCCTGTGCAGTGAGCTCAGTTTTCACAGTAACAGGTGAAAATAATCAGAGATAACCCATCACTCTTCTCCCATGTGTGTACACACACAGCATTGTCTACATCTCATTTTTAATGACAGCAAGTGCTGCTTTCACTGATAAAGTGTTTCCAGCTGCGAGCAGCTAGTGACAGCTCCCTCCTTCCTTGCTCTGAGGTGGTGAAGTATTCGATGCTGATGCCTTGCTGTCGCCTGGTGTACCGCAGGTTGTGCCTTGGCCCAGGCCTTGGGGTCACTAGTCATCAAAGTAAAGGAGAACTGTGGAAAATAGGTGGGGGAAATAGAGGCTGAGTAGTCCAGCTAGAGAACACATAGAATAAAGTTCGTGTGGTCTTGCTACACTGAGTTTATATTTATTTATTTTATTATTAATTAACAGTAATGCTTTTTAAATTAAAAAATTGATATCAATAGCTTAAAACATTGGAGGTACATGTTTAATGAAAAATTGAGTACTGAATTTCCACCTGCTAAAGAAGCATCGACCTTGTGTTGCTTATCGATTTATTGCTGCTAAGCTCCAGATTCACGGTCTTTGCCTGTGCTGTGATAACAGATCTGGGCCCTGAATGTATTTTCCCTTTCCCAGCTGGTAAGTAGGGAGCCCTGGAGAGACACTGTAGATTCTGTAGAGGACACTTTTTCGCTCAGTTTCTGCAGTGCTAGGTTCCTACCAGGTGCAGCTCTCTCTAGCATTTGTTTGCCGTGAGTGTTCTGCATCCCTCAACCCAAGCAGTGGCTTTGTAGTCAGGGGTCCCAGAGAGAGTGAGCCTGTGGCCCAGCCCCGGTGTGCTCCCTGCACCCTCTCTTTAGCCCAAACCATGTGTCCACGTGTGGTCCCATAGGGACGGTCACCTAGCAAGCTAGCTGCCTGACCTCATCCCACTCAGCCAGCCTGGGAGCCCAGCCCCGTCCACATGCTTCGATGCAGCGGCTTACTGCGCAGGTGGCCATTTCGGCTCCCGGTTCCAGCAGCAAATCCAGCAGTGCCCGGACTCCCTCAGGGTGCCTGCCTCCCTCCGGTGCCCGCCCACCACCGCTGGCTCACCTTTGGCCTGGAGCATCGATCGATTCTGTGGCCCTCTTGATTGAAACATGCACCAGGCCTCGCTCCTGCAGTGGCACCCAGTCTCTCTGCCCACTGGCCACCAGCCTTGACACATCTTCACACGGAGTGGGGAAGGCGGGTTGTTCCTGCCTGCCCAGCCACTGCGGGCCAGCTCCGGCCAGGGCAACCCAGGAACCTCTCCACCGTCCACACCCTCTTCAGTGAATCCTGAACCTACCCCCCGTGGGAGGGGGCCTTCGTCCAAGTGTATTCTTTTTTTATATATTTTTCCTTAGTCCTCTAGATTTCTCTTTATGTCTTCACAGTTTCTCTCCTATCATAGCTTAATCATTCCTTATATGAAATCATAAATAGGCACACTTTTTCTATAAAGGGCCAAATAATAAATACTTTAAACTCTGCGGGCCATACCTCTCTGTGGGTCATGCATCTCTGCCACACCTACTCACCTCTGCTGTTGTAGCACAAAAGTAGCCATAGACAATATGCCACTGAGTGGGTGTGGCTGTGTTACAATAACACTTCCTTTACAAAAGCAGGCCTGATTTGGGTGGTTTGTGTCTCCTGATGTCCCCAGACTGATACAAGTTCAACCTCAAAAATTGCAGGAACCATCAGTGCCCTGATAAATCTTCTCAGCTTACGGGTTCACCAGGGTGTGCATACCTGTGAGTAGACTGCTGCTCAGAGCTGCCCCAACTCACCTGGCCACACATACAAGGCCAGAAGTGCCAGGGCACTAACCTCAGGGGCATCCTTAACCAATAATTAAAGGGAACAGGGGTATCAATGCCCCAGCTCCCTGGCATTGGGATAATTGTGTGCATGTGTTTGACAGGAAGCTAGAGCTTCCAGCAGGCCAAGCCCACCATGTCAGCTGGCTTAGAAACAACTTATTACTGGCTGCCTTCCCTTTCCTATGTCATCTTCCCATCCCCTCACCTCCCCACTGCCCCCACTGATGGTTTCCTGAATCTTCAAATAAACTAAGTGCACTTGATCTAAATCTTAGTGTCTGATTCTGGGGAAATTCAACTAAGAAAAGATGAATTATCTGTTTTTTGTTGTACTAACATAAATACAAATTTTAATGCTGTACAGAGCTGTGGTTAAAAAGAAATGTTCTTACTAAGTTAAGAAACCTGTGGAGCATGTAATTCACAATTGCATTCAAACATACTGCAATTGAAATAGCAACTGCACTTGTCAAATTTTCCAAACATTTTTGTATATACCAATATACTTGAACTGCATTGTGTGTGTGTGTGTGTGTGTGTGTGTGTGTGTATAAGTTGAGAGTAAAAACTAAAAACACCAAAGAAGGGCAATACATGTTTTTTTCTTTGCTACCTACCATCCACTGGAATTTAGAAATATTTGAGCCTTTGAAGAATTACTCTGTACATCAAATTAAGTAGTGTCTTGCAAATGGTATTACATTTTTGTGTAATTGAACAATCTAAACTTGTTTGCATTTTATTCAAAATATTCAACAAATGTAGCCCTCCCCCCCCCCACCCCCAATCTCAGCATTTGAATTTTTTTTTAATTGCAGTTTGGAAACAACACTTGCAGACAGGAAGCTATTGACATGTATCTCTACTAAAGCAATAGAGGAACTAAAAAAATTAAACAATGAGTACTCAAAGAGGGTGTAAGATTTAATTTTGAAGTTCTATGATTATATTTAATATCTTGCTTTGTAGGTAAAAATCTACAAACTGTATAGCATCTAATTTTGACAGTTTTTTTAAAGAATCATGGATACATATTATTTAATGAGTTTATCTTATAAAAATTAATTTTGACAGGTAACAAAAGGAAAAAATAGACAAACTGAACTACATCAAACTGAAAAACTTCTATGCATCACAGGACACAATCAACAGAGTGAAAAAGCAACCCACAGAATGGCAGAAAATATTCACATATTATATATCTGATTAGGGGTTAATACCCAGAATATATTATACAATAAAAACTTCTACAATTCAACAACTACCACCACCACAAAAACCCAACTGAAAAATAGGAGAAAGGATTTGAATAGACATTTCTCCAAAGAAGATATACAAATGGCCAATAAGCACACTAAATGATGCACAAGATTGCTCACCAATAGGGAAGTACAAATCAAAACCACAATGTCATAGCACCTCACAGCCAGTAAGACACCTACTATCAAATATAGAAAATAACAGGTGTTGATGAGGGTGTGGAGAAATTAGAACCCTTGTACACTGCTGGTGAGAACGTACAATGGTAGAAAACAGTATGGTGGTTTTTCAAAATGTTAAAAATAGAATTACTATGTGATTCAGCAGTTCTGCTTCTGAGTATATACACAAAAGAATTGCAATCAAGGACTCAAAGGTATATTTGTACACTCATGTCCACAGTAGCATTCTTCACAATAGCTGTAAGGTAGAAGCAACCTAAGTATCTATCAGTGGATGAATGGATAAACAAAATGTGCCCTACACATACAATGGAATATTTTTCAGCCTTAAAAAGGAAGAAAATCTGACACATGTTACAACATTGATAAACCTTGAGAAAATCATGTTAAGTGAAATAAACCAGTCGCAGAAGGACAAATATTGTGTGACCCCACTTGTATGAGGTATCTAGGGTAGTCAAATTTTTAGAGGGGAATGTGGAGTTATTGTTTAATGAGTGCAGTTTCAGTTTTACAAGGTGAAGTGAGTTCTGTGGACAGCTGGTGGTGATGGATGCACAACAACGTGAATGTACTTAACGCCACTGAACTTTACACTTAAAAATAAGATGGTAAATTTTATGTAATATGTATTTTACCACAGTTTTAAAAAAATGTCACAAAGAATTGGGAAACAAGATACTTTGAATAGAAGCAAAAGACAAGACCTGAGAATATTTAGGCTGGAATATTTACATATTGCAATATAAAGAAAATTAGAATTGAGCATATCATGCATCTAGCAGAATTTGTTCTGAACTTATTTGACACTTTAGTACCAGCAAACAGAGTATTTTCTCAATTCAAATACATATATGGTAGAGAAGGGTCACATATGAAGGTATGAACAATTTTTAGTTTATTAACCATAAAATGCACATTTGAAAAATATTAATGGCAATTTTTTTGAAAAAAATAAAATCATTTTAAAAAGTAAGTTTTCCACAAAAATATCACTGATAGAGAAATAGATGTGGCTGAGAAGCAGATTACAGCACATGAATATGTGCCAAGAATCATTATTTTGCTTAAATTATCTCAAATGCTTAAATCACCAATATAAAGTAGTTTGAAGAAGATATTTTAATGTACATGAAAATATGTTATTTCTATTTTTTAGAAAAATTTTTTAAAATAGTTTTTTTTTGATTGTTTATATTGGGTTTTTTTGTTTGTATTGGTTTGTTTGTATTGGGGTTTTTTTGAGTCTTGCTCTGTTGCCCAGGCTAGAGTACCCTGGCATTAGGCTAGCTCAAAGCAACCTCAAACTCTTGGGATCAAGCGATCCTCCTGCCTCAGCCTCCCTAGTAGCTGGGACTACAGGTGCACACGATCATGCCTGGCTAATTTTTCTACTTTTTGTAGAGACAGGTCTTGCTCTTGCTCAGGCTCATCTTGAACTCCCGAGCTCAAGCAGTCCTCCCACCTCAGCCTCCTGGAGTGCTAGGATTACAGGCATGAGGCACCGTGCCCGGGCCTAAAATAGTTTTTATATAACTATTTTATGAGCATGTCAACATAAAACCATTTGAGAGTCAATAAATAAATATTTCAAATTATATAACTCATTTAATTTAGCAAACCTCTTCAGCCTCAAAAGCATTCTTATTTAGATGGTAAATGATAAACTCAGCTGTTTATAAAATTGATGTACTCCTAGTCTGGTTGTTGATCCTTGGTCCGGCAGGAGGAAATGCTGGTGGAGCAAGGGTAAGGAGAAGTGTCTCGCACCCCAACACACTGGTGCCAGGACAGGTGAGGACACCAGCCCAAACCAGCATGCTTCCGGGAAGCCCGCGTCTCCCTGTGCAGCTGTGGAAGCTGATGGGGCGGCTGAGGCTGGGGTGAGATTATTGGAAAATGAGATTCTTTTAGTTCCAAGTAAGGCTGACTTCAAAACAGGCAGAGCTTCCGACAGGCCTTCAGGTGGCTGTGGGAAGAATGTTATTTTGCTATCACAGCCTGTTTTCCCCTTTAATCTGTTTTTCAGCCAGTGCAGCACACAGGGACCTTAAACTGCAAAAAGCAGCTATAATCCTCGTATGCCTTGGAGCTCTAGTGTGTGACACTCAGGGCCTTTGGCTCATTAGTGCTGGGCATAGGCAGGTGGCCCTGGATTAGCATCCCCAGATCGCATGTTCAGAGCCAAGAAAGGAACCATGGTGAGACTAACTTCTTGGGTTCATGCGGCTTGTGCAATGTCTTGGACTTACCTCCTCCTCCACCCCATGTATCAACTTGCCTTTGGATTGCTGATTACTTAACCCTTTACTGTGTTTAGAATTTCATGACCCAAACTGTGATTTCAATCGCAGTGGGTGATGGAATTCATTTATCAATAAATAGATGAAGAAGCCTTAGCCTTATTATACAAGGACTATGTCATTCTGAGTTAAGGTGGATTCAGATAGGTTGTATTCTTGTTGGACAAATATTTTAGCTTTCCTTCCTTAAGTGCTTCTGTGGGAGAGCTATACAGTCTTACAGAGTTGAACTCAGGAGTGGGCATGTGACTTGCACTGACCAATGAAATAAGGACAGATGTAACGTGTGTTACTCAAGGCAGAAGCTTTCAGAGCCAGCACGTGACTCTCTGTGTCTCTTTTCTCTCTGCTCCAGCAACTGGCAATATTTCAGGTAGAGGCTGCTTCACCAGTTGGTCCCAGAATGAAGATGACATGCAACAGAATCATAGCCAACTCACAATAAATGTGTAATGTGAGTGAAGAATAAAACTTTATTATTGTAAGTCATTAAGATTTAGGTTTTCTTTTTTTGTTATTGCAGCATAATTTAGCCTATCCTGACTAATGCACAATTGTTATAAACTCAAAGTCTAGAAATAAAAGGTAGGTGTGCCTGGACACTTTGCTGATGGGAATCAGGGTTGCTCAGAGTGGCAGGGAAGAATGGGATGAAAGTCACATTAAATGTAAGCCAGGAAGAACCACAGTGATGCAGTCCCAGCCTGGGTTAGATGTTGGGGGTAAAATTGCCTCATTTAGATACACAGAGGCGCAGAGGTGGGCAGGATTTATTTGTGACATAGATGCTCTCAAATTAACTCAGAACTTGATACATTTATATCTTATGTTTGAGAGAACCCCCAAAAGTAAATTATGGGTGATCATGTTAGGAAAACAAATGTTTAAGTACAAAAGAAAAGAGAAAAGAAATAGAATGCACTCGAGCCAGGAGACAGTGTTAGCCGTATCTGTGCTAGAGAGAAAGTAGGACCAGTTTACAAGCTTGTTAAATTTTTAACTCAACTGGTCCTGGCTGAAGAGAGTAGGAAACAACAGAAGGAATCTGGGTTCTAGAGTCATAGCCCAATATCACAAGAAGAGAGGTGTTAGAAAGAGAGTTTGCTACTGCTACAGAAGGCACACACGTTTATTCCAAGGTTGAAATTTAAGAATTTGATGCCTTTCCTTGCTATTTATGCCATGGTGACTCTCCCACCCCATGGAATAATAAAGGTCTCTGCCTGCTTAGGATCAGGGACAAGGCAGGACAGAGAACACAAGAAGCACTTTGGCTGATGCTATATAATACTGTCCCTCCTCATATCTGTTAGCAAAGCAGCACTTCGATTTCTCTTCTGCTACTCTCCCCTGTGGGTACGATTTCGGCACAGGATGTCTGCACGGAGAAAGAAAGTGTGTGACTAGTAGGGCAGATTTGGGAAATACCACGCGTGATCCTTTAACTTGTAATACACAGTCATGCGTCACTTACCGGCAGGGATACATTCTGAGAAATGCAGTTAGGCGATTCTGTCATCGTGCAAACATCACAGTGTGCACTTACACAAACCTAAAGGGCATAGCCTACGACACGCCTAGGCTGCGTGGGAGCCTATTGCTCCTAGGATACAAACTTGTACAGCATGTTACTGTACTGAATCCTGTAACACAATGGTAAGGATTTGTGTATCCAAACACATCTAGACATAGAAAAGGTACAGTAAAAATGCAGTAGGACAGATAAAAAATAGTACAACTGTCAAGGGCACCTACCACGAGTGGAGCTGCAGGACTGGAAGTTGCTCTGGGTGAGTGAGTGAGTCCCAGGCTAGGACACTACTGTACACGGCTGTAAACTTTATAAACACTGAGCACTTAGGCTACACTACATTGATAAAAACATATCTTTATTTCTTCAATAATAAATTAACTCTATCTTACTGTAATTTTTTTACTTTATAAACTTTTTACTATTTTTGCCTCTTGACTCTTTTGTAACAACACTGAGCTTAAAACACAAATTCACTGTATGGCTGTACAAAACTGTTTTCTTTATAAATTTATTCTTTACGCTTTTTATATAAATTTTTTTTTTTTTTTTTTTGCTTTTTAAACTTTCTTGTTAAAAATTAAGACAGAAGCACACACATTAGCCTAGGCCTACACAGGGCCAGGATCATCAAGACTTCACCAGGCAATAGGAATTTTTCAGCTCCGTTAGAGTCTTGCGTGTGCATATGTGGTCTGTCATTGACTGAAACGTAGCTATGCAGCACGTGACTGGAACTGAATGTCCCTTGACTGATTGGAGGATTAGAGGGGTGAGTAGGGATGACGGATGTGTCTTTAAGGTAACATTCCAAGAAATAGGCACATAACTAGAGAGATCCAGGGAGCAGCTGGAATAAGCTGGGAGCTGCCAGGGACAGTTTGTGGCAGGCCTAACAGGATGTAGGACAGCAGAAGAAAAAGTCGGACAGCCTTGTGAGCTGTGCCCAAGGCCGTGCCCAGCAACGTGGGTGGAGGGAAGCTGGCACCCGATGAAGACAGGGGCATGCTGGATGGGGTCAAAAAAGGCAACACTCTGCTTTGTGGGAAGATGTGAATAATTGATGACATGAGACAAAAATGGTGAGTTCTGCTTTCCTTTTCCCCATGATTAATGCTTTCATGTGTGTACAAGTGTGTGCACATGGACACACACAGAGACACACAAAACCAGCTACTAACCTGGCAAAGATGACACAGCTGGCAATGGCAAACTGGTCAGTTGTGAGATGGAAGGGTTTGGGGAGGGTATATGGACCAGAAAACCTCCTGGCTGGTCCTGCTGGAGTTAGGATCTGGGGCTATGCTGGAAGACTTGGAAGAAGAGGAAAAGTTTGGGGAACAGGATAACCATCACGTGCTGTTCCTTGCCCTGCCTGGTCCCCTGCTATTTTTGGAGGCACCTTTTGCCTCCTAAGCTCTGCACCGGCAGCTCTTCCAGAGGACTTTCCCGGGCTCTTGGAGCTGCCTTACCTGCAAGAGCACAGAGCCCCAGGTGACTGGGAGTTAGTGTCCTGCCCCCATGGCTCTTTCCCAGAGACTGGTGTGTGTGTGTGTGTGTGTGTGTGTGTGTGTGTGTGTGTGTGTTGGGAGGATGCCTGCCTGCCCCATGCCTCAGGTCCAGACTTCTCGGGGGCTCGTTGACACTCCAGAGTTCACCTGAGAGATCAGGCTGCAGCTGTCCTCCCCAGGAACCCACCTGCGAGCTCACCCCTGCCTGCCTTCTTCGCCTTCACCCCAGCCCCCCGAAATCCCAATCCCCTACTGGTTTTTTAATGAAAGCATTTTTAACTAGTCACTTGCACCCAAATCTTCATCTCAGAGTGTTCCTCTGGGGAATCTGTCTCAAGACCATAGAGGACTGGGGCTCGCCTCTCTTTGGAGTTTGCTGAGAGACAGAACCTGCAGGCAGCCGTGCTGCTTGGGCAAAGTGACCTCAAGCTGTAAGGTGCACCAGGCACCGGAGTTTGGGAGGAAGTGGCTGCATCGCCATAGGGTCACCCAATGACGAAGCTAGAGGAGAACCCACCTGGGTGCCTGAAAATCATCCAATTGCCACACAAAAAGCCAACACTGGGCCTGTCCAGGATGAGGGAGCTGGGCGCCAGGCCAAGCAAACATGGCTGGAAGTGAAGGTGTGTGGCTCCCTTGCATGTCCACGCCAGCGCACCAGCCCATGGAGCAGACATATCTTCCAATGCTGCACAGAGACGGGAACACCAAGGCCTGTGGGAATGGCAGTGGGGTTGGCAGAGGTGAGTGGACGTCCTCAGGCAGGGAAAGAGTTTGAACAAGAAAGCTATGAGCTTCGACTCTGGTGACACTTCACTTCAACAGAATATTTACCTCAATGAGACTGGTTTTGAGACAGGAGTGAATAAAATAGCTGAACAAGACAAGATCAATATCCAATCCTCTACTACTGAGAAGGAATGGGAGTGCGTAAAGGGAGATGGACTTTTCTAGAAAAATGATTTTATTTTATTTCCTTGCCCACATCTGTTTTGTCACACACCTGGTTCTACCCTCATTCCTTGTTTAAAGGGTAGAAGATACCAAACTTGCAGTTGGCCTGCCTTCCTCAGCTCCCTTTGTGACTTTAGTTGGAAGCCCTTATGGCAGAAGACCTGTCCTGCCGGGCTGCATAGCCTTATGTAAGGTCCACCAAAAACAGATGGGTGTGATGACAGGTGATAGTCTTACCCGGAAGTAAGAATACTCTTTCTGCACAGAGGTCTCTTTCAGTTTCTTCGTAAAGAAGAGAGCACCCTCTGGAGGTGTTCAGCACTCCCTGTTGTTGCAGTTGGAGTGTGTGGGCACATAGGTGAGAACAGCTCCAGACCCATGTATCTACTCAGTATTGTCCTTGACATGTTTCAAATGCACTTCAGACACCTCATGTCCCAGACCAAACCCAAGCTCTTCCCCCACGAATCGGGTCTTCTGCCGGTGGTCCCTGTCCCGTGAATGCCTCGTGCATCTTTTACTGGCCGTTTTCTCTCTCACCGTAGGACCTTTGCACATCCTGATCTAGCCGCAGGGAATGTTCTTCCTTCTCTTTCCTTAGGCAACTCCACACATTCTTTCTCTGTCAGATGTGTCTTCCTCAGAGAAATCTTTCATGTCCTGAAAGCCTAGGTCAGCTTTCTAGAGAACATTCCTTTTTCCTGGAGCAATGAAGTACATTTGAAGGTTTGCATGTATTAATTAGTGTGATTATGCAGTAAATCTCTGGGGCTCCCACTGTCCCGTCTGTCCTAGCTGCCTCCCCTACACAAACACCCTGTCATTGCCCCGGGATGTTGCCAGTGCCAGCACAGTACCTGACACATGTGGACCAGGCACCCAATAATATTTGTTCAAATTAGGTGTGGCTAAGCAAACATGAATCCACAATTAGCATATAGTATGACATGACTAACTCCCTATGTAAGATTTAGATCATTTAAGTGCTTTTTCTATTTTGGAGTGTGGATTGTTTTATTTTGTGCTGCTTTTATTTTTGTGTGTGGCTAATGTCAGGGGAGATGTAGATTTCAGTGGCATGTTAGACACTATAACGCACCTGGAATTGTCCTAACACCTAAAGGCAGGTGCCGTAGGGTAAGTTGCCAGGAGACCACAAGAAGAAGATAAAGAAAACAGTTCCTGAAAAGGAACAGCAGAAGCCTCCCATTGCCTTCCTCTTTTGCATAAAAGCCTATCTTGCTAAAAGCTAAATGTTTACTACGGGATGTGGATCATTGTGGTAACATGAAGGCAGAGAGGTGATTTGAGAAGACATTACAGTGTGGATGGGACTTAGTCTATATAAACTTTGGGTAGAAGTCTCTTCCTTTGAGGTAGGCTTTAAGTGTTGCAAAGCCTGCTTTGCTGAATATGAAGGACCTCATGAAGACCATGAAAATATTCTAAGGTTCTGTAAGCAGACTGATCTTTCTTTTCTGCACATTCCCATAGGATTCAGAAAGACCACAAAATAGGTGTCCTGGCAATGGTAACAGAGGGGAGCTAAAGCCAGGGTTACGAATCTAACAAAGTAAAGAATTCTGCATAGAGAAGAAAGAGCAGAGGTGAAACTCAATGACGAGCAGGATGATGATGAACATTTATATGGCATTGACCATGACCCAGGCACTGTTCCAAGGGCTTACCACGTATTAACTATTTTGATCCTCAAGACATGACCTTATGAAAGGAGTACTATTTTAATCCTTATTTTGGAGATAAGGAAACATGAAGAAAGGAGCTTAGCAACTTGCCCAATTTTATTAATGGTGTGCCATAGTTATAAATTTTTTCCAACAGGAAATTAGATATGAACAAATGAGAGCAGGTGGGAGGAAACCTGCCAATGCCTCCAGAACTCAGACATAATGGGGTGGTTATTGACTTGTAACTGGGGGGCACAGTTACTTCTTTGGAAATCTGCCTCTATGAAGGTTTTCTTACTTCTGTGAATATATTCATCTATCTATCTATATCTTAAAATTCTGCAGACACTTCTCAACATGTAGAAAATAAAAGGAAAATCCTTCCTGGCCTATAGAATGAGACTGATGGACCCTTGTGGGACTGAAAGTTTTTATTTTCAAACACTGGAGTAGGGTGGAATCTGGGATCATGGAGAGGTTGTGACCACAGGTCCTTTGTCCACCCATACATGGATCTTTACCATTTTGCTTGGAGGTCATCAGCCAGGTGTGTCTCAGAAAGCATGGTACTATAGAGACCGTTTTCCTCTTTGCAGAGAGAGGGCACAAGGAAAAAGCAGGGACATTCTTCATTTAGCTTAATTCACTTCTCAAGTGACAGAGATATACAAAATTGAAGCAGTTTGAGCCCCTAAAATCAGTGATTGGCAGCTGTTAGGCTCCTATGGCAGCCCAGTAAATGGGGTCCCAGAGATGCAGATGAGGACTTCATGCGAGAGCACTACGGACAGCAGCAGGCGCAGGTGAGGGGTCCTCCTGGATGTCTGCTGTGTCAGAAGCCACCCCACTCTCCAAGCCCCCTGTGGGTCTGGGTCGGGGACTACTGTAGGCAGCTGACTAGGACAGTGCTTGGGCTGCTGATTTGCCCCCCACGGAGGGCTGGTTGTGTGAGCGACTGCGGGTCTTGTAGCCCACACCAGAGAGAGCTGGGAGGAGTGGAGGGCGGTGACCATACGACAAGGACCAGTGGAGATTTCAGTGAATTCTGAGGATTAGGAGCTGGTGCCGGAAAGGGAGACACCTAGAGAAAGGTACAAATGGATAAAGGTGTCTTCAAAGAGGGAAGAGAATGTGGGATGAGATCAGTTAAGGCCACCATTAGGGATATCATGTGGCAGATACAAAAGGTGCACCAAGATGTCCTCCTATTACAGGGTCGACTTAGGTGAAGGAGTTTTGGCAAGCTGACCCTTCATGGCTCCATATGAGGGCATGCAGGTCAGTTCCATATGCAGATGTAACATAAAACAGGAATAAACAGGAAGAAGTACCATATTCCTGAATGAGAAAATTTAATATCATGAAAATATGAATTTCCCCATTAATATAAACATTGAGTGCAATCCAAATTAGAACACTGGTGTGTGTGTGTTTAAAATGGATTAAATAAACTTAAGGTTCATATGTAAGAATAAAAGTTCAAGAACAGTCAGTCAAGAAAATTGTGAAAAAGATTATCTTATAAGATATTAAAACAGTGAAGTCTCTGTAATAAAAGCTGCATAATATTATCACAGGAAAAGGCAAAAAGATAAGTGGAACTGTGTAGAATAGGGTGCCCCAAAATAGATTCTGCTGCCTGTGGGAATTTAACATATGAAAAATATATTTTAATTTATCAAGGAGCAATGGCATATTTAAACATAATACTGGAAAAATTGACTGTATTGGGAAAGAATAAATTTGATTTCTGCCTCTCCTCTTATATACAAATAAATTCCAGGTGGATTAAAATCGTAAAGGTAAAGAATAAAACCATAAAATCTTAGAAGAAAACATGTGAGACCATATGTACAAATTGGTGGTTAATGAGACAGGAAACCTGTAAGCTATTATAAATATTAGTCATATTAGATATTGTAACTATTAAGACATTTAAGAGATAAAACATAACAAATACAAAAGTAAAGTATAAGACAAATAATGGATTGGAATTTTTTCCAATGGATATAACACTAAAGGGTGTATCGAGTACAAAGAACTATTAGAAATTATAACCCAAAAAGACAGCTCAATAGAAAAATGGGCAGAGTAATAAGCAGACAAGTCACAGGAGAGCAAATCCAAGTGTCCTGGGAGAACATTAACAACAAAAACAACAAAAGGTCTTTAAGCTTCCCAGTAGTCAGGGCAAAACAAATTAAAGTAATGACGAGTTACCACTGTACGGCAATGATATTGGCAAAAATGAATAAGAAATTTCACCTACTGCTGGTGAAACTGTCAGGAAAAGGGAATATCCTTTCATTACTGATAAACATGTGAATTATTCAGCTTTTTGTGGAAACAACCTGGCAAAATGTTTTTTTTTTAAAGAGCAACCTAATGCCTAAAAATCTATTCCCTAGGTATAAAATAACCAGTGTAAAAAGAAGAATGCATTCAGATATTTATTTCATCATAATTGCGGTACCAAAACTCCTGCAAACAAGGTGAACACTCATCAACAGGGGAATGATTGAACAAATTGAGGTTTATCTGACCAAGGAATATCATGCAGTTCTTAAAGAATCAGCTAGAGTTACACCAGCTAACTTGGAGGAATTTGATGAGGCTGTTAACCTAGAAATGCAAGCTGCAAAGGAGTGCGTATGTATAATATAATCTCATTTTTGTGAAAGTTAATGACCAAAAAAATGCCTTGATTTTATATATATCATATATGTGTGTTGTATATTTGTGTGTTTTACCTATATAAAAATATGTTTATGTTCATAAATATATGCACAAAAAGGTTATGAAAAAATGGTCACCAAAAGATCAATGGTGGTGAGTGCAGGATGTGAGGTTTCTAAGTGACTCTGGAGTCATGTGAGTCTGGGGACAGGCACAGAACACGGTGAACTCTGGAGCCAGACAAGATGGACTTTAAGTCCAGCTCAGCTACATTTTATCTGTGAAATTTATTTAATGTCCTTGTGCCTCAGTTTCCTGATTGGGAAACAGATTTATAAGATTTAATTCACAAGCTTATTATAAGAATTTACTTAAATTTGTCAATATTTAAATCACCTAGACCAGGGCTTGGCAAGCGGTAAGCAGTCTTTTTGTTAATTAAATGTTCACACGTTGCTTTATTTTGTTGTAACAAAAGGTATTATTTATATAATCAGAAAAAATCTAAATGGCACTAAAGGAAGAGACTCACGTATTGTTACGGTAGAATTTTCTGATTAAAAAATTATACAATTTTTTAAATTTCTTTGCTTAATTTTCTGTAAAGTATGAGTTTAAAAAAAAAAAAAACTCAAACTTCTCTTTCTGGGAGGACAGTAAAGAAAAAATAGAAGATTTGCATTTCCCTGATAATTAGGGATGTTGAGTATTTTTTCATATGTTTGTTAGCCATTCTTATATCTTCTTTTGAAAAATTTCTATTCATGTCATTTGTCCACTTTTTGATAGGGTTGTTTGATTTTTTCTTGCTGATTTTCCTGAGTTCTAAATAGATTCTTGTTATCAGTCCTTTATCTGATGTGTAGTATGTGAAAATTTTTTCCCATTCTGTAGGCTGTCTATTTATTTTCGTGACTGTTTCTTTGGCTGTGCAGGAGCTTTTTAATTTAATCAGGTCCCATTCGTTTATTTTTGTTGTTGCTGTGATTGCCTTAGGGGTCTTCTTCATAAATTCTTTACCTAGACCAATGTCTGTAAGAGTCTTTCCTACATTTTCTTCTAGAGTTCTAATCGTTTCCCATTTAAGGTTTAAATCTGTTATCCACCATGATTTGATTTTTGTGAGAGGTGAAATCTGTGGGTCCTGTTTCAGTCTTCTACATGTGGCTATCCAGTTTTCCCAGCACCATTTATTGAATAGGGATTCTTGTCCCCAGAATATGTTTTTGTCTATTTTGTCAAAGATTAGATGGCTATATGAGGATGGTTTTATATTTGGATTTTCTGTTCTGTTCCACTGGTCTGTGTCCCTGCACTTGTGCCAGTACCAGGCAGTTTTAAGAACCACAGCCTTGTAGTATAATTTGAATTCTGGCAAATTAATACCTCCCATTTTGTTTTTATTGCTTAAAATTGCTTTTGCTATATGGGGTCTTCTCTGATTCCATACAAAGTGTATAATTATTTTTTCTAAATCTGTGAAAAATGATGTTGGTAATTTAATAGGGATTGCATTGAATCTGTAGATTACCTTGGGTAGTATAGACATTTTAACAATGTTGATTCTTCCGATCCACGAGCATGGTATGGTTTTCCACCTATTTACATGTTCTGCAATTTCCTTCCTCAGTGTTTCATAGTTCTCCCTATAGAGGTCCTTTACCTCTTTAGTTAAATATATTCCTAGATATTTTATTTTCTTTGTTGCTATTTTGAAGGGTATAGATATCACTTAACTCCGGTGAGAATGGCCTTTATCAAAAAGTCCCCAAACAACATGTTGGCGTGGATGCGGAAAGACAGGAGCACACTTTTCACGAAAGGCCTCAATTCCACTCCTGGACAGATATCCCACATACGTGAGCACACGTGTGTGCCAAAAGGTCTACAAGCGTGTCAATGACAGCTTTTATTCATAATAGCCTTGACTGAAAACAGCCCTAAATGTTCATCAACAAAGACTGGATAAATAAGTTATCATATATTTATTTATGCAGCAGTGAAGAAGAATGAACTATTGCTGCACACGACATTAGGGATGGATTTCACAGGCATAATGCCAAGTGAGAGAAGCCACGCACAGAAGAATCCACACTGAATGGTCCCATTTATATAGAATTGAAAAACACGAAAAAAACTAATCTTTGAGCACAGTAGTCAGAAGAGTGGTTTCCATTGGGAGAGCGTTGACCAGAAAGAAACCAAGGGGAGGCTCCCAGAGTGCTGCTGGTATTCAGAAACGTTGCATGGTGATGTAGAGTTGTTTACATTGGTCATGTCCACTGAGCTTAGGATCTGTGGACTTTACTGTGTGGATGTTATACCTCAATGTAAAAAGTAACAAAGCAAAAAAGAAAGAAGGCAGGCAGGCAGGCTTCCCATTCCATTCCTGTTAGAAGTCACTGTTTTTACAATGGCCTAAAAGCCCTCTTTGATGTGTTCCATACTCCCTTTGTTCATCCTGCTCCTTCTGTTCTCCCTCGTGGTTGCTCCACTCAAGCCCCAGCGGCCCCCTTGTTATGCCTGGAACACACCAGGCATCGCCTGATTTGGGCTTTTCTGATGGCCTCATTCCCACCGCTTCGAAGACCATCACTCCATTTATCCGTGTGGCTCCCCCTTCAAACCTGTGCTCAGATTTCACCTTCTCAGTGAGACTCTCACTATCTGCCCAAACAATATGGCCACTGCCAGTGTCTCCATACCCTGAACTTCTTCTTTGTTCTCTTTCATACATCTAGAGCCCTCTTTGCCTTCTCAGGCACTTAACTATTATTTCAGTGTGTATTGTCTGTTTCCCCCACTAAAATATTAATATAAGATGCAAATACCACAATATTATATGTTTTGTTCACTGATGGATCTAAAGTACTTATATTAGTGCCTGGTACATAGTAGAAAAGGAAAAAAAATATTTACTGAGTGTATAAATGAGTGCAGAGCTGAGGCATTTAAACAAAGTCTGCGTGGGGCATTTGCCAAACTCTCTCCCATCCCTTGCCACTTCTTCCAGCTGTAAAAAAACAGGTAGAACATGAACTTCTCAGCCCTCCAATTGGACTTGGAGGGAAAAAAATAAGCTGATCCCAGATACAGGGAAGAAAGTCACAAAATCACTCATATTATATCAGAGCAAAGAGAATGTCGAGGAAGGGCCAAGGAAGCATAATTCAGATGAAAAGAAACAGAACAGTAACCTACAAACATACCACAGAAAAAATAAGGTAAAGTGAGAAATCTTCCATACAAAAGACAAACAGAGCACAACACAGATAAAAATATAACTCAAAGAACAGAAGGAAATTCCTCAGAGCTGCTTTGTGCTATAAAACAAGTTACTAAAAACATGCATTCAATAAAACAAGAGTTTGGAATTGTGCTTCTGGCAATGATAGACCATTTTTTAGTAGACCAACACTGATGCTGAGAATGTGTAGAATAGACGAGCAGAATTTAACATGCATGTGTGTGTGCACACACACACACAAACACCCCTCCTGGAAGGCATCAGAGAGCTCCAAAGCTGTGAGTGTTTGCGAAGGCACAGGGAAGTAGTAGTTGAGACTGATGTTTGGTACCATTATTTCCCCTCCAAGCTTTTGCTGATTGAAAGGTGACTGCAAGGCTAGGAAGCTGAGGATAAAACTAAAGCTTAGGGAGATAGTAGTTGACCAGAACTTTTAGAAGTCTCATGGGGCTGGACTATAGCTATCAAAGTATAGGCCCACAAAGTAGGAAGAGACCTGGTAAATTGGGCATTCAATTGGCATCACCAAAAGGATAGATACTCCAAATAAAGATAAGTCATAAATTGCCCAGCCTTCATTCACACAAAAAGATTTGAATGACTTCAGTCTCTGCTAGGACTAAGGTGACCTTCATTCCTCTGACTACTCACCAAAAGCAAAAGTAAATTCTATTTGGTGGAAGAAATCTTGTTGAGATCCTTAATTTATCTTGGCAATATATCGCATACATGGTCTGGCATTCAATCAAAAATAACCTGGCATGCAAGAAAAAAAGGAAGAGAAGAAGGAAGGAGGGAGGGAACAAGTGTAGGAAGGAAAAAAAAAGGAAAGGAAAGAAGAAGAAAAGAAAGGAAAAAGGCAAGAAAACATTTGGACAGGAAAACCAAATATTAGAGCTAAGAACATTAAAATAGTTGTGATTAATATACTCAAGAATTTAAATGACAAGACAGTGAATTTTAGCACAGAATGGATGTTATGGAGAAAAATCAAATGGGAGTTCTAGAAGTGAAAGATAGAACAACTGAAATTAAGAACTCAAAGGCTGGAGAAGTTTCACTACCGATGAGGCTGCTGAAGTTGTGAAGCATGATTGCTTCTGCCCAAACAACAGCACACTAGATAAAGTAAGACATTCCTTTTAAAAATGACATTGAAGAGCTGTGGACACAATGCAGTCTACATGGTCTACATTGCAGAGCAGCCATTTCCACATGTGGGAGCAGTTGTCCCCCTGTATGTAGCATGGATGTACCACTCAAAGACCCTTCAAGGAAGGATCTGTTGGCTCAGCTGTTGTTGAGAATGTTCTTGGAAGACATATTTTGGCTATTAACCCCTTTGGGAATTGCGTCAGCTGCAGAAAGCTAACTTGCCCAAAGTCATGCTCTTCTGGGGTAGCCCATGGGAAGACTGTGACTGGCCACTTCATTCCAGAACTCCCTGTGGGGTTGGCTGAGACTATTGGGTCTGCACTGCAGCTTGACTTATCTCTCTCCTAAATCTGCTTCTCTCCTCTCTCTTCCACAGATGTTGCTTCCTGGTAAACTTTCTGTCCATTCTGTCACAGAGACTGCTGTTTGGAGAATTCCACCAGTGACAGTTATGCCAGGAGCATCCAAGAAAGTGAACACTCAGGTGGGGTTTCAGAGCTCTATTACTCTCTGCCCAGATGGCAGTGAGGGGTCTGTCACTGGTGATAAGTGGCACACAGCTTATGGCACAAGTCGACAGTCCAGGTATGAAAACTTTTGCTAGTGGTGACTGCAGATGGTACACATGGAAGGGAAGGCCCTGGCTGTGAAAAGCACCAGCAGCCGTTGAAAGGTATGGAGAAAGAGTAACTAAAAAATAACAGGGTTAGATGTCTGTTGCTAAACTCATTTGACACTCTAGAAAAGGATAAGGGAAGACTAAAAGCAATTAACTGGCAATTGAGAGACCAGTGTGGGCATCAGCGTACCCTCCTGGAGGAAAGCAGAGTGCCCTGCAGCGGGAGTGCAGAGAAAGCTGAGGATGAAGCCCAGGACTTAGTCATCCAAAGAGCAGAAGTCTTCTGGGGAAGAGTAAGACATCAACACGAGGGATGGGATATCTCTGTTGAAAACCTTAAAAATTTAATATGCAAATTTCTCTGGAAGTTCTGAGCCTTGGGAAGTGGCCCATACCTCCCCATCAAGAGCTCACATGCCCCTTCCCTTGAAGACAATCTAAAGGCTCTCCCCCATGGGGCAGGGGTGTGCCTTGGGACCTGCCCCCGACCTCCCTCCTTGCTACTCGACCCAAAAGTAGGGAGAAGTCACAGGATGTCTCAGCCAGGGACACGCAGGGCCTGAAAAGGGAGGAAAGGGCCTGTACCAGAAAGGACTGCTGTTCCCAGACAGCTTGTACCGGCAGGAGCTGGGGGAGTGTGTGTGGGACTGGATTCTGAGCATGTTTGCTACAGGGGGCCTTGAACATAAGATAGGCTAAGGGAGAGTTTATAATTTAGTTACATTCTTCCAAGATACAGAATTTACTACCCTGGCAAGGACTACCCCCGGCTGGTAGGTTGGATCCTAGAAGCGAGGTCAGAGTGATGGCCTATGCTAAGTGAGGGAAAACGCCAGAGCTACAGGGACAGAGAGTGGAGGAAGAGATTCAGGAACTCAGGAAGGGGGCTGGCTGCAGTGTTTATCCTACGGAAGGCCAGGAAACTCAGTAGATGATCACGTTCAACGGGAGGGTGGAAGATCCACCATTTGCTGAGGCCACCAGGAAAACAGTGGCACCACTTAGGAGCTCAGCAGGGCCCCCTCTGCAGACAGGGCTGGTGTGAAGCCGTGGTGACAGCAGGACGGGCATGGAGATGTGATGCCCAGATTCCCTTTCGGAGAAGGACCGTTGCCCCAGCTGTGGGGAGTGCTGTCGGCTCTGCAGGGTTTGCCTGGACCACAGAGAGCCACCCTGCCCTTCCAGGGGCAGCCTGCATTTTACGACTATCTGAGGCAGGAGTACAAAGGTCTGGATATTTCTGCACAATGCAGGAGAAACCGGAACCAGAATCTAGTTAAGAAAACATTGATAGAAGCAGACCTGCAAATGCAGATGACACAGATTTTGGAATTAGATACACAAACTTTCATAACCTCTTTCTTAAACTTAGTGAGACATTTAGCAAAGAATCTCTCATTCATTTGAAGTTCATAATTCTTTCAGTTTTTTTCTCACCTGTCAGATGACAAAAAATCAAAATCTTGACAAGATCGGCAAATTGTGGGGAAACAGGCACTTTCACATATTAATGGTTGGAATATAAAATGGTATTATGCCACGGAGGAGAATTTGACAGTGCTGAGCAAAACTACTAATGCATGTATTCTTTGACCTATGGATTTCACTTTTAAGAATTTACCCTGAAGATACACATTTAACAACATGAAAAAGCATATGCAAAAAGTTATTAATTGAAGCATTGCCATTGCACAATATTGGAAACTACCTAAATACTTAAATATAGGAGATTTCTTTCAGTGGCCAAGTCTGAGATAATTTCAGCATTGAGGTAAATAAGAAAAATAATGGTTGAATAAGCTATGGTCCATGCATGCTATGGGGTACTGTAAACTGGTTTAAAAAAAAGAATGAGAAAAATCTTTATGAACTGAAAGAGACAAGTTTCCAGAATATATCTCTAAGTGAAAAATGAAAAAGAATATATGCAGTATGCTACCTTTTATGAAAGAAAGAAGAGAAAATGAGAAAACAGACATATATCTGTAAAATTTTATGAAAAGAAACAGAAGAATAATTATACAAAAGCTAATGAAATTGGTTACTCACAAAGGACGGAGATGGGAGGAAGGGGATGGGGGGAGGGGAGGGGAGGGGATGACACATCTCTGAGTATACCTTTCTATACAATTTTGACTTTTGGATACATGTTAATGTTTTACATACCCAAATGAAATGAAATCACAAAGATGGGGGAAAACTCCAAACTAAATACAAACAGTAGCAAATGAACCTAACTGTTTCCACTGAGTAAAGTAGCTCCCTTGAGGAAGTTTTTAAAAATATTATTACAGTAATATATACATACCATCAAATTTACCATTTTAACCATTTTTAAGTGTACAATTCTTTGGCATTAAGTACATTCACATTGTTGTGCAACCATCACCACTATCCATCTCCAGAATACTTTCATGTTGTAAAACGGAAACTCTATACCCATTAAACAACTCCCCATTGCTTCCAGGCCCTGACAACTGCCATTCTACTTCCTGTCTCTATGAATTTGACTGCCCTAGGTAAATCATATGAGTGGAATCATATAATATTTGATTATTTAATATATTTAATCATATAAGATTTGAGTAAACCTTTTGTGAAAGGTTTACTGTACTTAGCATAATGTCCTCAAGTTTCATGCATGTTGCAGCACGTGTCAGAATTTCATCCCTTTGGAAAGCTGACATAAATGCATTGTATGTCTATACTGCATTTTGCTTATTCATTCATAGTTTATGGACACTAGAGTTATTTCTACTATTTGACTATTGTGACTAATGCTATGAAAATAGGTGCACAAATATTGTTTTGAGACCCTGCTATAAATTCTTTGGTGTATATACTCATAAGTGGAACTACTGGGTCATATGGTAATTTTATTTTTAATTTTTTGAGGAACTGCCATACTGTTTGCTATAGCAGCTGCACCATTTTACATTTCCGCCAACAGTGAACAAGGGTTCTAATTTCTCCATATCCTCACCAATGCTTGCTATGTTCTGTTTTTTGGTTTTGTTTTTTTAATAGTAGCCATCTTAATGGGTATGAGGATGTATTAATATCTCATTGTGGGTTTGATCTGCATCTCCCTAATGATTAGTGATGCTGAACATCTTTCCATGTACTTCTTGGCCATTGTATATCTTCTTTGGAGAAATGTCTATTCAAGTCCTTTGCCGCTTTTTCCATCAGGTTATTTTTTTGTTGCTGAATTGTAAGAATTAAAAAAATATTCTGGATACTAATCCCTCATCATATATATGATAAGAAAACATTTTCTCTGATTTTATGGTTTGCCTTTTCATTCTGTTGATAGTGTCATTTGATGCACAAAAGTATTTAAATTTAATGTAGTCCAATTTATCTATTTTTCTTTTGTTATCTGTGCTTTTGTTATCATATCCAAAAAATCATTGCCAAATCCAATGTCGTGAAGCTCTCCCCCTATGTTTTCTTCTAAGAGTTTTATAATTTTTTGCCTTATATTTAGGTCTTTGATCCATTTGGAGTTCATTTTTATATATGGAATAAGGTAATGGTCCAACTTAATTTATTTGCATGCATTTGGATATCCTGTTTTCCCAACACCATTTGTTGAAAAGACTGTCCTTTCTCCATTGAATGGTCTTGGCACTCATGTTGAAAATCAATTGACCAGATACGTGAGGGTTTATTTCTGGGCTCTTTATTCTATTCCATTGGTTTATATGTCTGTCTTTATGGCAGTATCCCAAATAAGTTATGAACACAATACTTTCACTTTGGTATAAAGAAAAAAACCTGCAATCACATCTTGAACTCATCTTCATAGGCTTGTTTGTTGTAGTGGTATGAATATTCTGAAACTATTTGGTGGGCATTATAGAATTGAACAAATGAGTGACATTGTTGGGGGCCAGAGTAATGTGGAAGATGGGAAGACAGAAATATGTAATGGGGGAAGGCAAGCAAGAGCCTTGGATAGCTTCAAATTAGAGGTATTAGTGTAAATTTATTATTTTATCTATATGTATATATAAATATACTCTGTCCACTGAAAGACTTAGAGACAATGACACTCAGTAGCTAGAGCAAACATGGAGCTCAGATCTTGGTTTCTAAGAGCTACTCACCAGGAGGGAACCAGGAGGAAGGAACCAAGGAACCAGGAGTCCATGAAGAAATGGTTTACTGAAGGGCTGGGGCTGGGAAAATACAAGATAAACTGGGAACATCTTATTGTGCTAGAAAATAAGGAAGTTCTCAAAAAATGATGAAGCTATATTAAAAAATTGAAGGTGCTTTTATTGGCCAAGTCTGAGATAATGTGATCATCAAGGTAAATAAGAACAATAATAGATTCAATAAAATAAGAATCCATCAGCCCAGACCGGTAATAGATAGATAATAAATTAATAAATAAATGAGAAGAAAGAGCAAGCTCCTCATACAGTGGAATGCTGATTAGTCAATACAGTAGCACTGGTGGAGTTAGGAAACCACCACTTTAAAACCATCCTAGTGAAAAGAGATCTAGGTAGGAAGCACTATGCCTGCTCAAGTGGGGGAGGGAGGGTTTGACAAGAAACAGGGTATTTACATAGTCTCAAAGTATCTCCTTACAAGTTCTTATTTATTATACCTGGAAAAATGGTAGCTATACAGTGGCGAACACTGACGACACAGGTGGCCATAATTAACTTCATCAATTAAGGGCAAATGGAGCATGTTCAAACCTACAAGCCTGGGCTCGCGCCCCTCCTTGGGCCACACTCACCAAGCGACTGGTGAGGACACTCTCTGGGCTGTGCTCAGCACAGAGCCCTGCAGGATGGGCAAGCCTCTGTCAGCCCTGCCTGGCATGTGGACTCCTCCTCTGCCAAACCTGCTTCCTCCCCCTTCCTCTCACAGGCTCACTGATCTCTAATCAACTTGTACCCCAAACTCTGTCTCAGCCTGTGTTTCTGAAGAACAAAATCTGCAACAATTTCGCTGGAAAGCTACTGAATTTTTCACTAAGAAGGAAAATAATGGCCAATGATACACTTACAAAAATACATTGTTTTAAAAGAGAGCAACAGATGAACACAGGCTGTTCCAACTAATGAAGATCTTGTTTTGGAAAATCTGTTTGTCAGTTATTTGGAATGGGGGATAAATTTTCTGAGATGCACTGTTTTGAGAAGAAACAGGGTGGATTCTGTCTTAGTCTTCTAGGTCTGCTGTAGCAAAGTACCACAAACTGGGTGGCTTAAAACAAAAGAAATATATTCCCCACAGTTCTAGAGGCTAGAAGTCCAAGATCAAGGTGTTGGCAGAGCCGTGCTCCTTTTCCTAGCTTCTGTGGTTGCCAGCAGTCCTTGGTGCTCCCTGGCAAGCAGCTTCATGACTCCAATCTCTGCTTCTGTTGTCACGTGGCCATCTTGCCTCTATATCTGTTTTCACACGACATTCTCCTCTCTGTGTCTGTCTCTGCACCTCTTCTCTTCTTTTAAGGACATCAGTCATACTGGATTAAGGGCTCCGCCCCATTCCAGTGTGACCTCAGCTTAGTTTACATCTTACTTACATCTGTAAAGTCCCTGTTTTCAAATAAGGTCACATTGACAGGTACCAGGGGTTAGGACTTCAACATACCTTCTTTTTAGGGGATGTGATTCAATCCACAACAGATTCCATCCTAGACTAGCCCACTGAGGGCCCTGTAAGCCTGAACTTTGATGCTGAACTATAGCAGTAACACTGAAAGTAATAGTAAGAGGAACAATTCCCACCATTGACATCCAATTCCCTTAATATCCCTGGAGGTGGCTCCAAGCAGCAGCATGTCAGTGGGTCTTTAGAGAAGTGAAAGGAGTGAGTAATGTTTAGATCTGAGAACAGGTAGAAGAAGGTTGCGTGGCCCTTGAGAGGAAAGAGGCTCTACTGCAGGGGAGTAGGTGTAAGTTTGCAACAGGGGATAACACAATAGTTAATCCAGGCTTCCTGCACATAGAATCATGCCATAACCCTGGTGAGGGTCAGCGGTGAGTTGACCTCATCATTACCCAAGGGCTTCGGCTCAAGTGAGGGCTCTGAGTGGAAGACATTGCAGCGGGGGAACCCATGGTGCAAGGTAATCCCTCTACTGTGCTGGCAGCCACAGCTCCAGGAGAACCTTTGGAAGAGTCCTCGTGTTCCATGAGGTTGGGGGCAAAAGACAGCTGGGTGAGGGAGTAGGAGCCACCTTGCAAAGGTGGGCGCATCTGGATAGCTATTTTCATACAAAAATATAAGTATGGATCAATTTAACCAAAAATAGGTTCCTTGAACCAAAGAAGTCGCTGTCAATCTGTGATAATATTAAGCATTTGTTAAAAGGTTTTAAAGCAGATTACTGTTACAAAGCTGGAGTGTGTCCAAGTTGGAAAACTATCCTTCATAAAATAGTAAAGCTATAAAAGCAACTACAAAGATGCTCTCAGTAACATAAATGTGCTAATTCCCGCATTGTACATGGAATTTTTATAGTTTATTTGCACATGAAAAATAGTATCGGACATTTGCAGGAACTTGTCTCTTTCTTTGGGAAGAGCTGTGGCTAATTAGAATTTCTGCTTCGTTTGGCTCCCTGACCTCTCAGTTGGTTTGTAAGCAATTAAGTGATGTTCAAGCAATTTGTTTGGAGTATAGGAGTTGCTTTGCATCTACTTTGCATAAAAGCATCAAGCATGGTATTGAAATACATTAAGTTATTAGGTAATTTAAAACAGTGTCACTGTTTTCTTTAGTGGCTAATGACTCTGTGTAAAACAAAGCTTTTGCTTCCTATTTAACATTTCAAGATACATTAGTAGTGATGCATTATTAATATAGTTAGGAAGTTGTTATTTTTAGACTAGGTTAAATTAGGAGAGAAAAAGGGTAGTCGTGCAGGCAAAATTTAGTAAAAATATATGTGAAACTAAAATGTAGATGGTTGGCATAGTTTGAAGAGTTGACTGAGTCTATACTTGATTGTTTTTATCTGATATGAATGAGCTCATCAGTCAAAGTATGTTTTTGTAGAGCATTCTACTTTTACTACCATTTTCATTTAAAGCTTGTGAGAGAAAACAAAATTTCGTTTGAGTCTTCAAACAAAGAGGTAAGTATAAAAACTAGTCATAATTTGGTTGGGACAAAAATTCCAGTTAGGTTCAACCAAACGTTGAAATGGGATGCCTTCTTAATTATCCATACAATGACATGGAGAACCCAATAATTAGAAAGAAGTTGTAGCTAATTAGAATGTGTTTTAGCATATCAATCACATTATATATGGTGTTACAACTCTTGTGAAAATGAGCAAAGAGCTAGATACATTAAAAAATGGATCTGGACATCTCCTTCCCTAAGGGTCAAAATTGGACTGCCAAGATATAAAAACATAGGAGAGGACAAACTTCTGTGCCATTAAAACATGTAGAAGATGAGTTCTGTGATACGACAATAGTAATTCTGGGCCTATTCTGGCCATTATCCAAACCTGTCATACTTTACATGTTGACTTATCAACCAATTTGAACAGCAATTTAGAAAGAAGGAAAGTGAATCAAAAGTGAAATTTGATTCAGGAATTCTGCCTTGCACAGATGAAGACCTGGAGTTGGATTTGTCATATTTTTCATGAACACTCCCTGAATAAATATTTAATATAATTTGATATCTAAGCTTGTCCCAGAAACTAGAGAATGGTGATTATTTTTTATTAATAGTAAATCTATATGGATTGGATGGGTCACATATTTCCTTGATTGACTGAAGAGAAAAGTGGACAGACAATACTAGGAAGAGGTACAAGCCACCAGGAAGTTCCCCAGTAGTGTTGGGGGATGAAAGAAGCGCGCATGAAAGCATGATCCTACCACTTTGGAGTTGGACGATCTCGCTGTGATCATCTTGTCCTATGGACCATCACATGTTGCAGGGGCATTCTGAGTTTCTGAAGTGGTCTCTTAGAGACAGTCATGGGGGGTAAAGAAGTGGCCTAGTGGGTGGGCTCCGAACACCCAACATTATCTGCAACCAGAGAGGCCCGTTTGATTAATATATTTGGGTCCTACATAAGATTTTTATGAAGAAAGACTCCACTGAATGGCGTAAAAATGTTAAAAATCATTATAGCTGGGCTCCTTGCCTCCCCTGTCCCAGTAACATTACTGCAGAATGGAAAGAAATAATTCAAGGTCAGCCAAGCTACACTTTGGCACATGTTTCAGGGGTCTCTTTTACCTGCATTATCAGGTTTGGCAAGTTACATTCATCTGTTCTGTTAGCATCTGTGCAACCTCAGCATGCCAGGTTTAGGTTTTAAAGAGGTTCTGGGGAAGAATTCACGAATCCCAGCTCAGACTTCTTGAGGAGTGGATATCTCTCACCTCTAGCACCATGCCTGGCATGATGGATGCGCATGAGCTGGTCTCATGCGTGCATGCACTTTTCAACAAATATTTATAGAGCAGCTGCTAAGTACCAGTTAAAGTGCTCAGTCAGTATTCTAGAATGGCTAGAATGAGCCACATGACAATCTGAAAATGGACATGGATTTACTTCTCAGTTGAAGTCAAATGATTTGATAACAATTTGCATATAACAACTTTTAATCTGCTCAGCATGTATTCCAAATAGAATTATGAAGAAATGACAAGGCTCCCTTTTCCACCCACATTACAGAACTAGATTTGGACATCTGAATAATAAGGAAAGTTAACCATTTGCAATTTTATTCAAGAAATATTTGCTGAGTTCCAAAAATGTGGGTGGGGATATTAATATAATGGCAAGAGAGACAAAGGCTACTACTCTGGGGACTGATGGCTTGGGCTCTATGAAAGCAGGGGAAAAGTAAACCTGGTACTTGGCACACTTGTCCCCTGCCTGTTAGAGAGGGCAGTGATGTCTTACATGGAGCTGTAGCCAGGCCCAGTGTTGGAGCAGAGGTGGCTCTGGGGCTCATAGGGTAAGAGTGACCATTGACCGACATTGTCTAGAACACTTCTGGTGTATTCCAGCATAACTTGTATCACGATCCAGATCCCAAGGCAGTGCTGAGGTTGTAAAGGCTCGTGTTTGAGGAGGTTGACTCAAATTCCTGGTTTCTGGAGCACAGTCTTTTCCATTGAGTGTTGACTATGGGAAAGGATCAAGTTTCTCTTTACTTCCCTCTGAAGTAAACTTCTGTTTACTTGGGATGTTGGAAGTAGGTGACAATTTTATCCCAGTTTGCTCAAGACTTTCCCAATTTTAGCACTAAAAGTCCTGTGTCCTGAAAATCCCTTCTTTCCTAGGCAAACTGGGACAGATAGTCATCCTAGGGAAATAGAAGCTAAGCAAATAGACTGGGGTGTTTCAGTTACCTACTGTTTTATAACAAATCATTACAAAACTCAGTGACTTATAACAACTAATATTTTGTTTGCTCACCATTCTTTACTCGGGGATGGGATCATCTGGGTGGTTCTTCTGCTGGTCTTGCTGATGGCTGTTTGTATGGCTGCATTCTGCCAGTGAGTTGCCTGGAGGCTGGGCTTAGCTGGGATGCTGGGATACCTTGGCTTTTTTCCCTAAGTAATCTCAGGGCCTCTCCCTTTCCACGTGCCCTTTCCTTGGCCTTTTTTATAGGAGGGTAGTTGAATTACCTATACAGAAGCACACGGCTCCCCAGAGTGCAATGCCTGACTAGCTTCTCAAGGCTGAGGCCTGGAATCGGCACAGCGTCACTTTCACCACATCTTATTGATTAAAGCTAGTCACAGCACCATTCCAGAATCCAGGTGAAGGGACTACAGGAGTGGACACCAGGGGGAAATTCACTGGGGTCTACCAACGTGACAGTTTTCTCCAGGGGTGCAGTGGGATCCTCACCTGGACTCACAGGATTCAGGTTCCTGATCCACTCCCTATCTCTGTTTGCTGGGCACCACCTGCCTTCCTCTCCTCAACACCCTCATCAAAAACTGAGTATGAATAGTCTGAGTATGAATGGTCAGAGCCTTCGAGAGCTCTGGGTAGGTGTAGGACAAATTTATCCCTATTATTTTTACTCCTGCTAAGAATATGGAGAACGGTGAATCTCTGGTGAGGCTGCCAGAAGGTTTGTAAGGAAGTAACAAGTTAGGAGGCCTGGGTCTTCCATGTTGATGCAAGGCTCCATTTCTGAGACAGTGCCTATGTGAGGATTCATGCTCAGCACAGGAATCTCAGAGAGGACAAAATCATAGCACCGACCCCCTTCCCTCCAGTCTTGTCGTAAAGTTTAAACGGGTGTCAGTGATGACCCTCCCTCCTTTCCTCTCCCCCAACCTCTCTCCTGCTGCTCCACCAGCCTGCAGTGACTTGGTTTCCCTGCAGCCCCGGTCCACCCCACCCCGCGCTGGGCTCTGAGCCTCCCGAGGGCAGGGCAACCTGCAGTCCTTCTCCTGGAACACCCAGGGTGGGTGAGGGGCAGTCTCTGGCCAGGGCAGTCAGCGGGGTACTGCAAAGAGCTGCAGGTGACCAGCCCATCACCCTCGGCTTTGGAGCAGCTCCAATCCCACCGGCTTCCACATCCCTGGGGTTCTCCTTCCATTTTATCCCACCTATTCCCAGCTTTTCTTTTTCCTTTTTTTTCCTGGAAAGAATCAGGCCCTCTCACTGTCCCCCGACACAAACTCTACGTGGAAAGAACCCCTGAGCTGCTGGGGCCTGGGGCTGCTGCTGGCTTCCTTCCCTTTCTCCTCCCGACTCACTCCCCATCACTGTAGGCACTAGCTGGACATTTTATTTTGGCTTCTGGCTTCTTCCCTCTTTTTTTCTCCTCCCACTCCCCATCACCCCGTGTCACAGCAAGTGCCGGCGCGTCCCGCCTCCGCTCTGTCGCTTTAAGCCCGCCCCGCCGCCGCGCCCCGCCCTCACCCCGCTAGCGCTCGGCTGCTCCTCGCCTGTCCCGCTCCTCCTCTGCTCCTCGCGTCTCCCGCTCCTCCTCTGCTCCTCTCCTCCTCCTCCCGCTCCTCCTCTTCCCTCTCCTCCTCCTCCCGCTCCTCCGCGCCGCCGCCGGCCCCGCCGCGCGCTCCGCTCCCCGCAGCTCCCGGGACCCGCAGCCATGGCCGACATCAAGACGGGCATCTTCGCCAAGAACGTCCAGAAGCGACTCAACCGCGCGCAGGAAAAGGTCGGCAGAGGGCGGCGGGCGGCCGGGCAGGTGGCATGAGGCGCGGGCGCGGCCGGCAGGGCACCGGCGGCGGCGGTGCGGGGCCAGAGCCCCGAGTGCGGCGCTCTGCGGAGCCGGGCCGGGGGCGCAGGGACGCGGGGACGCGGGGACGCCTTGCCCTCCGCGCGGTGACTGCAGCAAGGCGGGACCCGGGCGTTGTGGGGACCCGGGCCCCGAGGCGCGGGATGTGCCCGCCCCCGGAACCCCCTGCGCGGCTGGTATGGCTCCCGGAGCCCGCCCGGATGGTCGCTGTCCCCGGCCCGGCGTCGGGCAGGCGCAGGTGCGGTCGCTCGCCCGCTGCACCCGGAGCGGAGCGCATCCCCCGGCGCCCGCAGCTCGCCCGCAGGCGGCTCACGGGGACGCCGCGGCCCGCAGATCCCGGCAGGAGATTGCGGCAACCGTCCTTCCTCGGGGCGCGGGGCGGGCGGGGTGGGGGCCGCATTTTGTGGCTACTTGAGTGCGGTAGAAGAGAAGGATTCGGCAGAGTAGGCACCTGAAAAAATCTCTGTTTAGACCAATAGGGCTGGATCGCAACAACCAACGGCTTTACACGGCGCTGTCGAGTGAATCCGGGAGTTCAAAACAGAGATCTAGATACACACACTTTTTTTTTTTTTGGTCTATATGTTTGTGTCCCTTTTGACGCCAGTGTCCTCTGGAAAGTCAAAAACAGATATGACCCGAACCTAACAGTTCTTTTCTGCATATTGCAGCACAAAGGGGGATGTTTTATATTGCATTTTAAAAAATCCATATCCCGCACGGTTGTGTTCACTACTGTTTTGCAAGCCCCTTAGTTAACTGGCCACAGTAATTTATTTTTCTAATCCAGAGATGTGCACAAATGAACCCAGGGCCATAGCAAGCACAGCCCCAAGTACTTGGAAAGGTATTGTACTGGGCACCTGGTTTGCCTGGCTCTCCTGGTCACTGCTGTATCTGACTGCTCTAATGTCATCATTTGCGTTCTGAGCAAAGTACATTTCTATTGTAGCTTGAGCATTGTACTTGAAAATGAACACCGGCTAACGAGCCCATGACTGGTATCAGTTGAACTGTGTTTTCCTTCACGTGGCAGTATTTTCCGTCCTGGGATATGGGGTGTTTAGTGTTTTCCTGTTTTACTGGAAGTCAGATTTGTCGTGTTGCTCCCTATGACAGTGAATTTCCCTCTTCAGACCCAAACTTAGGCTGCCCCCCAGTTCTGGCAGAACCCGTGGAGCTGGGCAGAGGGGCATTGATCCCTTTGTCCCCAGGTCCAGAGGCTTGGTGGCCACCCCTGGTCCCTCCCTCCACACATGCACACTGTCAATGCAGTAAGAGGATTGTATTTCTTTTAATATCTACCCAAGCTCATCCTGAACTAACATGATCCTCCTGCCGCTCCCTCAGCAGCTGAATTAGCAAGGTTTCCTGCCCCTTTGCAGGCCCTGGTTACTTGTGCAGAAAGTAGCCAGGGATCTGCTGGCCTTGGGATCTGGGCCAGGTTTTGTTATCACATTTCCATACTTCATTTTACCCACTTGTAGGTATTCCTCCTCCCTGCCTTCCAAGTAATTACTTGAATCTTCTGTCTGAAGCTTTTCACTGAATCCACCTTCCATCTGTGAAGGAATTTAGTGATATGGTCTGCCTTTTCACATATTAAATTATTTCTTAATCTAGGTCACCAGCTGTTAATATGCTCAAAATAAATGAAAAGAAAACATAATCGCTCTTACACAGCATTCAGGCCCTATGAATTGTTGAAAACTCACTTTTTTTCTTGATTAAGGTCGAGTGTATGTTATGACTGCAGTTGGGGGTGGCGTTCACTCTTCTATAGGGGAAGGGTACCGTAGCCTCTGGAGGGGCTTCAGGCGCCCCATCTTCTTCCCTGGGGAAAGCTGCTGATGACAGTGCCTGTTGCATCTAGCGTAGGGGGTTAGGACACCGAGAGGCTGAGAGTAGGGGTTCTGCCACAGGGTTAGTTCTGCCCCCTTTTTGAGTCAGTGCAGCATCAGGGCATGCTTGGCACAGAGGCAAAGGAGCATGCAGGGTGAAGGGAAAGCAGCTCAGCCCAGCTCCAAGGGAAGCCGCTGGAGAATGGAGAGCACTGTGTGCTGCTGTCGGAGGCTTCCTTAGACGTCTCCCACGGTGACTCCCTCTTTCTGCATATTTGGCCTCTTCCACTTCTCCAGTGCAGGTTCTCAATGACTGTAGGCCACTTATGTTCTTAAGGCTCTTTGTTTTTACAATCAAATTTTCTTAAAAGAGACTCCACTCCCTTGACTTTCTTATCATCTGCGCTCCACCTACCTACCAGCTTACGTGCATTTTAGCATCAGATGCATGACTGAAATCACTTTGAGAGGTGATGTGTCTTTTTATGAATTTAAAATACATTTTTTTCTTATTGGAAGTCAGTAAAGGTTCATTGAAGAAAGAATAAAATATACATATAAGCAGGAAAAAAAAAACCTCAGCAAATTAGGAAAATCATTATTCTACCACATAGAAATTTCACTATAATTTGATATGTATCCTACTATATATTTTTCTATATGTGTATGCAAATATTTATACAACTAAAACAGGCTCATACTGTATGGTTTGGTAACCTGTGTATTTCACTTAATAATTATGGACATCCTTCTTTACATGTACATACATATTTTCCATCAACAATTTAAATTTCTGAATGGTATTGGAATATATGGATTTTGCTGAATACCCTATTTTTTAGATTATTCATTTTCCAATTTTTCTTTATATAAATACAAGTCGGTAAGCAAACTTAAAGGGAGAATGTTTGCATATACCTTTAATCATCTGCTTAGATAAATTCCTAGAAGAATTATTGTGTCAAAGGTTTGCTTATTTTTATTATAGCTAGATTGCCTTCCAGAAAGGTTGTACCAATTTACATTCTCACCAGCAGTCCATGAGACACTTGCCAACTCTGGGTAATAAAATTTAAAATAATATTTAGCTGTGTCAGTGGAAAAAATAGTTCTGGGTTCATTTCATTTGTTTGATTTTTAAAAAGCAAACCTTGTGCATTTCTATTTTTTTATTTGTGAATTGTGTGTTATATTTCTGCCCATTTTCTGTAGCTTTTCCATCTTGTTATTTGTAAGGGCAAAAACAGCATCAATCCTGAAGGTTACAAGCATTCTTCCTTTTCTATTTATTTTTTAATTTTTTAATGATTTATTCTGATAAAGAGAATGTTTATATTTATGTTTTATGGATATCTTCTTAAATATTTCAGTTGGTTTTGTATGGTTTCTCTTTTGGGTGGTTGATTTAGTTGGGATCCTGCTACTTGGAAGTATCAGAAAACTCAACTTATACTGGCTTAAGGAAAAAAGGCATTTAATTGCTAATAATAAAACTAGCTAACTATTTATATGTGGTTCTTATACATATAAATTTAAATAAGCTTTTAAAATATAAAATGTATCTATATAAAGCTATATGCATATTTTTATAGGTGTATATATAAATATATGCATATGCATGTATGTATTATATATTTTGACTTATTTGATTCTGTGAGGTAGGCACTATTACTGCCTCTCATATTATAGATGAAGAAGTTGATTGACATGCCCAAGGCCACACAGTTGGTAGGTAGTAGAGCTGGAGTTTGGATCCAAGCAGTCCAGTGCTTTCTCACTATATGATACTGCCTATTATAATTATGAAAAGGGCAGGGCTAGACAAACTTTGGTCTGCCTGGAACCAGGGGCTCAACCACAGATGTCAGAGCTCAGGTACCTTCTCCCCACCTCTCGTCTGTGCTGTGCATCCTGTCAACCCCCTTCTTGGGCAGGTTCTTCTCTCTTGGTGGCAAGATGGCTGCCAGCAGCTCCAGGCAAGAGCATGTTTTTCCTTAATCATTTTCACAGAACTCTTTACATTTCTCATTGGCCCAAATTGGGTCTTATGCCTATTCCTGGAAGAAAAAAATCTCTATGGCCAAGGGCCAGGATCATGGGTTGGACTGAGCCTGAGTCATAAGCCACTGCTGAAGCCAGGGATGGAGAGATCCCTCTGAACAATATATATGCACAGTTAAAAAAATCAAATATTAGTAAAAGGATTATTATGAAAAACAGCAGTCCCCTGTCCCCCTCATCAATGTCTTGCTTCACAGAGGCAATTATTACTAACCACAAGATTTCCTAAAAATACGCTTATACAGCTATTTCTTGGTCTATCTATCTTGTGTGGTGAAGATAGGTAAGGATTTAGCTCTCTTGCATTCATTTTTCTACTGCTCCCTCCCTAATCATACGTTATAACAAAAACTGCTGATTAAGATTACCTTTTTAGAGATTGAAGTACAATTTTTGTTGAATGAAGTATACAGTGTTCAGCCTGATGAATTTCTACGTATGTGGGTACCTGCATAGCTATCACTCAGATCAAGTTACAGAACATTTCTGTCATCCTGAATACTTGTCATTCCTTTTGCCTCTCCTGTCCTCTGTCTTTTTATGTTCATACCTTTTTAATTCCTTTACTATCATGTCCCTGATGAGTGCCTTTTCATGTGCTTATTGGTAATTTTGATATCTTCTTTTGTGAAGTGTCTGTTAAAGGCTTTTGCCTGTTTTTTTAATTTGGGTTGCTTATCTTTTTACTGCTGATTTATAGTACTTTATATAGTCAGGATATGCGTCCTTTGTCATATAGACATTTTGTAGTATTTTCTCTAAGACAGTGGCTTGCTTTTTTCTTAATGATATTCTTTGATGAGTGGCAGTTGTAATTTTTATGAAGTCCTATCTGAGGATTAAGTTTTTCATGCAGCTCTTTGTTTTCCCTGGAATTAACAGTTGCTTTTTTTAAAAAACAATTTTGCTTATTTTTCTATGAACTATTTAAAATTGTTTCTTCTTGCTTCATCAGGTCAAATGCCTATCGGTATTATTATACAAGGTTCAATATATCAAATAATGTAATTGTTCTGTTTCTTCACCCTGGAGACACCCCTTTTGGACCCTTGCCTTTGCCTTTTTTTAATCAATGTAATCTAGGCTGGATTTTTCTAGACTGGCTGCATACCTGTCACCCCGGTCTTCCCTTGCCAGTGTTGGCGACAGGGAAGAGACCTTACATTTCAACTATTCTGTATTCCCAGGCTTTCAGACAGTCCCCTGTTGTCACTGTTGTGCTTCATCCTCACCTTCTACAGTACTTGGTGGAACCAGGTCCTAATTCTGAGTGTGTTCGTGTGTGTGTAACTGTGGATTGAGAATTGGCTGCCTTTTCACTGGTTGCTCTTGCACAGGCACTTTTATTTTGGTAGTTTCCTATGTTCTGCTGATTTGTTTCCACTCTTTCATCCTATTTTTCAGCTTCTATAAAATGTATTGAACTGCCTTACCACTAATGCTGCTTCTCCTGTTCTTGTGCTTGTATATTTATGCCTTTTTTATTCCTTTGCTGTCATTTTCTTTGGGCTTTGAGATGAGATGGAAATGAGCACAAGCGGTCAGTCTGTCATGTTTAACCAGCAGCCTTTCTATTTAAATATTTGATTCCTCAGGAATTTATTTTTTTGCCCATCTTCACCTACTTGTGAAATTCAGTGGCATTTATTTGGTCTTAACCCTCCTTGACCTCTAAGCAATATTTAAATCAGTGAAGCACTGCCTTTAAACATTTTTTAACGTGACTCTAATGAGCAGAATAACCTTTGGTATGTTAAAATGCCAAACCTCTTAAAGCATTAGGCTTTTTCTTTTTTTTTCTTGTGAAAGCAATTTTAATACCATATTTTGTTTAAACCAATATATTATCATTTCAACATGTAATTAGTTATCACAGGGATATTTTACATTATTTTTCACTTACAGCACCTCCAGATCGAACTAGCCACATTTCAAGTGCTCGGTAGCCACACATGGCAAGTGACTAACCTAGTAGACAGTGCAGCATTAACTAAAGGCTTGACCTCCATCTCATCTCTCTCTTTACAAAAGCTGTTTTAAAGTTGATATTTTAATTATTTTGACTGCAATAAAATCATTTAAAATAAGCTTACAAATGGTGACAAATGATCTCTTTCAATTGAAGTTAAAGTGGGCCAAAACAAAAAGAGGTAAAACAGAGATATGAGTGTTATTTATCTTGAAAACATCTGTCCATATTTCAACTTATTCACTTAAAACAAACTCTTATTTTTAACTTCAACAAATGCTGTCAAACATATCTGTAAAAGGTAAGAGAAAACTCAGATATCACTGTTTGGGTGATGAATTTTGAAATGAAATCAGTATCAATGAAATTCCCTTGGGGTTCTCAAAAACGAGAACCCTAAAAAAAGTGAAGACTGGATCTATTCTTCTTTCTCCATCGTTTTCTTTCTATTCCTCCCAACTGGATTTTCCAGGCTCCCCCTCTCCCGGGTCCATGTCCGTTTGAGGTCCTTCGTCTTCTTTCTCTTTTTCTTCTTCTGCTTCTTTTGCTCCCCCACCGATATATTCTTGGGTGTCTTCGTCATCCCAGTTCTCGTACTGGTATTTAGTGACTTCATGGGCGGTCACGATCATCTCTTCTTCTTCCTCTTCTTCTGCCTCCTGTGCGGCGCCGCCTGCCGGCTGCTCGGGCTCCCGGCCTGACGCGCCCGCCGGGAGGAGGTCGGGGCCGCGGCCCTCGCCCTCGCCCTCGCCCTCGCCCTCCCGGGCCGCGGCCCTCGCGCCCGGCCTCTCGGGCGCCTGGGGCACCATCGGGACGTCGCTCGCGCCTTCGCCGCCCTCGCCGCCATCGCCGCTGGGCGTCGGGCGCCGGTGTGTCACCAGCAGGCGGACGCCGGGGGCCCTGATCAGGATGTGGTCGTTGTAGTAGAGGCGGTGGAGAAAGAAGTGGACCAGATCCAGGAACATGAAGCGAAAGCCCGCCATGGGGAACTGACGGGCGTCCACCATCCTGTCTGGGCCCCCCGGCGACACGTTCTCCTCCTCCGCCTCCTCCTCCTCCTCCGCCACCGCTGGCCCGATGTCCGAGTCCTCCTCAGTGCTCCCGCCCTCAGGGGCTCCGGCCAGGGCTGCCGCGGGGCCACCCGCCTCCTCCCCGAGGCCTCCCACAGGCCTGGCGACTCCGGCCGCCTCCACCACGGGCGCCACGACGCCGTAGTAGGGGCCGGAGCGGCCGGCCGCCCCGTCATCGGCTCCGGCCCACGCTCCCGCCGGGCTTACCGGGCCTTCCTGGCCGGCTTGGGTGGGGTCTCGATCCCCTGTGGCAGACATGACAACAGCTGGCACCTCAGCCGTGCGGGCGATCGCGCTGGGGCGTCTATGGCGAACGAAGGTGGTGGCCTATGACCTCTGAGGAGGCTGCCCCTGAGGGGAGGCCCTTGGCGGCGCAGCCTGCCGCGCGGCGGAGGGATCTGAGGGGACAAGAGTCTATAGCGTTGCCTGAGGAGGCCCCACAACCGGAAGGGCAGGGGTCTAATCCCAGGAGTGGCCCGCCAAGCTGCCAGGCTTTAGACTATTTGAATTCTAAGGACCTGTCCAGTTTGATATCCTTTATGTCAGTTTATCTGTCCCAAGTGATTATTATATAATCTTAGGTTCAGCTTTTTCCCATGCATTACATCTCAGCTGAGTCGTAGGTGCTTGAGGATAGGGAGCGAATGCCTTGTGAACTGTATGCATTCAGTGATGAGGATGTGCTGATGGCCTTTCTATGTTCTTGCTCGTTAACTTCCCACCCCTGCAAACACTTTGTCTTAAAGAATGCTTCCCCATTATTCTTTTTATGACTTTCGTGATTTCATCATCAGGGTGCAACTGTCATTTGCTTTGTCATTTTCTGAAACCAGTACATCAAATGTAATTATCCTTATGGGTTCTGTACATAGTGGGAACTCTATAAATATTAGGCTGAACTGTGTGGAATTGTCATTCTTGTAAGTCAAACAATCAATTATTGGCAGAGTCATGAGGTTCAACCCAATACTGACTGATAGGGTAGGAAAAACAATGTCGTCTCCTTCAACATGTCTAGTTATGTGACATTGGTCTTTTTTTTTTTTTGAGTCATTGCCTTGCTGAAGCCCACATTTAGTTTTGTTCTCAGGGAGAAACATGTGGATGGGGTGTGTGTGTGTGTGTGTGTGTGTGTGTGTGTGTGTGTGCCGTGAGCATGTAAGAAGAATGGGAGATGAAGACTCTCCTCTGTCCAGGAGATTCTGTGGGGCCCAGGCGTCTTGTCTGTAGAAGAGGAGCTTGTGTGACCACATTTATGTCTGAGGACACTTTGGAGACAAATCTCTGAGGCACATCAGAGTTTCCACTTTTAAGATCATCTAAAAGCTTTTTCATAGCCTACTTCTTTGTTTTTCAAAGCTTATATCTTCTTTTCCACTTAGGTAATTTTCTCTAGCTGTCATTAGAAACTTCCAAAATTAAAAATAATAATAAGGACATTCTTAATAGACTGAGATTTTCTTCTTCCATTTTTTAACATCTACACAAACACACATATGTATACCCATGCATCCTTCTTTCCCCAGGAATGAGTACAATAGGGAGTGAGAACTGTGGGAACTCAGATTTTAACATTAGTAACAGTTGCCATCCTCCTCACAACATAGCATATTTGTTTTTTTGGTGTGTGTGTGATCCACAAGTCACATTTAAAAGTCACCCTTTTTAATGGACCAATACAACTTATCATAGCTGATAAATATTTATATAAACAATATGACCTTCTTTACTTGGGATATAAAATTAGGTCCTATTTCTTTAAATATTCAAATTAAATGATTTTTCCATCCCATACAATTATGGAAGTCCTTTACTTCTCCCTGGGGTCCCTGTTCCTTGTGGTAAGTTCAAGAACACCAGGGTGAGTTTCCCTTCTCTGAGGGAGTCAATGGTTTTTACTATGGCCTCATGGTAAAGGGTCTCCAAAGGGAGTCCAGCATTCAGATGTCATTCTTGTCCTTGGGTGAGCACTGCAGTGAATGAGAGCATAGTGTCCTCACTGGTGGGTCTGAGGCTCAGGGCAGGGGCCAGAAGCCTTTTTCTCCATAATTATACTCAGCCTCAGTATGCCTGAGCTCCACATGTGAATGGTCTTATCATTTTCAAATTTACTTGTACATATACACACACAGCTCCAGACATTACCCCCAATTTCCTAGATTTTCCCATAGTGCTAGGGTTCCAAAGTTAGGAAAGATTTAACATCAGCACACACTGTGCTTGGAATTATCCATTTCATTCCACTCCTCTATTCCACTTTTAAGAAAATTCTTCTTGGCACATACTAGATTGCTTTGAAGCCCACAATTTGAAAAGTCCAACCCCAGAGGACCGCTGGTATCCTTCCTTGGAAGTTGACTTTTTTTTTGGGCCACTTCAGTCCATTTTAGGGTGTATGTGTGTCTGTATACATACAAACATATGTATGTATGATTATATATAACTTACATATGTCTGGAAATTTCCACCTTACTATTCAAACATAATTTAAAAAAATTATATTAGCCATTTACATTAGGGGCCATCTGAGTAGAATTTTTTTTTTTTTTTTTGAGACAGAGTCTCACTTTGTTGCCCGGACTAGAGTGAGTGCCATGGCGTCAGCCTAGCTCACAGCAACCTCAAACTCCTGGGTTTAAGCGATCCTACTGCCTCAGCCTCCCAAGTAGCTGGGACTACAGGCATGCGCCACCATGCCTGGCTAATTTTTTCTATATATATTTTTAGTTGTCCAGATAATTTTTATTTCTATTTTTAGTAGAGACGGGGTCTCGCTCAGGCTGGTCTCGAATTCCTGACCTCGAGCGATCCACCCGCCTCAGCCTCCCAGAGGGCTAGGATTACAGGCGTGAGCCACCGAGCCCGGCCTGAGTAGAATTTTTGAGGAATTAAGTGGATTGATGGGCTTCTGTGAAGGGGATGAAAGATGTAAAGATTCCTTGTGTTACAAATATAATTTTCCAGGCATTCTCAGTAATAGCTAACATTTACGTAATGGAAACGCTATCATCACAGAGTTCAAGGAGTTTACCTATGAAAGAATGTAATGAGACCATATAGACAATATCATATAAAATTATAGTGATAGTAATCACGATTTCCTGAGAACACATCCATGGGCCAACTTTCAAGTGTTAATGCTGGAACTTTATTCTTACTGATTTGAAATCTAAATTTAAGTATACTGTTTGGCTGTAGATGTACTTCCTGAACACATATTGAGTGACTCCCTTATTAGGAATGATATTATATAAAGCCATGGATAATATCTTAGTTTTGAAATATTTTCTCTGCTGTAATCATATATCCATTTTGATTGCCTTGAAGCTACTTAGAACAGATGTACAAATATCAGAAAACCACTGTTCTGGTCATTTTCACCTTACTCTCATGCAGTTATTTAGTTGAAAGCTTAGTTCATAAGTGGGAAGAGCTTGAACATATAATAATTGAACATATTAATAAACATATATGTATACTTTTTCCTATCTTAAAGTGCCTATAATGATTTCATAAAATACACATGGACCCATGCATAAATGCACTGTTGTCATGGCACCTAACACTTGCTTTGCATACATTACTAAAGACATATTTATTAATTAAAAATCATAATTAAAAATTCTGTAAAGGGAATATATAGTTCAGTATGTAATTAGAGAACTAATCTAGAGTGAAAGTATTGAACACACTTACCTGAAGAAGGTGGATTTTAAGCTAAGATCCTAAGAATGAGTTGCAGCCGTCAGGCAAGAGTAATAGGGTAAGAGTGTGGGAGTACGGGAGTCAGGAAGCATTCTGTACCCCTGACTCTTTGCCCTTATTCATTGGGCATAAATAGAGCTGTAGCATACAGAATGGACTGTAAACATTGGCCTTATCAATGATCTCATCTAGCATTTGGATATTTAACTATCCAAAAGTGGACCCTAACTGGGATGGTCCTAGTGTAGTAGCAGTCCTTTTGTGTGATCAGATTTCTACCCTCACATGTTGAAGCATACTTCTGAACATAGTTGCTCCTTTGACACAAAGCCAGGACACTGGTTCAGAGCTAATTAGCCCTCTGAATTATCAGCCATACAAAGATCCCTTTGTACAACAGCAGTAAACTCCAACCCAGCCTGCTTTCATGGATTTGTTGAGTAGGGTCTCTTATCTTAAACCATCAGACGTTCAAAATAAAAATGAAAGCCCTTATCAAATTCTTAAATGTCACACATCTAGAAAGATTATTTTGTCTTTAAAAGATTTGATTGCATTAGGATGCCCAACATTTCATTATTTGGTTATATATAACCAATAAATTGGTATATAATGTATACGGAGAGAGATAGAGGTGGAGAGAGAGAAACATGGTTAAGGCTGACACCAACTTGACTTAATTATGGGCATTGACTTGATTATTTTGTAGGCAGTGGTCTTGGATTTAGGAATAATAAGCTTATCAGCTTAAGACAATTTGCAACTTGGAAGAAATCTTAAATTTGGAAGAGAATCTTTTGTAGCAGTCTTTTCCTCTAGCTAATAATGGTTGCAAATCCTTGAATAGTATAGATGGTCCAAGCTTTGAGAGAATTTCCCAACTTATGGTAGCGTGGCCTAGGAGATGAAGAACAGTAAGATTCCTTTTACACACTTCTGTAATTCCTCAATATTTGAGAAATCTGTGTAAGAAATCCTGCCTCTTTAACCTACAGATTTCTATAACATAATATCTTCTCTGAGAGTCTCTAGGAAAATGATGTCCATACTTCTTTTGCAACCCTTTCACAAAATGCTTGTGAGGGGACCACTAGCATTCCTGAACTATGGGTTGGGACATGAGACCTACATTGTAGGTTCTCCTGGGGACTGATGTTGGCCCGTAGTTGCTCCTGTTAGGCATAGACAGTGAAGCTAGAAATCATGTACTTTGAGAGAAGTGTGGTCAGGAATACCTGGGGAGGTGGGTAAGTTAAAAATGCAGATTCCTGTGCTTAGTTACAAACTTACCAAATCAGAGTCTCTTAAGTAAAACTTGAGAATCTACAGTTCTAAAAAGTTCCTTGGGTGATTCTAAAGCGCAATGGAGTTTGCAAATCTACTGTTTTACAGAAGGGGGTTTGGTTGAGTTTTTGTGGTGATTATGAGCTCCTAGGTCCACTTCAGGGTTATAATATGGATAGTAAGACTTCCTACTACACAGTGACTGTAAATTTACCTCGAATGTAGTGGTAGAGATCGAAGAGTGAAAAGTGATGCTCTGTGGGATGCTTAAAAAATACCCTTACGCATGAAAAAGCCTACCTAAATTTCAAAGAAATCAGTCAGTTTTCTGGAGGTCAAATTGGAGATGTTTCATAAAGGGTCAAATAACTTCCTTACTGGGATTGTTGTATAGCATGGCAGGTTGGATTCTGTGTAATCTGATTCTGGAAAAGCCATTGTAATTTTAGAGTAATGGTGGTTAATGCAGCAGTCTCAAAAAGTACAGTAAGCTGAAAGATTGCCTCAAAAAACTGCTGTATATTTTTGGTAGGTGACAGGAGGAGAGAGGGTAAGTTTCAGGGGATTTATTTATAATTACATTGATCTTGTCTGTCTTATTATAGAGTGAATGGTAATTAGATTACTGAAAGTGCCTTATAGGAGGAATGGTGAAAACTTAGAGGAGAATTTAATTCTATTGTGGGTGATACCCTATTTGCTAGGAACTGGTACATTAGGTTTTAAACTTGATTTTTTTTAGTATTAATATTTTCTTCAGGATTTATGTATCTATATTCATAATGGATATTGCTTTGTTGTTTTCTTGTGATGTTTTTGGTTTTTGTATCAGAGTAATAGTGATCTCATAGAATGAATTGGGAAGTTATCCATTCTGTTTTCTTTTTGGGAAGAATTTGTGAAGGATTGGTATTATTTCTTCTTTAAATGATGGTAGAATTCACTGTAGGCCTTGGTTTTTTATTTGTGGGAAATTTTTTGAATACCAATAAAATCTCCTTACTTATTTTAGGGCTGTTTGGATTTTCTGTTCCTTTTAAATCAGTTTTGGTAATTTGTGTCTTTCTAGGAATTTTCCATTTCCTACAATTTGTTTATTTGTTGTCATACAATTGTTTATAGTATTCCTTTATATGCCTTTTTATGTTGGTAAGGGCAGTGGTAATGTCTCCCGGGCGATTCCTGATTTTAGTAGTTTCAGCCTTCTCTCTTTATTTCTTGGTCAGTTTAGCCAAAGGTTTATCAATTTATTAATCTCAAAAGAACCAACTTTTGGTTTCATTGATTTTCTCAATAGTTTTTCTGTTCTCTATTCCACTTGTTTTCAATATAATCTTTATTATTTTCTTCCTTCTATTCTTTTTGGGTTTAGTTTGTGTTTGGTTTAAGGTGGAAGGTTAGGTTATTACTTTGACATCTTTCTTCTTTTTTAATATAGGTGCTTGCAGTATAAATTTTTCGTTAAATACTGCTTTAGCTGCATTCCATAAATGTTGGTATATTGTGTTTTCATTTTCCTTTATCTCAAATAATATTCTAATTTCCCTCTGTGATTTCTTCTTTGATCCATTATTTAAGAGTATGTTGTTTCATTTCCATATATTTGTTAATTTTCCAAATTTCCCTTGTTAAGAATTTCAAATTTTATTCCACTGTATTTGAAGAACATACTTCATGTGATTTCAGTCCTTTTAAATTTATTGAGGCTTATTTTATAGTCTAATATATGGTCTGTCCTGAAGAATGTTCCATGTACATTTGAGAGTAATTGTATTCTGTTGTTGTTGGATGGAGTGTTCTATAGATGTGTGTTAGGACTGGTTGGTTTATTTTCTTGTTGATCTTCTGTTCTATCCATTATTGAAAGTAAGGTATTGGAGCTTTTAGCTATTACTGTTGAATTGTCTGTTTCTTCATGTCTGTGTGTTTTTGCTTCATGTATTTTGGTGTTCTTTTATTAGGTGCATAAATGGTTATATCTTCATAGATTGACCTTTTTGTCATTATAAAATGTCCTCCTTTGTCTCTAGTAAAAATTTTTGTCTTAAAGTTTATTTTATCTGATATTAGTTATAGTCATTCCAGCTCTCTTTTGGTTACTATTTGCATGATATATCTTTTCCATCCTTGTACTTTCAACCTATTTGTTCCTTTGAATCTAAATTATGTCTCTTGTAGATGGCATTTAGTAGGATTTTTAAAAATCAATTCTGTCAATCTCTGCCTTTTAATTGTAGTGTTAAAGTGATTTACATTTAATGTAATTACTGAAAAGATAGGATTTATGTTTGTCATTTATTTCTTATTTCTTTTTATTCCTTTATTCTGCATTACTGCCTTCTTTGTTTTAAATAGATATTTTCTAGTATGGAATTTTAGTTCCTTTGTTTATTTTACTATAGTTTCTGAGCTTTTTTCTTAGTGATTTCCCTAGGATTACAATTAACATCCAAATTTGTAATGATTTATTTCAGGCTAATACTAACTTAATTTCAATAGTTTATAAAACTTTGCTCCTGTATAGCTCCATTGCCTCTCCCCTCTGTTGTGTTGTGATTGTCAAACAAATAATATTTTTATGTACTGTATATTCATCAACATGATTTGTAATTATTGGTTTCTGCAATTGTCTTTTAAATCAAATAGGATAAAAATGAGTTATAAAAAATAATATATAATATTTATACTGTTTTTACATTAACCTGTATAGGTACTGCATGTTTCAAATATATATTTTTCTTGTGAAATGACTCTATTTAGTGAATAATCATTACCTCATTTCTCCATTTAAAAAATAAAGCAATTTCATAGTAGGAGGCATTTAGTGTTATTAGCACATTCATTAAATATAACTCTAGCTAAAAATAAAGTAATATAAGGAATTAATTAGTTTTTAGCCTTATTATAAATAAATGTACACTTACATTCTATTAAATGATTTGGATTATTGAGAAAATGTCTCTTACTCCTCTTAGTAGTTTTATGGTTCCATGGTTAGGAGCTATTAAGTATTATTTATGACATCTCAAAATATATGCAACATTTTATACCTTTCTTCTCGGTGCCCATATTGGATTCCCAGAAAGATCTATGACCTTAAAGAGCTTAAACACCAATGAGTCTAAACTGTTAATAGACTCTTTTGGTTTAAACATTTCCACAAAACTTGAAGAGCGGGAAGGAGAATAAAGTCATTGGTGGATGGCAGAATTGCAGGTACCATGGACCCAGTCTGGTTTGTTCCAGTTTTGGTCATGGTCCTTGCCCTTCGAAGACTCAAATTATCTGGGTCCCTCAGGATTTGGCCCAAGTATTGCGATTGTTTCAACGTGAATGGGTGATGCGTGTCCTCTGCCACTCCAGGTTCCTCGTCACACACCTTTGAAAGAATTATTTTGATCTGTTATTTAAGGGATAATAAAATTTCTTAAGTTAATTCGGTCCTCAAGTTACTATAGCCTACCCTTTTCCAGTTGTTCGTGTCATGACAAATAGAGATCTTTATGTAGAGGTGGCCCGTGTCAGTCTATCAGAGGTGACTAGGGGTAAGTCTACATTTATCTCCAGGGTACGTTAGATGAGGCCCTGCAGAGTTTGTATGTAGAACAGTCTCCATGGGGTGACACAGTACCACTGATGACTCTGCTTCCACACTAAAGACCTAGTAAGACCATCTGTATGTGTGTTCTTTTGAAGTTTTTGGAATGAGGTATGACATACACTTAGTAAGTAGAAAAAATCTTAGGCGTTCGTCTTGATAAATTCTCGTGTATATGTATATATAAGCATTTAAAACCTGTGTTACTGCTAATTGGATAAAGTCACGGGTCATTTCCAGAATCCACTAGCTCCCTCATGCCCCTTCCCTCCTAATGCCTCCTTTCCTCTGCTCACATCAGAATAGGTAGCCGCTGTTCTCATTTTAACCCCACAGATTAGTTTCACTTGTTCTTGAACTGTGTATAAATGAAATCATACACTATGTACTCTTTTGAGTTTTCTTTTGCTCATCATAATGTATTTGAGATCCATCCGTGCTGCTGTGTGCAACAATAGTTCACTCTTTTTTACTGGTGCTGTGTTATACTACAATATCCCACAATTCGGTTGTCCATTCTCCAGTCCATTTGGGTTGTTTCCAGTGTTAGGCCATTATGAATAAGGCTGCTATACACATTCTCATACATGTTTTCTGGCGGACAAAACCACTCATTTCTCTTGGATTAATACTTATGAGTGGAGTTACTGATTCATTAGGGTAGGCACTGTTTAGCTTTAGGATATAGTGCCAAACAGTTTCCCAAAGTTGTACCAAATTTACATTCCCACCCACAATTGTGAGACTTTAGAAAGCCTATATTTTTGAGTTATAAGTTTGGTGTTGCTAACTGAGTTGTATTTGTTCACTGCTGTTTCCCTATAGGACTTATATTTATTTAATGAATGAATAATTTTATCTTTATATTAATATATTTTGCACATGATCATAGGAACATTTCTCTCAAGAACCTGTCAACATTTTGTGTTTGAATTAGGTGGGAGAGTGGTCACTGTTTTAAACTCAGACACCAACTCACATGTGCATGGGAAATGTACAGATGGTGTCTGTGTACATGCTGGGAGAGGATTGTGGTACAAATAGTTGCACGGTGGCAGGGGTTCTTTGGAGTGCTATATTCTGCCTCCTGTCCCCTGGGAGCAGTGTCCTGTGCCCACATGAGTGGCTTTTCCCTTCTTGTACATGTGGTTGGGCCCAAGCAAGGCCCAGTGGCATGGCATGTACTGATGGGCTCAACCTCACCTGGGTTTCTTCTGGCACCGTATGTTCCTCTGCCATTGGGCTGTACTGCCATTGGGCTGAGGTCCCAGCTCTTGCTACAGAGCCACATGGCCACTGCTACAGCAGCTGGTCCCTATATCTTTACCACATGAGTATCAAGGGCAGGTCAGGGAATCTAAACTTCGGGTCTTCTTAGCCTGGTTGCACTGTGCAGCCACAATGATGTGGCTGTGCCCTCGGCTGGTGAGTGGGGCAAGTGATCTTTCCAGAGTGTGCAGTGGGGAATAAGAGCCGTAGCTCCCCTCTGACCTTGACATTATCCTCACTTCATAGGAAGGAGAGGGGAAATTTGGGACATATTTTCTTCTACCTCATTTTCTCTTTTCCATGGAGGGGAAGATTTTCATCCTCTTTCCATTATATCGTCCTTGTGAGGCTGTTATGGATGAAGGAGGCATCTTCATTCCACCATGGGAAGGAGGACTCTATAAGCTGGGGCTTCCAGGTTTTATTTCCCTCTTTAGCCTTTGATACACTTGAGAGAGAAATGAAGGATTATGCAAAATTTGCACTCAAGGCTTCTTAATTCTTGTGCCAGTCTGGTTTGCATTAAGAATTGGGTGCTTCCCATCTGTTAGGCACTATTATAAGCAGTTTCCATATAGTAACTCATTTAACCCTCATAATAAGCCTATGAAGTAGATGCTATTATTATAGCACAGATGGAGAGACTGAAGCACAAAGAGGAAAAGGTTAGGCAATTTGCTTGAGATTACTTAGCTAGTTAAATATGGAATTGATCTTGGAAGTCTGGTTCAACTTTGCAGTGCAGTGTTCTTTTCATCAGTCCCGGTGATGTTCTTCTGTGTTGCTGAGTTGAGAAAATGTCAGGTCTCATGTAGTGGCCAAGGGTAGGGGAGAAATTCAGTGTGGTCTAGTACCTGAAAAAGTTTCATTGCTTTATGTGTCATTCATTGCTTTATATGTCATCATACTTATATCCCTGGGACCTCCCAGTGCCCTCTTCTTAACTTTGGAGAAAGTATTTATATACTGGACTTTCTTAACGTGGGGCAAACTGTTGTGACAATCACCTGTGTTTGGTCGTATGGTGGTTTTATTCCCACAACTTAAACTACTTTAATAAAAATGATGCTCAAAGTCTTGTGGGATCGGGGAAGGAGGTATTTGTACCTTGGGGTCTTAGTGCCTCAAAAGATGGTTTGGAAAAATCATAAAGAATTCTTTAGTATTTGAGTTTATTTCATTTCTTACAAGATGAACATCTTACAAAATCTTTACATCTCATCCTACATTGAGCACCAGGAGTAAGAGAAAAATAGGTCATCAAATATGACCTCATAAACAGGGGAAGAAGAGAGCAAAGCATGGGATGTGTGTGCTCTCCCAGATTGGAAAAGGGCAGATTTCTACAAAAGGCAGATGTTTTCTAAGCCATCAGAGAACTCATGCGTGTTTTATATCTGCTTCTTAGCAACTTGCATATGCTAAGAATTCTGATTTCCACTTAATTTAAGCTTATTCCAGTAACTCCATTTTCATCTTTCCAGATGCTTTTCCAGAGATTTCCAATTCCATCAGTTTTACAGGATCTGTCATAGAAACTCAGGCAGCATTTTATGACAATTTCAGTTCTTTCCCTTGTTATATGGCAGAGATTGCAGACTGCTCCTGAATATCAGTTCTTCCCTTTTCATTTAATTTCAGAACCCTAGTGTTTTGCTGGGATAAGGCTGTCTAGCTAAAGATAGCATTTCTCAGCCTTGTTTATGGTGACATGTAGCCGTGTGACTCAGGCTCTGACCAGGGGGAGATCATCCTGAGGGGAGGGCTTCGCTTTCCACCGGCCCCTCTCCTGCCCCACTGTCTGGATGTGGACACCATGGTAGGGGGTGGAGCTGCAGCCTTTAGTCTGTGGGGTGGACTCCTGCCGTCTTACGTGTTGAGTGAGGTAGGAAAGTGAGATAGGAAGAGCCTGGGTTCCCTGCACTATGGAACTGCCTTGGCAGCCTGGGCTCCTCACATTGGCACAGTTGCACGAGGAGCAAGAGACTTCTCTCTCTACAGAAGCTACTGTGTTTTCTGGCCTTTATTCTTACAGCTAAACCTCTGTTCTAAGGTTTAGTTTGAACCATTTGAAATTGCCAGTTCTTTTGTGAATTAAAAATTGTTAAACATCAGCAATTTCTAAATATCAACTTAAGAATATACTTTCATTTATTCATTTTTTTTACTCTGAATTTTGCACCTTCTATCTGAGGATCCATACTGTGGAAGTAGAGAGCATTTTATGGAGGGTTCAAAGATGCCTCAGGCACAATGGAGAAATACTCAGAGTTCAGAACAAGGGAAGATGAGCAGGTGCTTGATTACTTAGAAATCATTCAGATTATCTGTTGAAAAGATTGATCTCTTTGGTTAAGACCTCCTTGGAAGCATTGTGATGTGTTTTTTTCTATTTAGTTGGAGGGCAGCTACCTCAGCACAGAGTATGTCAATGGGTGGCTTTGAGCCTTGGTCCCTGGGCAGTATTTCCACTTGAATTGTGACATGAAAGGTCCATGTGATATCAGTGTAGGGTCTTTTACCAATGGTAGGTGCTGATGATGTTATCAGGGTATTATTTGGAGTTGGCCAAGACGCTTTAGAAAGGGTGTCTTTGATAACACATAAGCTGTGGTGCTAAGACGACAGAAAGATTTTGCTACAATTTATTTGGAAGCAGTTCAGGATGGTGGGAAGAGCTTTAGAATCAGTCAGTTGTGGATTTGTATGTTGACCTTCCTACCTCCCAGCTGTGTGGTCTTGGGCACGTTTCTCTGAACATGTTTCCACTTTAGTAAAATGCAGAAAATGATGCTGATTTGTTCAGACTGCAGTTAGAATCAGAGCTAATATTTTAAGTACTGGCACAGCACACAGTATTTCCACAGAATGTAAATGGTAGCTATTTTTATTTTCTTCGGATTTCAGTGTCTTTTTCAAGGTGGCAAATTAGTGCTATATTTGTATGTCTTAAATCTTCCTTTAGAATAGATAACAAAAAAGAGGTTCTAAGCATATAATCTGCACATCTACTTGGACCAGCTGAGGAAGCACCTTCTTTAAACTGAGAAAACCTGGGGTTAGGATGCAGACGTCTTGAGAGGTCTTTATTTTTCCTCCGCCATCTACCTATCTACATCTAGATTTCCAGATGTATTTGTATGTGGTGTGCCTAGAAGTCTCATAACCTAAAATGTTTTTTCTGCACATCTACTGTTATATTTCCTTTCTTATGGCTTTGCAGGTGTGATTAAGTTAAGGCTCTTGTGATGGGGAGATGATCCTAAATGATTTGGGTATGTCCAATATAATCACAAGGTTCCTTGTAAGTAAAAGAGTAAATAGGGTAGAAGGAAACAACATCAGACTAAAATTAAAAGTGAACAATCTAGAAATACAAAGAAATAAGATGAGCAGGAAATGTCACTTGACAAGCAAAATTTCTGTACATTTTCAATAGAATCACAGCACCTAGAAACTACAGCAACTAGACTAAAAAGCAAAAGATATTCAGAATCATCAATCCTGTATTATGTTTTTAAGATGACTTTTCTTCAAAAAAGCAAATCACTAATAAATGATTTTTAAATGCTATGAAAAACATAGATAAGAACTATTAAAAGAGTGAATGTGTAAAAAAGACAATTTGTTGAAAGATAAAATAGTTTGCACAAAGGAAAATTAATACTCTGTGTATTGCTAAAAGCAGTACTTAAATAAATATGTTCCTTTTTAAAAGTAAAAAAACTGAGAAAACCTGGTACATGACACGTATTTCCTTTGGTTGCACCTGAGTGTGCTAAAGAGGTGCCTCAGAACCACAGGTAGAGACAGATGTTTTGACATCATGTGCCCCTTCTCAGGCATCTGAGGCCACCTCCCAGGCAGGGTGTGTGGCCCTCATCCTCAGCCATGGGAAACAGACCCTTGGAACCTTTGAAAATCCCAGTTCCCCTTTACGCAGAGAAGCAGCTTTAGATAAGACCAAGCTAGATAGGACATTTTCTCTCTCTTTTCTTTCAAAGCTCTCTACATATCAATGCTTTTGAGGCCCTTTGAGAAAACTGTTCAGGTTATAGGAAAGGACTTGATCCTGTGGGTAAGATTTAAAAGACACCAGCCTTGCCTTCTGTTCAAGCTTTGAACCCCCCTTTGGAAACTCTAGTAGCATTTTCACAGTGCTAGTTGTAACAAGACAAAAACAGAACTCAGTCTTACTAGAGTGTTTATTGGACGTAGAATCTTACAGCCAGAAGAGAAGTGAGAAATCAGAGGTGTGTCCTCAGACCTGCACATCTGCTTGGACCAGCTGAGGAAGCACCTTCTTTAAGCTGAGAAAACCTGGGGTTAGGATGTGGACGTCTTGAGAGGTCTTTATTTTTCCTCCCCCATCTACCTATCTACATCTAGATTTACTTAGCCCACTTTATTAAGTTGTATAGATAGAGCCTGTTTGGGATGTATTATATTTACAATACCCTGGCTCATCTCTTTTCCTGCGATTCAGCTATCTTGTCAATAAAATCAAGGTTGTAATAACTAGCTCCTATTACTGACATTTATGTACTAGGGAATTAATTAAACCCTCTGAGTCCCATGCATAGGAAAAATATTTGAGATACCTACAGACAAGATGAGCTAATCTAAGCAGGCAGACTTAGGTGTGACTACCTGTGGCCAGTGGGTAGAATTCAACTCTTGGTTTAATTTCTTCTGGGCTGCTGCACATAGCAGGTGTGGAATTATTGTTCCAGCCAGGGTGCAGAAGTCAAGAGGATATTTCCTATTGCGGCCATGACTTCCACAATGGAGACTGAAGCTGTAGCACCAGAGCTATACACAGGGGTTAGTCAGATAATTATAATTGTGTAGAAGAGATATGATCCTGCTGCCCAGATATGAGATTTTACCTCCTTTAAAAATCTATTGTGGTGAGAACACTGTAACATGAGATCTGCCCTCTTAACAATTTTTTAAGTATACAATATGGTACTGTTAACTGTAGGCACAGTGGTGTACAGCACATCTCTAGAACTTGCTTAACTGAAACTTTATGCCCCCTGGTGAGCAACTCCCCATTTCTGCCTCCCCCCAGCCCCTGGAAACCACCATTCTACTCTTTATGAACTTGACTATTTTAGATACCTCAGATGAATGGAATCATGCTGTATTTGTTGTTCTGTGACTGGCTTATTTCACTTAGCATAATGTCCTCAAGGTTCATCCATGTTCTTGCATATTGCTGAATTTCCTTTTTTAAAAGGCTGAATCACATTTTATTGTATGTATCACGTTTTCTTTATCCATTCATCTGTTGATGGACTTCTGGGTTGTTTCCACATTTTGTTTATTGTGAGTAGTGCTACAATGAATGTTAATATCTTTTTAAAATCATGTTTTTGGTTCTTTTGGATAAATACCCAGAAGTGGGACTGCTGGATCATTGAACACGGTATTTGACCTAATATCTGGGTACTACTCACCTAGAGAAGGCTTCTCTTTCTCTTCCTGTCTGTGCTCTACATTCTGCTGTTTTGTCTTTATATTCCTTGACTTTTGTCCATATGAACTCATAAGTTGAAATTAATGATATTTTTTATTTGCTATATTTTTATACTAAATGTTTTATACTCCTTTTTAATTTATAAGGCAGGTCAAGGTGGACAGACCCATGCTCTCTTCTAGTTACTTGTTATTTAGCAATGGAGAAGTCATTTAGCCTCCCTAAATTTCACTTTTCTCATTTGTAAAATTTGTAACACACTTAGCTTAAAGGATTATTGAAAAGGCTAGTAGATAATTCAAGTAAAATGTCTAGCACAGTGCCTGGGATATAGTAAATTCTCAAAACATGGTAGCCTCTATTTTTTTTAAATCATGTAAGTCTAATTACACATTTTTATTTGAGTAAAATCTCAACCAAATTGGCTTCTTACTTGTGTGTGCCCTTTCCCTTCTATGAACTTTTCTGTGAGTCCCTGGATTTCTTTTACATTGTACTCTTTCTTCCTTTGACTGGTTTTTGAACAGAGTAAGTTTTTAGAAAATGGTTATGGAATGGATGAATTAATGGTTATTGAGTATTTTCTATCTGATCTGGAACTAAATTTCCATTTGTAGAAATAGACACTTTACAATTGTGAATGTAATACATGTTCACTGACAAAAAGACCTGTAATCTATTACCCAGGGCTGACCACTATTTAAATGTATATACACTTTAAATAAAAGGAATAATTTTGTTAAAATCGAGAGATTTTTGAAATTGAAATTTTATAGAACATAGCTGTAGAGTCAGATCCTTTTGCTTAGCACCTTTTAGTCCCATACACTGGAGAATGTGGTTTTTGATGGCTGTAATAGGGATGGACTGTCCGTTGAACCGGATTCCTCACTGACTGTCCTCATGGAATAATGGGGATGCCCTCAGGCTCCCAGCAGTGTGCCAGCCTTTCTGACAAAATGCCTAAGTGTTCTGAGCCAGTGGTCACTGCGGATGAGTTGGGCAGGAGGATTTGTAGGTCTAATCCAGCATCAGGGGCAGGTTTGGCAGATGCCTCTCAACTTGGCCTTGAGGGGCTTTGTCGGTGCTCAAGTCAAACAGAAATAAAGGGAAACCTCCATTGAAGATGACAGCCCTTGTTCATCCAAAACCAGTTATGATTTTGCCCTTGTGTGTGCTGCCCACATATTCCTGCTTACGCTGAATTTGATACTATTAACTGGCTCTGTAAAGAGTTCTATTTATCCAAGTCAAGACTGAGAGCGGAGAGCTGATGTTAGCCGCCTGCCACCCCCGAGCCTTGTTGATCTGATGACCGGCCTCCTCTCACCAGTCATCTTACCTTTCCAGCAAACGGGATTGCGTCCAGGAGCCCATTGAGCTTTTAGGAAAGCGTTGCTTTGGCTTAAAATAACGCTCTTTGCTTCCTGATGATTTGCCATTGATTAGGGAAAGCACCATTAATACAGTAACAAAAAGATAACAGCTCATTTAAACTACCCATTGTGTTGCTCAGAAAAACCTCCTTCGTCACCTCTTCCTCTGTAGGGACATTCCTAATGTGGGCTTGCCAAGGGGCAAGGGGCAGGTTGGAGAACACGGTCATCTCACGATTGTGATTGCTGAGGCAGGCTGGACATGCGGATTAAAATGATGAACTGCGGAGACATGTCACCATGCGTACGGGAGAGGCGAGCAGAAGACTTTTCGGAATGCCTCCATCTCACCGATGACAGTGTCCCGTGACCAGGCCTTCCACCCTCACTTACCTCTGTGTGAGCCCTCGGCTCTGTTTCTCCTGTTTGATGTCAGTATTCATTATTGGTGTCAGTAGTGACAATTAGTGGCATCAATCTACTGGGGGATGGGGGATACATAATGGAGGTAAAACTATTATTCTTTCTTCTTTCAGGTCTGAGGGCTTTTGGGGGCTGGGCAGGTATGCTACAGAACGCAGACGCCTAGGCAGGGGTCAGAGTAACATGTTAGGAAGGCGGGGAGCTCCTCAGTGAGGAGAAGGTGGAAGAAGGGGGCAGACAGGTGACTTAGCCAGGCAGTTGTGTATTGATCTAAGTTAATCTTCACAACAGTGTTGGGAGAGAGAGTGCTTTGCCCTTTGTTTTACACATGAGGACACCTGGGTGCAGAGAGAGACAGGGGTGGGCAGCCAGAGCAGCTGGCAGTGACCGTGAGGCAGCACTGGGAAAGCTGGCCAGGGAGCCGTGCTCAGGTGCTCACCACCCTGCACACCACCCAGGCTCAGGCCTCACGCACAGGAACACCCACAGACCTCTTAGCACGGGGATTTTATGAGGGGCCATAAAAAAAATCAGTGACTTATATCAGCCTTTTCACCTAGGGGAGAAATAAAAGAAAGTTTTATCTTTTAAGTAATTTTCATAAGACTTTATACATGGAGTTTTGAATAGATTTAATGTTTGTACCATCAGGAATTAGTCCCACAAAGGCCTGGATATTAGAAGTTTCAGGTCCTATTTTCAGTGTCTTCAGTGGTCTGTGCAATTCAAATAAAATGCACTGGCTGGGCGTGGTGGCTCACACCTGTAATCCTAGCACTCTGGGAGGCCAAAGCGGGTGGACCGTTTGAGCTCAGGAGTTGGAGAACAGCCTGAGCAAGAGCAAGACCCCGTCTCTACTAAACATAGAAAGAAATTATCTGGACAACTAAAAATATATATAGAAAAAATTAGCTGGGCATGGTGGTGCATGCCTGTAGTCCCAGCTACTCGGGAGGCTGAGGCAGGAGGATCGCTTAAGCCCAGGAGTCTGAGGTTGCTGTGAGCTGGGCTGATGCCACAGCACTCTAGCTTGGGCAACAGAGTGAGACTCTGTCTCAAAAAAAAAAAAAAAAAAAAAACAACAACAACAACAAAACAAATAAAATGCATTACCAAGAAAATTGTGCAAGATTCCTGGTGTTCATTCTTATAGTGTCTGGACTGCCTGCACTTTGATTTTATTTTGTGGTCATGGAATAGATGACTTCGTGGACATTAGGTCATTCTCTGAATGGATGAAACAAAGTCTACTAGTTTTCTCCCTCAACTCCTTTCCTCCAACTTTCGTAGCTCTGCCTTGATTCACTGGAGACCCTGATGTCTCTGAAGGGGCCTCTTACACTCCTGCCATTGACCACCAGAGCCCCTCTGATGGTAGCTTGAGCCATCGCATAAATACCCCTTGCATTCAAAATTATTTATATGTTAATGGACATGCACCATTAATGTATAACCAAATATACATTTAATTACTTCAGCATTTTGCATGTTCTGCTTTGGAAGTTTGATTAAAGGAGAGTCTATAATTAAGAAAGTGAGGTGACTTTAATTGCTGGTTAGGTGCTTTGGTATTGGGTACCACTTCTGTGATTATTGGGACCTTCAGCAATTAGCATTAGATTGAGAAATTTTTCATTGGTAGAATTTAGGACATTTGTCTGAATGTGTCATTTCGAAGTCACTGTTTCCATCAACAAATACTTTCTAGCCTCCTTGGAAATCTTGAAGCTGGGTGGTTGTCATGGGAATCATCAGTCCCATATTGAAGAGTTGGATGGTACAGCAAGGCTTTCCAAAGGGATTGAAAACAGGTGTTCAAACAAAACCTTAGACTTGAATGTTCACAGCAGCATTATTCGCAATAGCCAGAGGCAGAAACAACACAAATGTCCATCTACTGGGGAAAGGATAAATGAAATGTGATATATTCATCCAGGGGAATATTATTCAGCCTTAAACAGGAATGATGCTCTGATACCTGCTACAACATGGATGAACGTAGAAAACATTTGCTAAGTGAAAGGAGCCAATCACACAAGGCCACATATTGTATGATTGCTTCATATGAAATACCCAGAGCAGGCAAATCCATGCAGACAGAAAGCAGATTCGTGGTTGCCAGAGGCTGTGGGGAGGGACTCACTGCTTAATGGATATGGAGTTCTCTTTTGGGGTGATGAAAATGTTCTGGAACTAGATAGTGGGGATAGTCGTACAGCAGTGTGAGTGCACTAAATGCCACTGAATTGCACATTTTAAAATGGTTTAAATGGTGAATTTCATGTTATTTAAATTTCACCACAATTTTTTAAAAAGCAAAACCAAACCAAACATACCCAAAAACCCAAAGTGTGGGGGCTAGAGTTGCATTGACCTGGCTTTGAGTCTCTGCTCTGCCATTTATAATATTTACTGTGCAGGCTCTCACGTGTTATGTGATCTCTCTGAGTGTTTGTTTCCTCATTTGGAATGTAAGGATACCAGCATTTCCTGCACTACACATCGTGAGAATGAAATGAGATGGTGCATGTAAGGGAGGGTGATAGACTCATGGTGACGGGGTTCCTTTGCTAGCAAGTTTAGGCTTCAAGCACTCAAAATAACATTACAAATCCCCAATGAATATAGGATTAAAATTCTAAGACAATACGAAATGCTAAATAGACTCTGCCTTTACGTTTTCATGGAGAACCAAGCATGACCTCCAGAAATGCCTTAGAAAGTACTAGAAGTCTTTGCTGAAGGCTCCCAAAAAAGGGCCAAGGGGTCAAATACATTGAGCGATACTCAGCAGAGTGTTCTAGAGATACTTTTCATCTCATCCCTTTTCATCATCCCATCCACCGTGGCAGTGTGTCCTAGAAACGCTCTTCCTCACACCGTGTCTCTCAGCACCCAAACTTCAGTCTGTGTTCCTCTTGTCTCTCTCCTTGCCTTCTTGTTCCCTTCTCTAGCCTGTCCTGCTCTGCGTAGCCCCTGCCTCCTTACTGTGCACCAGCTGTCCGGGCCTTTCCATTCTGCAGCTGTACCTAGAACCTGATCAGCACCCCAAAGCCCTCAGACTTCAGTGAAGAAAAGCTAATAGTTGTGTCTCTGTTGGGTTTATCTAGCAAATATCCTCCATTAATCCTTGATAGTTTCAAAATGAATCCCCTGTTAATCCTTTGTCATTTTTATGAAGGATGGGGAATAAAAATGATATTCTATTTTGACTAAATCACCTTGTACCTCCAAATAGAGAAAACCATGAGAAAAAAAATGAAGGCAAGTGCTATTCTTACAGACAGCATGAGAGGAAAAGAGAGAGAAAGGAGAAGAACTTTGAATGGGCCCCTGTTTGCTTTAGCTCGCAAAGTCAGTGCCCCTGAGGTTAAAGGGAGGATGAGGAGTGAATGTGGTTCCTCTGGTGTGGAGACTTTACTACAAGCCAGGTTCCCAGTAATAACAGTAAGCAGCTAGGTCTTTGGATGATGGTCTTCAGTTCTCAGCAACCTTAGGAGGCAGTTACTGAGGAAACTGAGGCTCCCCAAGAGGTGAAGTCATCTGTTCGACTCCTGTGAGCAAAGCGTGGCTGAGCCAGGATCCCAGCCCAGGCCCATGGACCCAAATGCCATGCTCTCAACTGCTCTGCGCGGGGCTTGGGCAAAGCGTGTCTGTCCTCATTCCTGTGCGTCTCCCTTCTCTACCCCACACCAGCACAGAAGCCTAACCCCGTCCACAGACATGCTGGGCCTGCCGGAGTTGCGGAGGCTCGGTTTGGGGAGTTGGAGCGTTTACCTCCCCGTCCTTTGCTCTTGTTGCAATTTCTGTCTTTGGCTGCCTGCCCAATGTGTGATTACTCTTAGTCTTCTAAATCTGTGTGTGCTTTGCTGGACACAGTGCAAACATCTCCTCTTCTATTTAGAAAGATTTTAGTGCACAGCTAAGTGAGGACCAATCTTCTTCCCCAGCTGTGGTTTCAATAAACAACCACATTGAGCCATCTCAGACAGGCACAATTGCACTCACTTGCTTATTTTTGAAGCTTTTTGGAAATTCTCTCAACATCTTAATTGGTACAGATATAATTCTCCTGCTGAGGTAATTCTTTCTGCCATATAACCTAAGTCCTTTCTGCTCTGTCCTGTGTCCCCTGAAAAGACATTGTCTGTGATGCATTACACACTCACATTATTTGTCAGTTTTGTCAAAACCTGTATCTCTTTTCTTATTTTTGCTTCCAGGATGAGAGCAGGGCCTGAATACCATTCAGCTGGATTTGGTAGCACTGCCCACTCTGGGACCCAGCAGTCGGCTGAGGCCTCAGGGGGGTGTCACGTAAATGACCAGGCCACATGAGCAGGGAGAGCCGGCACTCTGTGATGCTTGGTCTGGCAGTGAGCTGTCACGCTGGATCTGACGAGCCCTTGGCATGCTGGGTTTCAGAGCCTGTGTGATGGGTAGATATGGAGACCTGGCTCCTCTCCTCTCCTGTGGCTTCTGTCACTCCATGTGCACAGGCACAAGGGGCTTTGGAAACCAACCACTGTTTCAGGCCACCACGGAAGCATGTACATTGGTAGCTGTGGCTTGTGCCTGGCTTACTTCCAAAAATGGTTTAGGTGCTGGGTAGAATCTGGCTCGCCTGGAGTCCAAAGGAGGGTGACAGAATAGAATAGCATTTCAAAAGTGGTTCGAGTAAGCACTCTCCTTTGCTTTGGAATTCTGAGAAATGAAAATTGTGTTTTCTAATGTGATTTTTTTATGTGACATTTTCTGCCTTACTTTAACTTTTTTTTTGATAAAATTTCACATTTATAGAAAAGTTATAAAGTAGTACAATATCATAGTCAAGAAAGCGATACAGCAGTATTATTATTACATCTCTAGACCTGATTGAGGTTTTGCCAGTAGTGTTCTTTATAGCACCATATCCTTTTAGTCTCTTTTGATCTCAGGCAATCTTCAGCCTTTCATTTGCAGGACATTAACATTTTTGAAGACTTTATAGGCCAGCGATTTTGTAGAATGTCCCTCAATTGGGGCATGTCTGTTTCCTCCTGATTCTGTGATTCAGGCTATGTGATTTTGGCAGGAATACTGTAAAAGTGGTGTCATGTTCTCAGTGCATCATTTCAGGGTGTCATATCAAGGACTTGGAAATCATGGTGGGCAGAATAATGCACCCTCAGAGATGCCTACATCCTAATTTCTGGAGCCTGTGAATATCTTACCTTACCTGGCAAAAGAGACTTTGCAGATGTGATTAAGTTAAGGATCTTGAGGTGGGGAGATTATCCTGGATTATCTCGGTGGGCTCAATGTAATCTCAGGGGTCGTTATGAAGGCAGGAGGGAGGCAGGAGAGTCATAGAAGGAGATGTGACCACAGAAGCAGGAGTCGGAGTGGTGCAGGGCATGAGCCAAGGGATGTGGGCAGCATTTAGAAACTGGAAAAGGCAGTGAAACAGATTCTCCTCTAGAGCTTCCAGGAGTACAGCCCTGTCAGTGTGAGGCCAATAAGACTGCTTTCAGACTTCTGACCTCCAGAGCAAATAATTTGTGTGTATTGTTAATTTTTTATAGCAGCAATAGGAAACTGACACAAGGATAGACTTAGAAAGCTGGGCTGCTGAGCTGCCATGGAGGAGGGCTCCTGGTGGTCAGGATGGGGCTATGGGGCACAGCCCATGGTTGGCCAGCAGAGTGGTCCTGGCCGCCGTCAGATGGCTTGTTCTTAACATCTTCCATCATGAACAGGGGTGATACCAGTGGGCTTCAGGAGCTTTTGTTTGCTGCCTTTCTTTGGGCTTTTCTTTCAGAGCCACATAGAAAATTTGCTGATGGCTTTATGTTGATGCTCGCAGGTAGTTACGGTTTTGCTTTTGCCATGTGAGCAATACACAGGCCCTGCCTGTGTAGCTTTCTGGGGTTCTTTGCTGCTGCTAAGATGACATGGGGAGTGGTGAAGGTGAGGAGAATGCCTGCTCTCTGTTAGATATTATAATTAATGTTCCCCTTCCTCTTGAGAGCTCTCGGCAGTCTGAAGAGTGGCTGTGATTGGTCCATATTACAGGAGTGGAAACAGAGACTCAGAGAACTTGAGTCACTTACACAAAGTCACACAGTGGAGCTGGGATTTCCAGGCAGTTCTGTAGGATTCTGAGGTCTTAATGTTTCCATCACACTACCTTATCTCTGAGAAAGGATTATGTTAATGTTTTTAATCCAGCAAGCATTTAATGAGCAGAACTGTACAATAGACACTGAGAGGGCCAGGATACGAAGAGAATAAAGTACAAGTTAGATTTTCTAATATCATACAAATTCTATGATTAGAACATGCCGTGAGTAGCCTTGTCCATGAAAAAAAGTAACTGTTTGATTTGAAAGGGCCCTTAATGAAATGGAACTTAAAATTGGATTGAGCAAAGAAAAAAAATGAAGTGTGAAGTAAGACAGAGGTCACTGGCCTCATCTCCCCAGGGAGGTTGCTTCTAATGGGGTGTTATTTTAACAGACCTGGAGAAGGGAGTGCAGTCAGACATCCGCTTCATGGGAAGGAGTGCTTCCAATTAGCGTCCGGGTGAACTGGGGGGAAAGCTGTTGTAATAGTGAGGGAGAAGCGCCACGATGGTGGCTGTGGATGGTGCTGTGGTGTCTGGATGCCTGGGCATTCTCTCTTGATTTCCATCGCAGCAGGGCAGGTGTTGGCTGGGCGTGGCAGGCGAGGGAGCACTGTTCATTGACTGTGGGAAAGTCTGCTTTAGGGCAGGAGAAGAGAGCAGCTGGATGACAGGGAGGCTCAGGAGGCTTCAGAGTCTCAGTGCTAATGAGGTTCAAGGAAAAGATGAGAATCGGCATAACGAGCAGTCATTTGTAATGGTCTTTTGAATATGGTCCCATGTGGCAGGAGAACATGCTGTACCTCCGGCTCAGTAATGTTTGTTTATGGCGGTACCTGTCACTTTACAACAGTGTCTTAATGTCTCCTGCAATTGCCTTATAACAAAGATTGAACAAAGAAAGCTCAGCCCAAGCTAACTAATGAACGTAGATACGAAATCTCATATAGAAACAGTGACAAAGTGAATTTAGAAGGGCATTAAGGGAATTAGCCTCCATGACCAGGTAGGAGTTATCTCTTCATTATAACGGTGGTTTAATATTTAGCATATCATTTAACATGTTAGGTTGAACAGTAGAAAATTACCATATTTTCTAGGTAAAAATGGCCAAAGATTGGCATTTTCTTACGGTTCAACCTAAAAATGTAGTCAATCCAATCAATAGGTAATAATTTCAACATATGTATATAAGCTATGAAAAAAATTTCTTCCCATTCCTGGTTTAATGATAAAACCTTCCTTCTCACGATAAAAATATTAATATTAATGTTAATTAAGATGCTCATGGTGAATATCAGAGCAGAGCATGGTGACACAAGTCATTCTATTTAAAAATCAAGAATATGAAAAAGATCCCCTTCTTTAAACATTGTTATTTAATGTTGATCTGGAATTTCTGGCTGACTCAAAGAAGCATGAAATGGAAGAAATATTGTAACATGACTGTGACATGATAAACAAAAACAAAAAAATTTAAATATTCAGCTAACATTCATGATTATTTAAATAATTTAATAATAAATTTAGTGCATTAGTACATATGAGATAAAGAAATAAAATTACTTTTCTTTATATATTACTAGTATTTAGAAGATGGTAAGAAAAATTATTCCATCTGGAATAATAACAACAACAACAAAATACAGGCTCTGGGCAACGCTGCTAAGCAATGCATGGGAATTGCATAAAGAAAATTACATACTATGAGCTATAGCTATAAGTTAAGTGATATTAATATAAATATATCTGAATGCATAGAAAGATGTACTATGTTCTTTCAGAAAGGCTAAATATTTTAAAGCACTTCTCAGCTTAATCTCAATTTTAAAAAATCCTTGCAGAAGATAATCAGATGAAAGTACATATTAATATTTGGGATTCTTTTGTGCTATCAGAGAACTTATCCTCTTTATATTTAATGTATTATAAAAGTAAAATAATTTAAACAATGGGGTATTTGTTTAAGAATCCCCAGATTACATTAGAACATAAACCCCAGAAAAAGGCAGACCCAGTAGGAAGGCATTGGTGTGATAAAGGAAAGCGTTACAAAAATACATAAAAGAAATATTCCTCAATAATCAGTCATAGAAAAAGCAGCTAATTGGGGAAATCATGAATTATGTAAGTCTTTACCTTTTGGCAAAACAAAATTATTTTTCAGATGGATTAAGTATAAAAATGAAATTCGATAAGATATAAAAATTAAAGGTGAATGTATTACTAAATTTGTGATAAGGATGAATTTTTCTCAGCATAAAAGCAACAAAACTATGATATAGTTTTGATCACATAAAAATTAAAAAAAATAAGTTTGTAAGAAATGTGTTAAGTAATATTAAAAAGCAAATAACTAAAATACATTATTTGCAACACATCAGTTATTTTACTATTATATCAAGGGTCTTTAATTGACTTATAAGTCAATTAAAATATTTATATTCTACCAGGGAAATAGGCCAATGATTGGCTTAGATGGTTCTTAAAATAAAAATAATTTAGAAATATATGAAAAAGGTTAGATTAATTCATAATAAAAGATGCATTTAAATTAGGATTTTATCTTTTACTTTATTAAACTATCAAAGATAAAAAATAATAAAAAACTGTTACCTCCTGGTGGTATTGGTGTTTGGGAGTGCCGTCCTTAAAATGTTTATAACCTTTGACTCAGCAATTCCACTTTCAGGAATATAAGAAAATAGAAAGATACAAGGATATTTTATGTCACCATGCTTTGTATGGAGAAATTTATAATAGTAAAATGTTGGAATGAGTTGTGTTGGAAAATAATAGCTTTGTTAATTCATTTATGTTAAATCCATTGATTATTATTTTACTATTAAAATAATATTTATAACATTTAAAATTTAAAGAAATATTTAAGATATTTTGAATTGATTAATGATAAAATATTAATACAAGTGCATGCTACAGACTGAATATTTACTTTTATGTGTATAAACATATCAATTTATGTAGATATAATAAATATATATTTACAGTTGACCCTTTAACAACATGAGGGTTAGGGGTGCCAAGCCCCTGTACAGTAAAAAATCTGCATATAACTTTTGACTCCCTCAAAACTTAACTACTAATAGCCTGCCATTGACTAGAAGTCTTACTGATAACAGAAACCGTCAATTAACACATATTTTGTATGTTATATGTATTATATACTGTATTCTTACAATAAAGTAAGCTAGATAAAAGAAAATGCTATTAAGAAAATCGTAAGGAAAATATATGTGCTGTTCATTAAGTGGAAGTGGATCATCATAATGATCTTCATCCTCATCGTCTTCATGCTAAGTAGGCTGAGGAGGAGGAGGAAGAGGAGGGATTGGCCTTGCTGTCTCAGGGGTCGCAGTGGTGGAAGAAAACCCATACATAAGCCGACCTGTGCAGTTTAAACCTGTGTTGTTCAAGGACCAACTGTGTATATAAATGGGAGAATATGAGTGATTTATTGTGTCCTATAAACCAAGACTATAATATATAGATATATATTCATATATAAATTGGAAGACATGAGTTATTTATTGTGTCCTATAAACTTAGAATACATGTGTATTTTGTATGTGTTCTTTCCCAGTGTTTTAAGAATATTTGCACAGGTAGTACCATATTAAGCTATAAAGTTCGTCTCACTGCATTGTTAAAAGCAGAAATCACAAAGACTACATTCTCTCCACAACCAAAGAATTAGAAAATAACTCAAAAGGTTTATCACAATCCAACTACTTGAAAAATTACAAAGAGTTTTGTTATGCCAAAGAGAAGAAATCAAAGCTACATTTAATTACTATGTCAACATTAATGGCAATGAGCACATTACACACTAAAAGCCAATGGATACAAGCAAAGCTATACTCCGAGAAAAAGCACTTGCTTTAAATGCTTTTAAGTTACACAGGAAAGGATAAAGTTAAATATAATGAGCTTCTACTCAGGAAGCTAGGAAAGTACAGTCTAAGGACAGGAGGAGAAAGTAATAATAAGGTTAAAAGCAAAAATCAAGGAATAAGAAAATAAAATAATACAATAAAATTGATAAATTAAAGTTAAAAATTAGTTCTTTGAAAAAGCTAATGAAATAAACATAACTCTGGGATGATGAACCAAAAACAAAAGCTGGAATGCACATCAGGAAAATAAAGAATTAGAAAGGAACTGATAAAAAATATAAAATACAATTATAAATTGGAAAATTTTGGTGAAAAGTAAATCTTGTCTTATCAGATATTAAATAAAACATTTTGAACACAAATAATGACTTAAGCTGAGTAAATTTTAGTGAAACGAAGTAGACCTTATCTTGTCAGATATTAAAATATTACAAACAAATAGACAAATCAGTGGAAAATTATAAAAAGTTTAAGTATAAAGTTAAAGATATGTAAGAATCATTCAATAAATCTATTTGGGTCAACAATTCATCACCTGGGAAAAAATGACATCTGCTTTATTCTATACACTATATTCAAAAATAAGTTCACAGTTAGAATGAAGATTAATGTGCAGAAGATAAAATAAGTGTTCTCAGAGAGGAAAGGTGAGTACATACGGGGCCTGAGGGTAGAGAAGTCTTTTTGAGCCAGGGACCAAGGCAGACACCATTCCTGAAAAGACTGACAGATTGCACTCCCACAAAAACGAAACAAGAATATGATTTACCACAAACAAGATTAAAACATAAAGAAAGATAATTTCAAATTGTAGGATAACTCAGCATATGGTGTCATTATGTTCTATTGAGTTTTAGTGGGTGGGTGTTCTTAAGACTAGCTCAGTTTATCAGACATTAATGTTGCTTTCTGTGAGTATTATTGGTATTTGGTAGGAGTAATTTCTGCCTCTGCTTGTGAGAGATGATAAAAATCTATTTTAATTGTGGAAAAAAATTAAAAAGATGATTCACCTCAGCTTGGGAAATGTATACAGTATTTGATTCTGTTTAAGAAATTCCAGACAATGAGTTACTTCAAAGCATATCTCTTGAATTAAAATGTTCATAATAAAAAAATATATGTTTCACCTTGAATTCCCAGTTACAGAGCTGATTCAGGGTCTTCTAGGTCAAGTGCATGATCTGCTGAAGTCAGTAATTCATTATAGCCCTTTTTCTATTCTTCTTCTTCTATTTCTGCGGGAAATATTCAATAGAGGGCAATTATTTAACATAACAGAACTTCCACGATGAACTCCTTTTAAATGGAAATGCAATGGTATATATAAATCTGCATGAATTCCTATGATTGGGTATGTCATGATCATTTCCATTTTGACAAATAATCAAAAGGGATGACTATGAATCTGAGCTTTTTCTTAAATATTTATTGTATCCAAACCGTAGGACAAAATGGATATTGTTTTTTTCTGCCTTTTTGGTTTACTTTAATGGTTGATAAGAACTTTTTGATATTCAGCTCAGAGGTTTATCCTGAGACTCAAAGTAGAGTAATATACATAGAAATTATCTAAAATAGATTTTTTTTCACTTACTCAGCGACTATTTGTTGCACTGTTGTGTGGACCAGGCGGCACGGGGCTTTGTCCTAGAGTCAGTAGGATGCTGTGGAAGCAGGGGAGAGGTCAGATCAGATGTGCGTGTTTGAAGGGCCATGTGGGCAGTGGCGTGGAGAATGTGCTGGAGGGGTGAGTAGGACTCAGCACAGAGGGAGGAATGAGCATAGACGGGCAAAGGATGGATGAGGGCGGCCATCCGCTCCAGGGTGCTGGCCGTGGGCTAGAGGGAGGTGGATGGAGTTGAGGGGCCTCCGGAAGGTAGAATTGGCAGGATTTGGTGTGTGGGTGTGGGCAGGAGGGGTGGTCAAGGACAAGTTTAATTTTCTAATTTGAGAAGGTAAATTTAAATTGAAGGGGATTGGAATCCCACCCTTTCGCATCTTTCCCTTTCTGTCACCAATTTCAATTTCATTTGATCATAGTTGGCTGCATCATGCAAACATGAAATTCTAAAGCTATGAAAGACATGAAAGCACAACTTGGTGCATGTTTATAATGCAGGGTCCCAATTTAAGATTTGCGGTGTGTATAACGCACTCTTCATTTCACTGTTCTGTTCCCCCACTGCTCGATGGTGTCACAACATATGAAACTTTAATCCTATGCTGCCCACACTTGTTGCCCAAAGCCTCTTTTTCTGATAGGTCTAAGAAGTCCCTGGGCTCTTGCTTTCTGTCTAAAGGGCTGGTCCTGTGTGTGCCCACCTGCAGCTGGAGCTGAGCAGGAGCCTGGAGGAGGCCTCATTGCTGGCTCCTAGCAGCTGGGGCTTGTGAACAAGCTCTAGCCCCTTGTAGACTCAGCCCTTCTCCCCTAGGAGGCAAGTAATCCCTCCTCCTTCCCAGCAGTTTTCAAACCATGCACACCAGTAGCTTCTCTCTCTTGCACTTGCTCAAGTCCAAGGTAAAGCTGGGCTTTTCTGCACACCCTGACTTATGTTTGCCCTAAGTTCCTTTGGGAGTATTCTAGCTCTTCTTTCTAGCCCCCATTGTGTATTTGGGCTTCATTGGCCACTCTGGCACCCCTTTTATCTATAAGAGAAATGTGGCAGGGACTGTCCTATTAGGGGTGGAGTCCCCCAGCCCAAACTCCAGACACTACCTTTGTGTCCAGCCCATTTTAGCATGACCTTTGTCTTCCCTAGCACCTCCCACCTGTACACCAGCCCTGAACCACATGCCTGTGCCCAGCACTCTGCTGACTGCTGGGGAAAGTGGAAGCCGTGATGTGTGGGGAAGAGGGAGGGAGGACACACAGGAAGGGGGTCTGGGGAGCAGGGCCAGTGTGTCAAAGGTGTGACTGGAGAGCTGCTCTCTCCGTTCCTCTGTGGTCCTGGCGCTCAGGGCACTGGTGGCTAGCAGGCTTCCTGTCCCTGTCCCCTGTGGCAAGTTTCTCTCCTGGAGGGCAAAGGCAGTTTGGGTTTTTTCTCTTTGGTATGGTCAGTATGTAACCTAGAATACCGCAGTGGCACTGACATCAGTCTTAAAGTTCTCAATCTTCTTTTGACTCTTATCTAATCCCTGCCTTATATTTCTTTTAAGGGTTTCTTAGATTCCTTGTTTGCTTTTGCATCACTTAGGATCATCATTTGAAAAAATATTGCTTATGAAAAAATCTAGAAATAATTTAGAATTAGCAGTGTTGATGTCTCTATCTTGCTAGGATGGGCTTCCTTTAGGGGAAATTTGGGATGCAGGTTTATTTTTTTGGCCCACATAGTGTTAGGTTTTTTTTTTCAGAGTACACATTTGGGTATCAGGAGAATCCCTGTAATAATCTGGATTCCAGATTTCTCTAGAGAAATATGAAAATGTGGAGATACTGGCTTGGCTTTTTCTCTTGGCAGCAAACTGTTGGACTGGAAGAGATGCCACCCTATTCAGAGGTGCCCCGTCTGCCCCAGCTCTAGCTGTAGGCAGATCACCTACCTCTGGTGAATCTCAGGCTTTTTAAAAAATTTTTTATTGATACATAATAATTGTACATATTCATGGAGTACATGTTATATTTTGATACAAGCATATAACATATAATGATCAAATCAGGGTAAATGGGACATGATTCACCTGAAACATTTGTTATTGCTTTATGTTGGGAGCATTTGAAAACTTCTAGCTATTATGAAATATAAAAAATTATTGTTCACTATAGTTGCCGTATCTCAGGCTTTGTAACCATAAAAATGGATAATAATCGCTACCTACCAAGGCTTTAGTAGGGAACATGGGCATTCAAAGCACCTAGCGCCATGTCTGATGCGAGGTAGACACGCGGTAATACAGGTTGCTGTCCCCCACACAGCTAATGCACAGGGTTAAGAGGAGATAATGTGTTTTGGGAAAGTGTCTGTGGACATTGGCAAAGGTACTTGGAAGGACCTTGGGATTCCTTGGGATCCTTCATGTATCTTCTATACAGACCTGGCAGAAACCTTGTCACTCTAGACTCCTCTCCTGCCCCACATCAGGCCATGAATAAATCATGGCAGCTCCACTTTCAGAACGTACCTGGAATTCGACCACTCCTCCCCACTGTGATCCAGGCCATTGTCATTTCTCACCTGGTTATGGAATTAGTCTCCCAAACTGGCTTCCTGCTTCTGCCCGTGACCTCTGCAACCTGTGTTCCCCAGGACCACCAGCGTGCTAAGGCCAGAGCTTGCCAGGCTTCTTCCCCAAACTTCCATGGCTTTCCATGTCATCTTGGTGACCCCCTGTTGTCACCATGCCCCACAGGCCCTCCTCATCTGGCTCCTCGTTCCCTGTTTGATCCCATTTTCCACGACCCTCCTGCCAGCTCTCTCCATGGCATTTCTCTCCTGTTTGGCTTCCTTCTCGTCTCTCAAGCCTAACTTCCCTCTCACACACTACATGTTTTACTTCTTTGTCTTCTTATTTCTCTCCCTCGTCGAATGTAAGCTCTGGGTGGGGACTTTTGACTGTGTGTTCACTCCCTTCTCCCCGGAGCCCAGAGCAGTATGTGGCATTTCAGTAGGTGCCCCGTAAGTGTGTGTTGATGGAATGGAAGTTAATCAAAGAATGTCACCAAGCAGGACCGAATGTGGCATTCTTCTTTCCAACGTGAAGCTATGAAGTAATGCAGCAAATTAACACTTGCTATTTTTATAGAGGCAGTTAGCTCCTGTGTTAGAACTGAGAGCAATAAAGGGAAAATTACAGGTCCTTTAATATTTTCATTTGGTTTAATGTAAGAGCCACTCTGGAGCATGGCTTGTTATCCTTTGGCGCTGTGGATGTAGCCTGGTTAATTCAGCAGTCCTTGCTCCCTTAGAATACACATTCAGTAGGGTGCACTGGGAGCTCCTTGAGCATTTGTTTTTTCTTTATTTTATTTTATTTTATTTTATTTTATTTTATTTTATTTGTGAAGAATATAAAAGCAAATTAGTGGAAATGTTCCTACATCGAAAGAATAATTTCTCTTTCACTGGAGTGAAGTAGATCCTTTGGTAGATATAAAAATAAGTAAATGTTTGACCTGTTGTTAAGATGCTTTATGATTTTTTTCTTCTAGAAAGCCTTTCATTTGTATCATGTAGTCAACATATTTATCATGCCCCTAGTGTGAGCCAAGTGCTTTGTGAGTTATACAGAGAAGTGGTGAAGCAATGTCTGCATTGAATAACTTGTAATTTAGTTGAAGAGATAACACAGGTTCAGAAGACGCTACAAGAAGGTGTGCCAGCACAGCGAAAGAGCTCCAGCTCAAACAGTCAGCAGGGACTAGGATGTGCCAGGCGCCGTCCAGGCTATCAAAGCACATGGCCTTATTTACTCAGCTGGGAGGTGGGTATTGCTATTTCCACTGTCTCGATTAGGGAACTAAGATGCAGAGAGCCTAAGTAACTGGCTCTAGATCACGTGGGTAGGATTGCTTAATGGGAGAAACTGAATTTTAGTTGAGGTGATTGGACCCGGAGGTCATCTCTCTTTCCACTCAAACGTGGCTGAGAAGGGACCGTGGTGGTCATGAGGAGGGAAAGATCATATCTATGGTGAGAGAACTGAGAGAAATTTTAATGGAGGGACTGGCTTTAGAGGACCTCAAGGGTTAGAGGTGGTCCCTCTGGACAAGTGTCAGGGCGGTGGCCCTAAGGATGGAGGTGATAGAGGTGGCATGCTGAGTATGCCTGTAGGTTTGTTAGCTGTTTGGTTATGAACTTGTTAGTAGCAGAGGAATAATGAGTTTTGCGGGAACTTTGCAGAATCTCCCCACTTTTGGGACTCTTTCTAACTTAGGAGAGCAGGGTTTATAGAAAGGCATCGGGCTTCCAAGATTTGTTAGTTATTCTCTCTTGGCTGAGAAGGATGGTTTGGGATAACTTTTACTTGGAAATTGCCTTAGTTTAGGAAACTGGAGAGCTTGGGGTGGGAGTCAGAGGAGACTTGACAACTTAGCCCTGTGTTAAGTAAGCCCTACACTTAGCCCCAGGCTAAATAATAGGACTTCATTTTGGAAGAGGCATGTGGTCTAGTGGAAAGACGACCATAGGCTTTGGACAACCTGGGTACTGATTCCCTCTCTATCAATAAGTAGCTGTGTGCTATGTTTTACCCTCTCTAAAATGATGATAATGGTATTTACAACATTCTCCCGACTATGAGGCAACTGGCGAGAAGATTCACTCTCAACATATTCCCTGCTTGCGTATACATGAACTTTTAAGGCTGTCCTTAAAATAGTTGATGCCAACTTATAATATTAATGTATTAATTTTCTAACATATTTAAGAATATTTTATAACATTAAATGAAATCTTACCTTCAGGGTATAGCTTTTTTATTCTTACATTTTTTGAAATAGTTTTTTTTTTTTTTTTTTTAGCCTTTCATATGCATCTTTGACCTTGGTATCATTTTTCTCCATAGAGCCACCTTTTGAGTTATCTAACTCAGTTTCCCAGGGCACTTCAACACTTGTCAGCGTTGTTTGAAAGAAAGCACTCTTTGAAGCCCTGTATGAAGCTGTCCCTGGGAATTTCACCTCAAGCAACAAGAACACATTAGGACAGTTTGCTACTTTTCACTCATCTGGTGATTGTGATTTCCCCCCACTGAATTGTTTTAAGTGATCTCTAAAATCTTGCATATGACAAGGTCCAATATTTGCAATTGTGTGTTCACAGGTGCCCTCTCAGGGCATACAAAACTGGCATTGATTGAGGATGTATCTGGTTAGCATGTCTATCCCAAACTGAACTTTCTCATTCTCTATTAATAATTGAGAGCTACATAACCTGAAATACTATGTAAGCATCAAATACAAAGTCTGTATTGTTGGAGGGATAATTTTGTTTAATCACACCTCATCTTCAGGTTGGGCAGAAACAGTATTCTACAAAATTGTTAGATGAAATAACTTCAGTAATGGCAAGAATATGTGACATTTGATGCGACCGTTTTGGCTGGGATAGAGCTTTTGTGATGCTAGTGGTAGGTTGACATAGTCTAGAAACCAAGCTGTTAGACATTCTGCCTTTGAAAAAAATTACCAAGTAGTGTATAAAACAGTCATCTTTATCCTGTGTATAAGCTTTACAGGTACATCAACCCTGAGATGAGGATTAGGACAAGAGTAGGAATGAGAGATGGAGTGAGGAACTTGGTGGGACTCAGAGATGGGGTCAGTGATGAAGTGAGGGTTGGATGCAGTCTGGCAGCTAAACCACACCTAGCCAAGAGTTTGTGCTGACCATACTTATTTATTCCAGAAAGGGATATCGATCGTTCTTTAGGAGTGTCTATTCACACTTGAATTTTATATGGTCTGAATCTCAGATTATCTGATTTTTTCCCTTAATGTTTGATAGTCAAACTGTGATATCAATTACTAAATTTATTAATTGAAATTAAAATTTGATTAATAGAAATATGGTACTTTCTATTTTAAAGAATGGACATACCTACTTTTTATTGACTTTCTTATTCTTATAATTTCTTATTAAATTATTTCTTATTAATCTTATTTGGTTGCATATCTATTAGGCAGTGGTGATTTGGAGAACAGGAAGGGGTGTGGAGGAGGGTATTTGAACTTTAAATGCCCATGAAATCTTCAATTAAATTTTAACAATTATGGCCATGATCTCAGTAAAATACACATTAAAGTTAGTATCACGGGAATTCTTTATAATGATGGTTTGGAGGTAAAGAAGTGATAACTTTAGAATTTAAATCAATTCTAAACAGATATTCTGAAAATATTTGTTTCTTTTCTCCCTGGTTATCTGGGGTTTTACCCCTGATAAATACCTATAACATATTAATAGAAATTAATACACAATTTGAAGTTCAGAATTTTGAAGCTGAGAAGTTTAACTGATTACCCAAGACTATAGAGGGACTTAATATTAGAGTAAATGTTATAATTTAGGGCTTAGAGAATGAGCACAGTTGGCAGTCACAATAATTATGATGGTTTTCTTTCGGAATGGGCCAAAGGCATTGGCATATACGTGGGGTGATGCTTTAGTATGCCAAAGCAGGGTCATGATTGCACCACCTTTTGTACTATTGGAAGGTTTCTTTCATCATTTAAGACATTTATTCATTAAATATTTTCTTCAAATAATTAGGTTAATAAAACTTGATGTGCATTTCCCAGATCCCAGTGACTATCTCAGGTTTTAGCGTAGTGCTTCTCTTTGCAAGCTTTTCTTGGTTAGTCACCTGTCAAAATCTCTTGAAATCCCCTCTTAGTTGATTTCAGTACATAATGTGATTTAAGTATCAAAGGGTCTTTTATTACCTGGACTTAAACACCACTGATAACTCGGAGTGTAAGCTGACAGTTTCCCTAGGAAGCACTTCCTCTGAAGCATGTCTGATGTCAAGATGGGTCTTTGTTGGCACTAAAGAGTCACATCTGCCAAACCTCCACCTGCCCAGGAAACGCTGGCACCCAGAGCTCTTTCCTAATATCGAAGGTGTTTTGAAGTGCAATAAAGGGTGTGGATCACGCAGACTAGGGTGGCTTTGGCTCCTTGATTTGTTTATTCTCTGCAGGAGTCAAAAAAAGTTACAAAGTTGATAAGAAACTCTATGGTCTCAGAATTTAATGAGATTTTACACAGGTGCTAATCATTTTGTTCATCGCCACCCTAATATTCAGAATAGTTGTGGCTTTTATGTGTGTCTATGTGTGTGTATTTATACATTTCCTAATATTTGGCTCAATATTACTTGGGACCCAAGTGTATTATAAGGAAAAGAACATAGACTTTCAAGTCAGGAGGACCTGATTTCTAATCTAGATGCTGCTAAATATGTCATCAAATCTCTCTAAGCCTCCCTTTCTTTATCTGCAAATTGAAGATAAAAAGATCTATCTTGTTGGAGATTAAAGAGAAGGTGTGTAAAGTGTTTAAATTAGCACAGCGCACAGGATAGTGTAGGTCATCAGTAAATGGAAATGATGACAATGATAAGAAGTAAAATTTGGACCTATGACCTCAACTCTTTGGCGTGGCAGAATGTAGACTGTGTGTACCTTTATGTCTCAGGTCAGAGCCACCTGCTTTCATCTCGTAACCTACATTAGCTCCAGACCGCCCCTTCCATCTCAGACCTCGTCTTTTCACATGAATGTGGTATATGTAGGAGAAAAGATCAGTCGTGCTGCTTAGAGATGACTCACTAGCAATTGGCACTTGCATATCTTGATTTGTTGCAAGCGTGACTTACTATCTAGAGTAGGTTCAAAACGGAGCAGATGCTCTTGAGATACACTCTGATCCGTGCCACAAAACTGAAGAGTCTGAAGGAATTACTGCCGCTTCACATCCTGCTGTTAGAAAGTACGAAATTTCAGACCCTCAAATTGTGATGGAGGGTTTGTTTCACTTGGAGAATGCCCTTTTAAAAAATTCTGATGAGAATGGGATGGACACATGGCATAAGAATGACCAGATGTTTGATAAATGTTGAAGCTGAAGGTTCTTTGTACTGTTCTCTTCTACTTCTGTGTATGTTGTAAAATTTCCACAATAAAAAAATTTCCATTCTTAAACAAATTCTGAGGTGGTTATCTTCCTGTTTAAATATGTGTAAGTATAGGCATATTTTGGTACCATGTCTGGATTTCATACAGCCATATTTTAGGTGTCATTTAACGGCATTATTTGTAGGATAAGATTATTTAAAAGGGTAAAAAAGATGAAAGCTAAATTCAAAAGAAATGTGAGAAAGTTATCTCAGTGCAAAGAGATGAAGCTTGGAAAAAATCTCTCAGGATGGCTGCAAGTTCACTTTCATCTGGTTTAAAGATTATGTCAGTGAAATCCTCTGTGTATCCATAGCTATGCATACATTTGTATTGACTCTTCCCATCAGGAGAAGCAATCAGTGCTGAAGCACTATTGAGATTTGGAAATTCTACCATATACCGCACTTAAATGATGAAAGATGTTTCAAAAATAGCCCTTGCTGCAGTTAAATAGCCCTTCAGAGTAGACAGGAAAATTCCACTGGCACAGTGGACTGTGAGGTTATTTAATAGATCTGTGTATTAAAAGCTTAGGCTAAATTTGGCTCTGCGATGTGTAAAATAACAGCAGAACATAGTATAAAGCACTTTTGCTCCATTGTTTCCTCAAAGATCCTCATGTGTAAAGAGAACGTATTTTTCTTAAACTAGGTAGGTGCTCTCAGGACCAGGTACTGCAGATTTAGCTTAGCACTTGGCTGTCACTGTCAGGCTGCATCCTCTTACTCCACAAGAGCACTTGTGAGTGCCCTGCCATAGTTGACAGGGTTTATGCATCTCTCCTCTCTCCTAGCTGAAAGCTAGTGGCTGAGTTATATTTCCTCGGAATCTCACCATAAAATGGGAAAAATAGTGGCATCTACCCATAGGGTTGCTGTGAGGGGATATGAGCTACTTCTCACCTAACTGGCACCCAGTAAATAATTGTGTGAGTTATTATTATGGTTATGAATCATGGACTTGGAAGTCTGAGTGTTTGAACATGCAGCTTGCTGTTTCCCAAAGGTGGAAATTGCCATCTTTCTTGGTTGTCATGGAGAATTTAGAGATGAGTGCTTTGTAATTCTTACTTGGAAGGGACAGGAAATTTTCGTTTAAAACCTGAAGCACATGGGGAAATTTTGGCCAAAATACACATATGCCCTTGCACGTTGGATTCAAGCCCAGATCTTTATGTAATGGTCATTTTATTTAGGTAGAAGTCCCAAGGACGTGGCTCCATCTGCTCGAGTCTCTGCTGAGGCAGTGGTGGAATCAGGCCATGTGCCCAAGAGAGTGCAGAGGGGAAATTTCCAGGAAGCCTGCCGCCTGGGCATGTTGATTTCCTAGTTCTTTTATCAGAAACTGGCCCTTCAAATCTCTAGGAGGACTTTTCTCCCCCTTTTCTACCACATGACATGATTTGTGGTCAAATGCCAAGAATTACCCACTAAGAAGGAACAGCATATCCCTGCAGGGAGCTTTAATTTTTGGCAGAATATAACTGCCTTCAGGGGACATTCCCTCATGGATGTCATTGTTGGAAAAGGAAAGTGCCAGGTGGTAGTAAATGACTAACCTGACTGCAGAGACACCTCATGAACATGACCACATCTAGAATGTTATTCAGGCCTAGAGGCAATGACAGCCATGCAATAGTGCCCCATTTCCTACTAAAATGTCCCACTACCAGGGCTTTTTGGAGAAATAGCTGATTCAATGTGTGTACAGGAAATGTGTAAGATGAGCCTGGAATATCATGTTATCCGCTAGAGCAAGGAAACTGTCAAAGACTATCTGGGGTCACTTCAAAAGGACCCAGATGCCAATTCGAAGGTGCCCCCAGTATCCTGGGACATCAAATCAGAGCATCAAAAGAACAATGACTAAAATAGATTGAAACACTTCAAATATATAAAAATGAATGGGCTTTTAATGACCTGAGAAAAATTCGACAAAGATAACCACATATAGAAATAAACTAGTTGTAACTAAGTCTTTTTCATGGATTTAGGCAGACGGGGATCAGATTCTAAACTCCCTAAGTACAATGACAGTCCCATCTCTCTCTAACTCTGTCATTATACAGCAGAACTCAGTGAGCTGAGGGATGTCACAGTGGTGATGGGAGAAGATTCTAGAGGGACAACTTTCCAGGGTTATTGCTCCCTAAAAGAAGACCGCAGGGTGGGTGGCAAGCAGTGCAGGGGCTCCGGGTGCTCCTCACTCTGCCTCCAGGGCACCCAGTGCGTGGCCCTCGCAGCTTTATCCCTGTGTATTGGAGTTTTGTTTAGGGTTTGTTTCCCTATTGGACCCTGAGCTTTCCAGGGGCAGGGGCTCTGCCTTATTGTCGTTAGTATTCTCATTGTTTGCCACAGTGCCTGGCATATCATGGCGGTCAAGAAATGAGTAAGTACCTGATAGAACATGTCTGTCCTATAAAGCGGGGTTCATCTTCAAAATGAACGCTGAAAGCTTCACTACGAGTATCTAAGTATTATCCCTACAAATCCTTCATTGTCTCTTGCTTATTATGATTGTGTCCTGATATCATTATTTCATGTGTATTAAAAGGTGTGTAGCTTGTGCTCAATTACTGAAATACTCAAAAAAATAAAAATTATTTATTTAATATCTACCATTTGCTAGGCTTTACATTAGGTTCTTTGTGTAGCTTGCTTTACTTTGATCCTCACAAACTTATCAAATACATATTTTACAGTTGGTGATTAAGTCTCAGAGATTTTAAGTAACTTGCCAAAGTCACTCAGCTAGGACATGGTCAAACCCAGATCTCCAAAGTTGATCTCTATATTCTTTTGACTACACCGAGGTACTGAAATACAGTCTTGGGCTCTTCAGATGTTTTGGATGAAAGGGAGCTCTGACAAACATAATCCTCGAGAATGAATAAACAAGATGGTGGTGATTCTTTTAACCTTGACATTTTATTGAAATAATTTCCTATTCCCATCAGTAATAAGCCATGAGATTATCAATACATTATCTACTGTTTTGTGTGCTGAGCCATTCTAAGCTAAATTTTCCCCTTAGACAAAAACGTAATAAAGAGAATTTGAATCTATGGATAAAATTGTGCTTGAGTATGGGATGGTCGTATGTATTTTAACATTCAGCCCTGAATAATTAAGATTGTTTCCAGGTAGAACCTTTCAGACAGTCCCAGAATGCATCGAATAGTCAGCTTTTGACTAGGTGTGCCCTGTGTATCCTCTGACATGTCCTCTAGGGCTAAAGCTTTGCAGTTTGCCAACTTCTGGGGCCACTATGTCCTCCCAAGCTCCTGGTTGATAAGTAGTTCAAGAAATGCATGTGAATGACATAGGACCTCAGACATTGGGACGGGGAGAAAATGCATCATGAGAAATAGTACACGGGGAGCATGACATTCAGGTTATCCATATGCAGAAGACTGAAACTAGACCCTTATCTCTCACCGTACATAAAAATCAAATCAAAATGGATTAAAGACTGAAATCCAAGACCTGAAACTATGAAACTACTGAAAGGAAACATTGGGGAAACACTCTAAGACGTTGGTCTGAGCAAAGATGTCTTGAGTATGACCTCAAAAGCACAGGCAACAAAAGCAAAAATGAACAAATGGGATCACATCAAACTAAAAAGCTTCTGTTCAATAAAGGAAACAATCAATAAAATGAAGACACAGCCCATAGAATGGGAGAAAATATTTGCAAACTACCCATCTGACAAGGGATTAATAACCATAATACATAAGGAGCTCAAACAACTCATTCCTTCACACTTTTAGTGTATGCCTGAGTGTCTGTCTGTCTGTCTATCCATCTATCTATTTACTCAGCAGTTCTCAAACTTTTTGGTATCTATCTATCTAATCTATCTATCTATCTATCTATCTATCTATCTATCTATCTATCTATCTGTCTATCTATCTACTCAACCGTTCTCAAACCTCTTGGTCTCGGGATCTCTTTACATTCTTAAAAAAAATTGATGCTTCCAAAGATTTTTGGTTTATTTGGGTTATATTCGTTGATATTTCCCATACTAGAAATTAAAACAAAAATTTAAAACATAAGCATACACAAGCACACATTTCATTAGCTGTCAGTGCAATATGTCATCATATGTCATGGAGCCTCTGGAAAACTCCACAATGCACTCGTGAGAGGATAAGAAATAGTTTTGACCTTGTGCACCCATGGAAAGGTTTTGGGAACCCCCTAGGGATGCCTGGACCACACTTTGATAATTGCTGATCATATGTTTTTCATTTCTCCTCTTCTCTCTTGAACCTGTTCCAGTCAGTCTTTCTACCTCACCATGCCATTTAAACTGCTACTGTCAAGGTCATCAGTGACCTCCACATTGTTTAATTCAGTGGTCAGTTCTCAGTTTGTACCTTACTCCATTTCTTAGAACTATTTGTCACAGTTTATCATTCACTCATCCTTAAAATATTTTCTTCATTTGGCTTTCAGGGTACCAGACCCACTTTCTCTTTGGCTAGGTCCACCTTATCTCCTTGACCTCTTCATGTTGGAGTTCCCCGTGGTACAGTCCTTGGACTTCTTTTCTTTTCGTCTATATTATTCACTTGCTGTGGACATCATCCAGAATCATTTTTTTTGACTGGGTTTCACTCTGTCACCCAGGCTGGAGTGCAGTGGCATCATCATAGCTCACTGCAGCCTCAAACTTCTGGGCTCAAATGACCCTCCTGCCTCAGCCTCCCAATTAGCTGGTACCACAGGTGCATGCCACCATACCCAGCTAATTTTTCTTATATTTTGTAAAGATGAGGTCTTACTGTGTTGCCCAGGCTGGTCTCCAACTCCTGACCTCATGCAATTCTCCTGTCTCAGCCTCTGGGATTACAGACGTGAGGCACTATGCCTGGCCCAGACTCATGTTTTTGGATGCCATTGAGATACAAATCATCCCAAGCACATATTTCCACCCTGGACCTCTTTCTTGAACTCCAGATCTGGAGTGCCTGTCTCCATGTATCCGTGGGGTTCACTCTGTTAGACCATTATGCATTATGCAAGTATCACCTTCTCAATGGAGGCCTTCTCTTGACACCCTCTCTAAGATTGTAGTTCCCCCAATACTCCTGCCCCCCTTTCTCCTTTATATTCCTCCCTGACGCTTTTTGCCAGTTAATATACTAATATTTTACTTATTATTTAAAATAATTATCTGTTGTCCCACCACACCTGAACAATCTATTAAGGCAGCAGCTTCTTTTGTCTGTTTCTTCTGTCACTGTTCAGTGCCCTCAGCGTGCCTGGCCCATCCTAGAGTCTTAATAAATATTTGTGAAATGAATGAAATGAGTGGAAAGTAAACTATTTTATCTGTTTAGATCGAGAAAGAATTTATTAAACATAGCTGATTAGCCAATTCTAAACTCTCAATTTTCCAGAGTGTTCAAAACAATGTGTAATTTAAAAATGTCTTTTGGAATAAGATGTAAATTTGATCAAAGGAAGTCCTTAATTTTATTTTGAGGTATAGACTTAGACCTACATGGTTCGGTGCCTGGGGCATAAATTGATTTTGTAGTAGGGGAACTTTAGCGTGACACTCTGCTTTGAGAACATGTGCAACTGTTCCCGACTTCTCAGAACCTCATCATCATTACCACCATCATCATCATTATTCCATTTATCTTGTAATTTCTCATACTCAGGTAATAGCACTGATGCGGAGAGTGAATACCCCTGGCTCCTTAGGATGCTGGCTGAGGGAAGATAACACCAGCTACAGATTGGTCCATCTATCCAGGGCATCCCGTCTAATACACTGGGGTTTGGTGACCCCATGTTTGATATTGGAGGATATACAATCTAGAGAATGAACCTCAGGCATTTGGTGATATCAATAGATGTTATGCCAAAAAGAGTAAGGTTCAAGAGAAAATAATTTGAGAAATAATCAAAGTTTGTCTTCCCAGGACCTTTATTTTGCCATTGTGCCTTGTAAACCTCCGAGAAGGAGAGAAAGAATGCAGGGTTTCACACACTTATTGGAATTCAGAGCCTTTTGTTCCTGTAGCATCTCACTGGGGGAATTCAGGGATAGAGAAATGAGGCTTTGCTATCTATAGATGTCAATTTTTTTCATCTTTTCTCTGGCTTCCAATACTAGGAAAAGAAAGACATAAAAATCAAATGGAAAGGTCTTATAATTGTTTTTTTCAGAACTGGATCAAAGTCTAGGGGAGTATTCTATGTACATAGAATTGGGGTAATGCTCTAATGAGAATCTGTAAATGTATGTGAGCATCAAAAATTGACTGGACATTTTAGAGATTCATTCAATTTTTATATATTACATTGCTTTTTTCATAAGTGTTTCTTTGTAAGTCATGGACTGGAGTGCATTGGCTGGTGTATATTGGGTGCATTTTTTTGGATCCTCTGTGCTTCTCTTTCCCTAGGCATAATTTATGCAAAAGGTTTCATGAGAGAGGATCTAGCTCAACATTAAATTTAGGTGTAAGTATTAACATCATTGCTTTAGATTTAACTACATAAATAAGAGATGCCTTCCCATTATCAATTTTGATTATTCTTTTCTCCTCTAAGGAATTATTCTGGAAGTTCAGCCATTGACATAAATGTTATCATACTCATGAGCAATTATTGCCTCTTTTGTAAGAAGAGTTCTGGACCGGGCATTTCTTAAATCATAGGGCATTAAGTTATCTCTTAATATTTTAGTATGTAGAAACCGATCACTGAACATAAGACAATATACCCCAATAATTATAGCTACGATTCAGGAGAAGACAGCCTATACTTGATGCATATTACATTATGAAGCAACTTAGAAGTTGTTGGTTCAGCAGTGAAACCAGCTTGGTTGGTCTGTCACCCATACCTGCTCTGAAGCTTAAGGATACCATTCTCTGAAGAATAGTGCTAGACGGGAAAGCAAAGCCAACAGGTGATGAAGAGTGTGGCCATGCTTCTGTTGGGTCACTGTTCCAGTGAAGTATGACCACTGGAGACAGCCCTGGTCTGGGGCCAGGAATGGGTGTTTCTGTCTCTCTACTGCTCTCAAAGCCACTGTACACTGTAGAACAGCTAGAAGCCAGCAGTGAACACCAGCACAGTGGGTTTGGAAACTTCTGCTGGGTGTTTTGTAGTGTTTCCATTGGTACCTAGTTGGCTTACAGTTATAGTTCTCAAAATTTGGTCTAGAAACTCCTGGGAGAGCCCAAAACCCTTTCAGGGGCTTTGCGAGGCCAGCATTATTTTCATAATAACACTAAGATGTTATTTGCTTTTATTACTCTCATTTTCTTACAAGGATACAGTGGAGTTTTCCAGAGGCTACATGACATGTGCTATCTGAGCAGATAGAATACAGAAGTGGATGTGAGAATCCACCCATCTTCTGTTAAGCCAGATAGTAAACAGTAAAAAGATTTGTAAAAATGTAAAAAAAAAAAGTTATAAAAATGTCATAAGATGTTATTCAAATGATGTAATCTTTAAAAAATTTTTTCAGTTAAAATCTAATATGGTACACATTAAACTATAATTGATATAAACTGAAACTCTTTGGGAATTGTTTTTAGTGTATGTACGTCCCAAATACTGCATGTATTTTTATTTGCTAAATCTGGCAACCTAATGTGCTCATCCCTTGTATCTGCAGTAGGTTTTAGCACCTACTGTTTGTCTGGGGAGAGACACTGCAATTCTTTTTGCTTATTTGTTGACTGCCTGCTGAGCAGGCAGTGGAACCAGCTTTAATGGGTAAGTGCACACTTGGTTATTCCTGACGTCTTTCTGACTTTGCAGCGGTGTGTATGATTTTCTACTGGAAAGAGCTGAGGGTTACTTGAAGGGAACCACCTGTAAGGGTGCAAGGGCTCCTTGGTTCCCTGCAGCAGCGTCAGCATCTGATCTCGGCCCATTCTCTGTCATTTATTATTAATACAAAATACAGTGTAGTTGTGTCTGTTGTCACTTATAGCAGAGGCTGCGTAGCTGGCGCAGTTATTGTGTTTGTCTCTGACATTAAGTCCTTGGTATTTGCCAAGAGAGTGATATGGGGCTGGCTACAAGAGGCTTCACAGGCATTATCTTGACTCATTCATTCATTTATGTTTCCTCCCTCCTTCCCTCTCTTCTTCCCTCCTCCTCTCTTCCTTTCCTTCCTTTCTTCCCTCCTTCTTTCTTTTCCTTTCTTTTTTCTTTCCTTCCTCTTTCCACTCCCTCTCTCTTTTTCTCTCTCTCTCTACCACCCTCTCATTTGTTCAACAACTGTTCCTTGAATTCTGCACTGCCTGAGGTGCCGTGTCAGTGCTGGTTTTCAGGAGAAAACCAAAAAGGTGATGTTCTTGCCTTCAGGAAGCTTGGCCAGTGTCCCAGAAGTCTTTGCAGTTGACTTATGCTAATCAAGCCCACAAGGGCATAAAACATATAAACCAGAATGTAAATACTCTATTCATTCCAGTGGATTCCATTTCTTAGCATCTGCATGTGGAGAGGGGAAGATTGCTATGAGAAGTCATAACTGACAGGGCAAGGGCTGGGACTACAGCCTAGGGGTGAAGAGGCAAGTAGGCGATTTACTTCCCTTGCATGCAGTTTGAAAACTGGCATGCCACGGCCGTACATTCATCCACATGTGACTTGTTCCTTTTGTCCTTTTGAGTTTTTAAAATTAGTTTTTCGATGTCATTTATTTAGCTTTTTCTCTTCCTCCTCCTCCTCCTCCCCCCTACTTCTTTTTTATAGCTAATAAAGTGGTATATCCTTTGCCCATACCTGCTACATAAAAATCTATTTCTGATTTCCTTATACATTAGTAATGCTGACTTGTATGTGGACTAGAATAGAAGAAGGTATCTGGCCAGAATCCCATGCAGATCTTCTTTAAGAAATAATAGTAATCAATACTAGTTATTTAGAGCATATCATGAGCCTCAGATATGTTATTTCATTTGGTTTCTCAAAGCAGCCCTGTCAGGTAGACATTATCATTTCCATTTTAAAGATGAGGAAACTAATTCCAGGAAGGTGAAGTGATTTGCCGAAGGTCAAACGACTGTTGTGTGGCAGGATCCAGATCGTGACTCAGTCACCGTGCGCCTAACACATCGTCCCTGTGTTAGACACAGGAAAGACTGAAGTGAAGATCTCTCAGGAATGAGTCTGGGGTGCTGTCTCATTTCTTTAGGCTTTTTCTTTAGAAATGAAAATGGAAAGAACAATGAGCAACCCCATACCCCATTTTTTTGCCTTTGTCATATATACCCTGATAAACATGGCAAAGATCATGATTATCTGGGCATCGAATTCATAATTTAGATGATTCCTGAAGGGCCCCAGATGGTTCATTTTAGGTATTCTCAGGTGGATAAGTATGAAAACAAGAAAAAATAATGAAGACAGAACAGCAGCATATTATAAGGAAAATTACCATAATTTAATATCTGAGGATATAAAATCAAACATCTGTAGGGCTGCTGTGTGGAGAAGGGATTAGTTCTGCCCTGGGGAAATGAACTACGGGAACCAATAAAGAGAAATTACAAGCATGACTTGCGGGGCTCAATATTAGGAAGTTGTTTTGTTTTGTTTTGTTTGTTCATTTCTTTTCCTTTTTTTAATTAGATCTTTCCACAGCACAATGAACTCCTCTGGAAGGTTCTAAATTTTCCAGCATTGGAAGAGCACTTCAAAGGCATGTTGTGAAGGTGTTTTAGTTATCCGTTGTGTCCTTGTGAGCTTGTGACCTTACATGGCACCACCTCTCAACAGGTGTTTCGGAACTCTAGCCTAATGGCAGCCTACCCCACAGGCTTGTAAAATGTTTGCCAATTTAGAAGTTTCTTTTTAAGAGAGCTATTTAGAGAAGGGGAATAAAAACTATAACTGTGGGTGTAGGAGGTTACAGGGGGTGCCTTTGGCACTGTATCCCCACCGGGTTAGGAGGTCACAGGCAGGGCAGCCACTTCCTCTCTTTGGCTCTGATGCGAGGCAAATGCCCCATAAGAAGAGATGGAAGCTGTGAGCAGAGCCCTGACAGTGACTGAGAGGTGGGGACCCGCAAAGTGGAAAGTGCACCAAGATGGCCTTGGAAGACCTCCCTTAGGATCCCGGCTTTGACATGTGATGCTCACTCTCCGTTTTGTACATTCCTAAACATTGTAAAATTTAATATTTAATTCCACAAATAATGATGACTGTATTCTCCATGTTAAAAAATCAAACTATTTTAGATAAGACTAAACATTTTTTTGTGCTGTTTCCCCGGTGCCCAGTGTAGAAAGTACACAGTTCACAGATGAAGGCTGCAACAGGAAACCTGGGATCTGGGTTTGCCTGCACCATTCTGTCCTTGTGAAATGTTTTACTAATGATTTTTATTCAGGTAATAGTAATGACTGATACATTTGGAAAGCCTAGAAGAAATAGAATAAAAAAACTCACCCATCGCCCTACCACATGGGAACACGATGTTGGTATCACCCCTATTTATTCTTTTATTTAGCCTTAAATATTTATTCTTGTGGTAAGTATTCTTTTGTTTGTTTGTTAATTTTTTTAGGCCAGCCATTTTCTCTCCCTTACAAATGGCAAAGGCTGTGTGAACACCAGCTGCAACTGCGAATCTCATTTCAGCTTCCTAAATCTTGTAATTAGAGTAAATCCTAATGAGAGAGCAATAGTTTGGCTGAAATTCTAATTTTCAGTGCTGTTCTGAGTGTTCATTTGTGTCTTGAGGGCCCTGCCGTTTGAGGAGGGCCCTGGAGAGGCTGATTCATGGTCTGCTTGCCAGATGCCGTGGGGGCAGAAGTCTCCAGTGGGGGGTTTGATAAATCACCTCTCAGTTGTCTTAGTTATTGGATCTGTAAGTTTGTGATGGGAATAACAGACTGCTTCATCTCTGTCGTCTGGTGCATATGTGATGTCAAGGAAAATAAGAATATATGTGATAAAGTTGGCATCACTCATTGTGGGAAATAAAGATGACTCAGTAATGTTGCTAGGGTTGTTAGCTGACTATTTAGGAAAGAAAAGAACAAAACTTTGTATCTTTGCCTCACACTGAACATCAAAATCCATTTCAGAGACAGCCTGGCATGTGTCTGAGCACTGAGAATCTATTTAGAACCTGGATTAAAATCCCGGCTGTGCCGCTTACTAGCTGTACGATGTTAGTCAAGTTAATTTGCCTCTGTAAGCCTCGGTTTTCTAATCTGTACAGTGGGGATGGTAATAGTAGCTACTACCTTAGGGTAGTTGTGAAAGTTAAACGAGTTACTATATTAGTTGCTATTTACAATTATAATTTAGAACAGTATCCGGCACAAAGCAGGTTCCATATAATTGTTTATGGTTATACTTTAAAGCATTAAATGTTTTTGTTGAAGGAAACCACTAAAACAATCAGAGTAAATATAAGTTAATATTTATGAGATCTTAAGATTGTGACAGGCTCCCTAAGCAGGGAATCAGTGCAAGAAACCACAAAGGACTGATAGGTTTGACTACCTAAACATAAAAAGTCTGTATTGTATAGGTCAACAAAGCAAAGCATAAATATTTACAATATTAAAAAGTAAATAAAAAAACAGAATAAATTGTTGCAACATGTCTGACAAATGTAGAGTTTATTAGGCTTTAACCCCAATTTGGTCAGATACCAAAGCTAAAGCCTTGGATTTATGTCATTTTATTATGATTGTAATTAACCCATATTCAAAATTAGGCATGCTCACCACTGACAGGAATGCATGTGTGCGTGAATATATGTACATATTTATTTCCTGCTTGTTCCATAAATTATTTAAGTCCGCTTACAGTAACACAAAAAGTACAAAATAGCAAATATTAAAAATAAGGAGAAAGAAGGAAAAGCAGAAGCAGTGCAAGTAGGCCCGAGGCTGAGCCAGTCCAGCTGTGATGAGAGTCACGTAGGAAGCTCGGGCAGTTTCACAATCCACTGTCCATAAGCCCCGATCTCCCTAATTACTGAAGGGAAGTACAAATATTTTTGGTACTGAGAACAGCAGAAAAATCTCTCCTCAGAGTCTTCAAAAGGGGGTACTGACTATGTAATTAATAGCAATCTTGACACCATTTTGTTAATAATAATAATAATAATGATAATAATGCATTTCATTCTCCTGGCAGAGGCTGAAGGCACCACACCAAAGCAGGTTACAGTAAAGCGTCTCCTCAGAGTTGAGGATGGTGGTTGTCGTGATGCTTGCAGGTGCCACACAGGGCCTGGCCTGCCCGTTCCGATGCCTTCCTCGCACTTCCTCTGTGTCAGTCGGCTTCTGGCTGGGACTGGCCAGTAGGAGGTACTGTTGGAAGACTGGAGGGTAGGTGGAAGGGACAAACCAGGGTGTTATATTTCTCCTGCAGCTTCGCCTTGGGTGGCTGTGTTCGCAGCAGCTTCCCATGGACTGGCCTGCTGTGGTGCCATCTATCAGGTTACCTGGCTTCTGGCTCATAAATAACATCCCCTCCCTGTGTCTCTGCAGGAGCAGCCTTCCACATGCGCTCATCTTTGGGATATCACCCCGTTTGTTCCCTTTTGGCTTCTCAGCTCCTCCGTCCCCTGTACAGCCATGCATTGCTTAATGACAGAGATGCACTCTGAGGAATGCATCATTAGGAGATTTCATTTGTTTTACGAACATTGCAGAGTGTACGTACACAAACCTGGATAGTACAGCCTGCTGCACGCCTAGGCTGTGCGGTGCAGCCTGTTACTCCTGGGCTGTAAACCTGGATAGTGTGGGACCGTGCTGAATACTGCAAGCGATTATAACACAATGGGAAGTATTTGTTGTATATAAACTTATCTAAACATAGAGAAAGTACAGCAGAAGTGCAGTATAAAGGATGAAAAATGACACACCTGTATAGGGCACTTACCATGAATGGAACTTGCAGGACTGGAAATTGCTCTGGGTGAGTCAGTGGATGGTGAGTGACTGTGAAGGCCCAGGTATTACTGTACCCTAGTCCACTACTGTGGACTTTATATACACTGTACTCTTAGGCTACGCTAAATTGACAATTTTTTTTTTCTTTCTTCACTAATAAATTAACCTTAGCTTACTGCAACTTTTACTTTATAAACTTTTAATTTTTTAACTCTTGATTCTTTCGTAATAACACTTAGCTTAAAGCACAAATACAGCTGTACAAAAATATTTTTTCTTTATATATTTATTCTATAAGATAGTTTTTAAATTTCAAATTTTTATTTTTTTACTTTTTAAACATTTTTTTGGTGAAAAACTGAGACACAAACACACACTAGCTTAGGCCCACCCAGGGTCAGGATCATCAATATCACTGTCTTCCACCTCTACATCTTGTCCCACTAGAATGTCTTCAGGGGCAGTAACACAGGAGCTGTCATTTCCTGTGACAGCAGTGTAGCAACGCCTTCTTCTGGGATTCCTCCTGAAGGACCTGCCTGAGGCTCTTTTACAATTAACTTTTTTTTGGTTGTTTTTAAGAGTAGGAGGAATATAGTCTAAAATAATGGTAAAAAGTATAGTATAGTAAATATGTAAATAAGTAACATAGTCGTTTGTTATTATCAAGTTTGTGTACTGTGCATAATTGTATGTGCTAGACTTTTATATGCCTGGCAGTGCAGGTTTGTTTACACCACCATCATCATAAAGATGAATAATGTGTTGTTCTACTACATTATGATGTCTACGATGTCACTAGGTGATAGGAGTTTTCAGCCCCACTATAATCTTATGAGACCACCTTTATGTACGTCATTGACTGAAATGTTGTTACTTGGCTTGTGAATGTGTTGTAAATACTTGAAGTGGTTTCTGTTTTTCTGATTGATACAGACATCAGATCTCAAGTGATCTAGCTGGATTCTAGGTGATTATATGTCATCTCACCAGTCAGCAAAATAGAGCGAATGAGAAGCTTGAAGACTGGCCTCCCCATCAAATCTGCATTACTAATGTGGGATTCATTACTTATTTTTAAGTTGTTTTGTGTGTCACTTCTTGAGTATACTTTCTTCACCAAAAGGCCGCTTTTGGGTTGAGGTTGAGGCGTGCCAACAGACTTAGAGTCCTGGGCCTCCAATTTCCAGGACTCATTAGGGCAATTTCCAGACAGGCTGCCATGCTGTAATCTACTTGAACATCCATTTGCACTGAGCATAGTGTTATGTAAAATTTGTGCTGTCACAGAGAATTACCATTTAGATTGAAGAAATGTAAGTCATTTGTTTCAGTAATTTATTTCCAAGAAACTTATGACCTAACAAATGTAACATAATTGGAACATTTTGGTTTTCTGTTTTATGAAAATTGCTTCCATTTCTACATGATAAAAAAAGAACAGATACGTAATACCTCAGCAGGCATACTAATGCCACTTTTCTATGCCTTTCGTGCTCTGGTCAGCAGACTCAGAATGGAACTCATAACCCACCTCTGGCAGTTAGTACTGTCTGTTCACCCCTCCCCACCTGCCACAGCCCTGGACTGGGATTTGCTTTTTATCCCAAGACTTTCTGAATTCTAATCTCCCTGCAACTTTCTTAAAAACAAAAAAAGCTTTTGCATATATTTATATATAGTTTACACCAATTTGTTAGAAAATGGAAGTATCCCTATTTTACAACCATTATTATTATTATTATTTCTTTAGAGCCAGGGTCTCACTATATTGCCCAGGCTGGATCGCTCCAGCAATCCTCCTGCCTCAGCCTCTCTAGTAGCTGGATTACAGGTGTGCGCCACTGTGCCTGGCTATTCTTTATGTTACTTGACTTTTGTTTTACTTTTCTGTTTCAGTTCTACTATGCTTTGTACTAACCGCAGTAACTTCTATCAGGTAGTTTTGTTTTTTATACAATGTGAGCTGGTATTTATTTTCTTTAAGTATAAATGTATAATCACACAAATACAATGTTTGTAGTACAGATAGATACAGATACACATATAAATTTAAGCTACTTATGTTAAAATGCTGTCTTAGCACTAGAAGTTATTTAAGGGTATGGTAGTTAAAAATTAATTTTTATGATTGGAATAGGCATAATGTTGCCTTATACTTTACTTAGTTATTTTATGGGCACTTTTTTTTCATTTTCCAAAAGAAAAAGATGAGAATATGAAAGTATTTGTACCTAAAGTCATTGCTGGATTTTAGACTGTTGCCTTAGGTAGCCTAACTTATTTCTTAATGTTCATATTATGCAGATTATGTTTATCAGTAAATATAGATGAGGGTTGGATTATATTTCCAGTTTTAAAGTGTAATGTTAAAACATGTATCTTCTAGTGGCAACAGAGTTACAGTTTAGAGCATGGGTTTTATGATTGGACAGACCTGGATTTGAATCTCATCCAGACTTTGTGTGACTTTGGGCCTTTCTAAGCATCAGTTTTTGTATAACTCAATAATAACAGCATCTGTATTATCCATTCTTTTGAGTTGTTAATAAAATCATAGGGGTTCCTTTGGGCAGGTCTAATATTTTGATAGACTTGAACGTGTCAAGGTTCAGCTTTTATTAATTAACTCCATTCTCTCCCATTGGTCACTGCTGCACACAGGCCCTAATGCAAACCACATGTACTGCTACTGGGCAGAAGGGGTGATATGTCAGTCACGGTCCTGGAGTAGGCATGGAAAATAGGCACTGCCTGTCCCCATGCCCGTGGCAGACATTGATAATCAAATGTAACATTCTTTTCCTAGAAACTCAAGGTGCAGCTCCAGAGTATCATTATAATCGTAGTAATCATAATCATACTTCTCAGCCAGTTCTTTAGGCAGTCGTGTGTGATAACGTTTATTTGCTCCAGCGTTTGGGTGGCTATTAGCTCAAATCCATTAGAGTAGTTACAGTTCTTAATTTAGAAGGAAGGATTCTTTACATATTCCCAATTACACATTATGTAAACGATCTAGCTAAATTGATTTAATTTGCATTTGCACATAATATCCCAACAGTAATAAGCAAGAACTGGTTTTGTTTTAAAGTTAGTGTTTCTTAAAGTCTTGGGAAGCATGAAGACACTAGGGAAAGTTAATTTGGAACAATGTTTAATATATCTGTAAAACTTTAGAGGTTTGCCAATGAAGCCTAGATCCAAATAATATATAATGGGAAAATACAAATAATAGAATATGTAAACATTTCCATTTTTTTTTACCCGTTATAGTGTTACAGTTGCCCCATAAATTTTAAAGGCTATCAAAATTTTCAGCATAGATTCAAAAGGAGAGTCATAATAATCCCATAGTTTGATTATTATTGCTATTGGGGTTGGGGTCTGGTATAAACACAAAACTCCATTGCCTGGTTTACAGACCATTCAGATTATTTTCAAATTGAGATTTTCTGAACAGTGCAAAGCAACCAATATATAAAGTTTTTTTGCAATTTAAAGCCCAGGTTAGCAACATCCATTTGATGACAGCATATTTCTATGTGGCAGATACCCTTCCTGGATATGATCTTAAGGATGTATGAATAACAGTGCAATTTCATATTAATTCTATCCCCTGTGTATTTTTAAAGAGAATTTGAGCTCCTTGATAGCTTGACAACATTAGGACAAGATGCTTTTGTCTCAAGGTACTTTTCCCAAAATCACTGTTTTTTTTTTTTTTTTTTTTTTTTGGTCATAGCAATAAAGAAATTTTATCATTTTACCTTTTAATAGGAAGAAAATGCTACAGAAGCAAATAAGTTCCCAAAATAACAATAAATAAATAAACAAACAAACAAACAAACAAACACGGAGTAAGGGAAAGGAGCAGGTGGTGGGGGAATTAAGAGAGTTTTGAGACACACATTTCCTGTAAATGTGGTCCCTGTTAATATCGATATTTTCATATGAAGACTGTTACTCAGATACCTTCTCTCTTAGATATTTAAATGGAAAATCATAATTTTATAAATGTTGCTTTCACCATGATTTCAGTGCTTTTATGTTATACAGAAACCTGATAAAGATAGGGGAGAAGATGTGGGTGACATGTAGTCGAAAGGGAGGATGGTTTCAAGGAGATGAAGGACCCAGAACTCTTGGAGCGCTGCCTGCCTCTGGCTCCATCCCCCCATACCCACTGATGTGGCCTGAATTGTGCTCCCCCCAACAAATTCATATGTGGAAGCCCTAACTAACCTCTGGTACCTGAGAACGTTACAGTATTTGGAGATAGAGGTGATTAAGTTGAAATGAGGCCATTAGGATGGGTGCTAATCCAATATGATTGGTGTCGTTATAAAAAAGAGGAGATTAAGATACATAGAACACACACACACAGAGGAAAAGACCATGTGAAGAGGCAACAAGAGGGTGGCCGTCTGCAAGCCAAGGAGGGAGGACTCAGAGGAAACAACTTGCTGGCACCTTGATCTTGGCCTTCCAGCTTACACACTGTGAGAAAATGCGTTTCTGATTTTTAAGTCCCCTAGTCTGTGGAATTTTGTTGTGACAGCCTTAACAAACTATTATACTCACTTCCTGGCTTGAGAAGCATAGCTCTTGAAAACAGCGTCTTGGAGTAACATGGTTTGCAACCCTAAATAAAGTTGCAGTAGATCATATTATACAATATTTTAAAAGAATACTTTACTTGGATGAAGTTAAGATTCATTTCAGGAGGGTAAGATTTTTTTCTTTTTTTTTACAGTATACATATTTATAGGTGAAATGTATGTTTAGTTTGATAGGTTTCTTTATCTTCACCCCCAAATAGCCATTCTTAGTTCAAAGGGCGTGCCTTAGAATAGAGGAAATATAGTAAAGCATTGGAACGGAGATACATTCTCATTTCTTGTAGACGGCAGTTCAGTTTCAGCCTCTGTTGGGTAATTACACTGAGCTGAGGATCTGAGGGTTTGGGTTATCCTAGCATCTTTGAGGGGCTCCTGGTTTTGTGCCATCCTTTGTTCTTGATGGTGGCACTGAGGTGTGGCTTGTCTCTCATCACCTTTGGACGCCAGGACCCAAGGACCACATGCTCCATGCCCTTCTCTCTTCACCTGTGCTCTGTTCTTGATTGCCAGCCTTCTTATCAAGACCATGTGGCCGTCACCTGGCCCCCTGAAGACCTTCCTCTGCAGCTGCTTTTCTGTCTGGCTGTTCCATAGGCCTTGCGTCTCTCGCACTGCCCTGCACAGTGGGCCAGAGTCCGTATAGTCCCTGATCCCCTGATGTGTGGAGGGGCTTCTGTTTCCTCATCCCCACCTAGGCCCCAGGTGAGGGTGTTGGTGGAGCCCCAGACCAACCACACAAACTGCACAGCATCTAAAACCTAGTCGTACCCTCTGATTTCACATAATTTGGGGAGATATTTTTACCTCAAGTACATATTTAATTGAAAATGCTAGGGATTTATTTTAATTTAGTAGAGAAACCATGAAAGAACTCTTGAGAAGAATATTACTAAAGCATTACTTTATTATTGTAAAAATTTGGAGGCAACCCAAGTGTTTATCAGCACTTGTTGGGAATCCATTCATGTGATAAAATATTATCAAGTGATTAAGACTTAGATGCTTGAAAAATGGGTGGTAAGGGGATAAAGTTCTTAGGCTATAATTTTAAGAAAAATAAGATTCCAGAAGTGTAAAAATAAATAATTGCAATAAAAAATAAAGAAATATGTCAAATGCTAATATGGTTTTGGTGGTTGTTGAGATTATTAGAGAATTTTGTTTTCTTTAAACTTTCCGTGTTTTCTGTAACAGCATATACACCTAAATCAGAATTATTCCTAATAATTTTGGAATTCTATTTGTTTTCAAATAAGATTCCTTAAGAATATGTGTATTATTCTTCTTCAAAAGGTGTTCTAAAGTCATGGATCATGTGTATATCTTTCATTCAACAAATATTTACTGAGCCCTCTTAAGAAGTTCAGGCTCTGGGGGTCAGGTGCCTGGACTCAAATCCCAACTGCAGTACTTATCAGTTTTGCGACTTTTGGAGTTACTTAACTCAAGCCTTTTCTCTTGCAGAGCTTATAGCCTCCTGGAAAAGTGTGGTGTGGATACTTACCAAATGCCATGCCATGAAACAATTTGATCTTGATGTATTTATCATTGGTGTCTGGCTCAGTAAGTTCTCAAATAGAATTTGAGAATAGTATCTGAGAATAAATTATTGAAATAAGTGAATGAAAAAGGATTGATTTAGAAAGTCTTCTCCCCTGGAGTAGAGATTGGTTTTTTCTCTGCATGCAGTTAATGAGCTGCCCCTGCATGAATCATGGAACCCGCTAATCCAGTTCACTCATTCATTTAGTCAGTCCTTCATCATTCGGTAATTAGTGAGCATCTAGTACATATAGTGGTAAGGCTGAAAAAAATCTCTTTCTGATGCCTTTTCCCCAGAAAACACATTTTAATTCAAATAGGAAAATATGCTTAACAATTGGTTTCCTACCTGGATGCAAATGTAGTTGACTTCAAGGTACTGCTGCTGAATTCAGATATTGGTGGTTATGCTTAGAAAACTGTATAACATTTGAGTAAGCTGGATCTGAGACTACTGATGGCTTTAAATTCTGTTTCAAGTGACGCTTTCTCCCTTAAAAGAAAAGGAAGAGTAAGTGCGAAAACACATCCCTTGCACTGTTGCTTTTTGCTTGTTTATTCCTTTTGCTGCAGTATTCTTATATAATGGCACATCCCAAATACAAGCTGCTTCTGTTTTTTTCTCCCCTTTCTCTTCTTCCATTCCCCTTAATCTCCATACCCCTTTCCTTCTCCTCTTCTCCCTGTTTTTGTAATAAAATCATGATTCCTTTGAGTATTTTGTTACAAGCCCAATATTGCCTCTGAGGCTGAGACTGTGATTCTTAACAACCCTTCACGTGTTTAAGAATCTCCATCTTTCACCTTGGATCTGTTACTGTAGTCGTGTGAGAGGCCTGTGAGTCTTTCTTCACTTTTTCCCTTCTCTGCTGTGCCAGTAGGTGGTAATACATATGTATGAGCTAGTGATTCCATCTTGATGCTGTCAGAGTATTATAAATGACATCACCCCAATTTAAGATGTGCTTTAAAATTAATTGATTTAATTAGAAAAGGAAACCACAGAGCAGTTAGCACGGCCTCACCCTGTCAGACAACTAATTGCTTAGTGCTGCCAGACAATGATGGCTTTCTCTTTTTGAATGTCAGGGCTTATTACAAAGAATTGAAAATATCAATGTGTTTTGCTTAGGATTAAACAGGAAGGTTTTTTTTCATTCTGTCTGGGGAGGTTGTTCTGCTTTTCTTTGTTTACTTTTTTTCTTTTCTCCTTCCAGCGTCACCTTTCCATCCATGGAATGACTTTCTTTTTTTCCCCACCTTGACTTCCCCCGTCTCACTTCCCCTCCTTACTTTCTACTTGGCCCCTCATCTGAAAGTCCCACCTTTTCAGGAAAGCCATCTCAGTCTGGGCTGCCATCACAAAATACCACATAGACCGAGTGGCTCGAGTAACAGACGTTTTGCTTCTCACAAGTCCAAGGTCAAGGTGCTGACAGATTTTGGGTCTGGTGAGAAACCTATTCCTGGTTTGCAGACAGCTTCCTTCCTGCTATGTCCTCACGTGGGAGAGAGAGGGACTCTGGAGTCTCTTCTTCTTATAAGGACACTAATCCTATTGTGGGGGCTCCACGATCATCTAAACCTCATCTAAACCTAATTACTTCCCAAAGGCCCCAGCTCCAAATACCACTGCATTGGGGATTAGGATTTCAACCTATGACTTTGGGGGGACACAAACATTCAGTTCTTAGCACCTCCCTTCATCTGAGCCGGAAGCAGTTCTGCCTTTCTTCATTCAGGTGTGCATCATGAAGCTCTGTGGATTTATTTAATCTTCTCTACTTCTCTGTAAATGGGACTAACTCAGGAATCCCAGCATTTTGTCTTCTCTCTCTCACTTGGTGCTGAGAACAATGCTTGGCACGTGGTTTGAGAAGCCACGGCACTCAGTATTTCTTGACTGAGTCAGTGGCTGATACATGATCCATGTGCTTGTTCCTCCAGGCTGTAAGCATGACACTTTTCAGAGGGTGAGACAGGGTTCACTGTTTAACCTCATGAGAGGAACTAGGTGCTGATCATGTAGCTTGGAATGTTGGTAACCATTATGCAGTCATACTTTCAGGGCTGGAAGGGAACTTTGCGGCTCACTATTCAATGCCTACCTATTTCCAGATGGGAAAGATGAATATATAGGAGAGGTTAAATGAGTTGCCTGAGAGCTTGCATAGCAATGGCCACATGCCTGTCCCATGAGTTTAACCGTGTGTGTGCTGATGGTCTTGGTTACTGGGGCTTCAAATACTGAGATTCCAACGGTGCTTCAAACAAGGCTCAGAGTCTGATGATGCTTCATCAAAGATGACTTTTCCTAGTGAAAGGATTAACTTTCCCTCATTAACTTTCTTTGAAAGTTTCCTGATAGCCCAAGTTTGAGAGAACAAATGGTAAAAATAACATATCAGTTAGCCAGTGGCAGAGCTGGAATTCAAACCCTCACAGTCTGATTCTAGAGAATGCACTGGCCAAGCTGCAACCTCACCCCAGACTGAGGACATCAGAATCTCTGAGGACATGGATCTGATGTGTCAATATTTTTTTAGAAGCTCCCTTGGTGATTCTACTGTGCAACAGCCTTGGGAACCACCCTAGGAAAGGCACTCAATTCAGAACTTTGGGGAATGAGTTAGGCTGCAAACAATACCAAAGAAAACAAACATATATTGCGCTTACCATTGTTGACTAAAGAATTAAAGAATCATGAAGTTTACAAATTCGGAGAGGAGAGTTCTATTTCTATAAAGGCTTACAACCTGAAGGCTGGCCATCTGTGGGCTGGGAAGCATAGCTTCCAGCAGAGACCGAAGCGGGCACTTTGAAGAAAAGAAAGGTAAGACAGGAACTTATGCTGAATGGGGGAGCTAAATATACATATTCAACAGAATATAGGAGAAGCTATGAATATTCATGAAGGGGGACACACATGCATAGTAAGCAAACATGTATGTGTTACATGCATCCCATATTCACTTTGGGGTGGAGACTTAACATTGAAATGTATTACAGTTAGGCCCGTAGGTCAAAGGTGAAACTGGGACATGAAAGCTCTTAGTGCATAGCCTCTGTAAACCAGCCAGAACCAGTCCATGGTCGGTTGTTTCTTATCAGGAGAAAGTTGCTGAAACCAGTCTCTTGTCCAGTCAAGGCTGTAGTGGAACAGGGGTCAATTACTCAGCATCTGGCAGTCGGTGAGCTGCAGTTGTTTCAGTATTGCGTATCTCAGGCCAGTGCTTGTTTAGCTGCTAGAGAAAAAGAAAACCCTTATGACAGAACAGAGTTCATTCTGTAAGTGTAGAGGTGTATGACTGAACCCTTGCCTGGCATGGCCTTACAGTCTGTTTATAATTCGGTATCATATTGCCACAGAGAGTCCTGTTCCTGTCCTTTATCTCTATTTTGACACCATCCTGGATTTAGAGCAGGCTTATTCTTGAATAGGCATAACACATCAAGCAGTGTGGCTTGGATGAGGGAAATGTGGCCATAGTCATGCTGCAGTATTGATAACACTGCAAAGATGTCAGAGCTTTGCTTTCCCAGTACTTGTGCCAGCTAGCTTGTGCTGTGTAACAAACCACCCCAAAACTTAGTGTCTAAAGATGATAGACGTTTATCATTTCTTTCCATTCCATTGGTTAGGTGGGAAGTTCTCCTCTTCTGGGCTGTCGTGGTTGATGTCCACTGAGGGGGCTAGATGGGCTGGGATGGCCTCACTCACTTGACTGGTAGTTGACTAGTTATTGGCAGGGGTAGTGGGATGACTTGGCTATGTGTACCTCATCATCCAGCAAAGCAGCCTGGGTTTGTCCACAGAGAGGTGAGCTCAGGATTCCCAAGCAAAAGAAAATGCACTCTTGAGTAGGGACTTTTCAAGCCCCAAATTGCCTGTAGTTTACTAAATTTTCGTTGGCCACAGCAAATCACATGGCTAAGTTCAAATTCAAGGATGGAGAAGCAGCCTTCATGTCTTCATGGGAGGGTGTGTAGGGCCACATTGTAAAGTGGAGTGTGTGCTGGAAAGGAAAGGTTTTTGTGGGCATTGTTACAGGCGCAGAATTCCAATGAGTAGAATTCCACAGGAAACAGAAGAACTATCTGTGGACATGTACTTTATTGTATTGCTTTTGTATTTTGAGTGGACTGAAAATAAATTAATCAAGGCCTTCTTAAGTGGTCCCAGCCAGTAGTCCAGGTGTCAGAGGTGACAGCTGCACAAGGACCATGTGGCCTTTTGACTTGAGATAATCCACAGCTCAGCATCATGGAGCAATAGGGTATTAAAAGCACAGAGAGCTGGATTTCTAGTCCTAGTTCTGTTACTTACTATTTGCCACTTACTCATACCTATAAGCCTCAGTTTTCTCATCTCTAAAATGGCGCTAATAATGGTGCCTACCTTCTAAAGCATTCATGAGGCTTATGTGAAATAAGGCATGTGGCATGGTTCTTGGCACAGCTTACAAATTCAGTAAATTAAGTTGTTAGAATTAGACATCCTCATTTGTCAGTGAGACAAGGTGGAACTTCCATTAGTTTCTATTTAATAGGACTCAGGGCTCCAATTGGGCGTCTAAGCCTGTCGTCAGTGACGGCTGACCGGGCATGTTGCAGGGGCCCTGGCTCCCCATTCTACTGGGAAACCCAGTGCCGCTGAAACCAACCTGGCTTTCTTCCAGGACATTCTGTAGAAGCCACTGTCTCTTACTCCCAACCTACAAATTAAATTTGCACCTCTTTGTCCTTCATCTGTATTCACCTTGCGTGGGTGAGTGGTGAATTCGGCAGGCCTTTGACTGCTGTGTTATTTGCTGTTGCCATAATCAAGAGATTAGCTGAAGAAACATGGCTGGGTACCGGGTCGTGATTTCAGTCGTGTGCCTGCTGGGTTTGCCCATGGGCCGCATCACAATGCTGGCAGCTGGCGAGCTGCATACGCTGTGGCCTGCTAGGAACCTGAGAGGCCTGGAAAACACATGAATTATACATTTGGACAACGTGAACATGGAAAGGGCTTGTCCTCGGTGACTTTAGTTTTTCATTTAACAAACTGTTCTTGGATTCAGAATCTATATAATTTCCTTGTGTCTCATTTTCCTGTCTGGCATCACGCCGCTGCCAGGATAAATTAAAAGGGGTGACTATGCATGGAAGAATGCAAAACCAAGCCTCTTAGTGCAGAGGTCTGTTTCTCACATAGGCACCAGTGAGCACCGTTACTTTCTTTCGTCAGTTGAGGTCCCCTTTCTCCCCAGGTTGAACTTCCCGGTCGCCGGAGTCCAGTGTGCCTGCAGATGGGTCTCGGGACTAACACTGAACATGCGCCAGTATCTTTTTAAGGCAACTTTCTTTGAGATGTGAAAAATTTTTTATATAACATGTTGTTTTGCATCTCTTAACCTACAAACATGCCTTGCAAAGAAAACACTTTGTCTTTCTCAACCAGATCCTTACGAACCACCTCTTCCCTCCTTCCTGTTATTGTTCCTGTCTTTCCACCACCCCAGGGACTAAAAATAGCTTTAATCAAAGTGTTTAAAATGGTTCCTCAGTTTTCATCTGAGGAAAGTTTGGCACTGGAGACAACTCCTTAGGTTCAGAAAACTTTCAATTCTCTGAGCGAGCCAAGATGCAACTTAAAACTAGACCCCTAATTGCAAAACTAAGTTGCCAAAGGCCGGCCTCTGTCTTTGGAATCCCAGGAACAGGTGTTGTCCAGGTGTATCTCACCTACATTTGTTATCACGTGTCGGTGGCGTAGATCCCCGGTATGGTATGTTGTCCCCACACCATCAATGCACATGCTCACTGCCCGTGAGTTGTGTGCTGTGGAATCCTTTCTCCAGCCCATCTGCTATGTGCTCTTGATTAGATGGACTTTGTCTAGAATCTGTGCTGAGCAAGTGTGCAAAAAGGTAAGTGCTCAATGCTTATCCAAAAAGATAAGTGCTCAGCAATGAAGTCAATATTGAGCATTCTAAAAGTTCCTAGCTCTGGTCATTTTGTCTTGTGCTTTTTACCTCCTAAATGATTCATGACTCTTTTTTTTTTCCTTTATTTTTCTTCATAGCACACTAAACACTACCTGAAATCATTTTATTTTTTATTTACTTTTTTTACTCTCTCTCACAGTAGAATATAAATTCCATGTGGGGAAGGGCCTCTGTTAAAGGTGTATCCCTTACAGCAGAGCCTGGCATAGGATCTACTGTACATGAATTGACAGTAACAGCTACTACAGCTTTGTGGCTTTCATGCGGTTGTGTGTAGATTAAGTAGGTGTGGCCTGAATGAGTGGCCAGGCCAGTTACTGCATCTTGGCCCAGTCCCTCTTTCTCTTCCTTGCCACAGCCACCTCAGCTGTGCTGAGCTCCCCTTACTTCCCACTCCTCCATCTGCCCAACAGGTCTGTCCTGGACTCTGTCATTCCCTGGTCCTCCTCAAGGCAGCCCCATTGCTCTTGGGAATCTGGTGTCACGGTCTCCCCACCTCTAGCAACCATGAACGGAACAATGCTATTATTCTGTGCTCATGCTTCTGTTTCTTGCCTCTCTCTTCCATTCATTTCTTCAAGTGAATTTGTTTGAGCACTCATTACATGCTAGACCCAGCCCTAGATGCTGAGGATGCAGCAGTACCACCCTTTTCCTCTGTGGAACTTCCAGTGGACTGGGGGAAAGAGAGAACAGACAAGGAAACAATTACAGAAAGAACAGAGCGATGTTTGCTGTGAAGAGAACGCAGAGCAGGGAGCAGAGAGTGCAGGGGTGGACGGAGGCGAGGGCTGTGCACCTTCTCCTTTGCCTTGAGCACCATTTCCCTTCCCTCTGCACGAGTTGCTCCCAGTCATCCTTCCAGATGAAGGCCCGGCTCTTTCCCTCCAGAAGGCTTTGCTTCTCTGATGGCCCAGCTGAGTGAGGTGCCCTCCCTGGTGTTCCTCAGCATCCAGTGAGTGAGCCCGTCGGGCATGGCTGGGTTCACACTTGGTGCATTTCTGAAACCCTGTCTAAGCTGTGAGCTCCTGAAGGCGCGGACTGGGTCTCATTCATCTTTGTTTCTCTTATGCCTAGCAGAGCCTGGCATACATTAGGTGTCTAATAACAGTGAGAGTAAAAGGTATGCAATGCCCACATCAGTGCTTCTGCTAGTATTTTTTTTTAGGGGAACCAAAAGATAGCAGGAACTAGGTCAAATACTTTCTTAAAGGTTGGGATGTTCTTTTCAAGGTTAAGTTTTGTTGAATAGCTTTTAAAAAAATTCCCAAAGTATATATGCATTGCAGAACATTTGGAAAATACTAAAAATTATGAGAAAAAAGTGAGAATGCCCAAAATTCTATCCCTGTAGAACTTTAGCCATTGGTAACATATTTGCTGCATAGCCTTCAGGTTTGTCCATCTGTCTGTCTACTTATCATCTAATGTAGCTATCTAATCTTCATAGTTTTTTTACTACCTTATAACCCTCTTCACATAATGAAACACTGTAAATATTTTCCTCTGTTTTTGAAGATTCCAGACGTGCATTTATTATTAGCTATAGCATTCCTTATTACAATATTCCTTAGAGCCTAACCTGTGGGACTTCTTTGAGGACAGGGCTGAGGTTAAGTTCCTACAGAGGTTTGTGTTTGTCAAGTGCAGGAGGCACCAGCAATCAGGGGAACTGTGGATCCATCAACCTAGGACTGCTTTAAATTAAATTCTCCACTTGACCCCACGTGGGACTGTGGACCTCAAATGCGGTGAAGCGAAACTGCTCACCACTTCAAGGAAAGGGTTTCTCTCTGTTTCCTCCAGTAGCCAGGTCAAAACAGGCAATTTTTCTCATGCTCTCCTTCTGGGGACAGGTGTAGTTCTGATTCACCATTTACAAGTGAGTTAATTCACACTGGAAGTGTGGCCCTTTGGGGTCCCAACCTTATTCAAGGATGGGGAGAAAAGGGTGCAAGTCTCCTGATACACTCTGCACTGCAGACTGCAGACTGGCCTTAGCCACATCTAAGCTCATCTCTGGTTAGGCCAACCAGAGCAGCTGTCAAAACAGGGGACATGCCCTCAGGGATACAGCCTCTTCGGTTAATTCTTACTGGCCTCCTGGAATTCCTTACTTTCTTGCCAGCTCAGCAATACATTGAAAACAGTAGGATTTTGAGTTTTCCTGAGACTTGAATAAGGGACATAGAGCAAGGCCCAGGATGCCCTTGGAATTATTCAAGTCTCAGATTTACCCAGTTATCTACCGAATGCTGGAGGCCACCAGAAATCATTGTTAACACAAATCCAAGTTCCCTCTTGGGCTTCAGAGAAAAAACGACTTAGGTGGGCTTGATGAAAATGCCCAGAATGTGGCTGTGTGCATCTTCCTGGTGTCAGGAGCCAGTCGCAGCCAGGTGGATTAAGTAGAAGAGTTGGGCAATGGGACGGAACACAGCAGGAGGGACCCAGCCTGGCGCTGTGGGTCCCCAAGGCCTCCGGCACATTATAAGTGCTCCTTTTGGAGGCAGAATCTAGCAATGCTTAGAGAACCTGGGCTCTTTGGTTGTAAATTTACTAGTAAGCTCAATACTCTTAACAACTCTAGTGAAACCAGTAAATAAGGTGTCTTCTTTTCTGTAGCAAAAATAAAACTCTTTTCCAGACTGCAGATTTGGAGGATGAGACTCCAAGCACGTGGTCTATCCCCTCTCAGAGGGCCTTGCTGTAAAAAATTCACCAGGTTCCATTTTATATCAGTTTGAGTTTTGCAATTTTATTTTACAAAAATCAAATTCTGGCAGCACTGAAGGCCCCATCAACTCTAGAGAAAGCTCACGAGGACCATTTTAAAAGGCCTTCATCTGAGTAAATATCTATTGCCCTTCCTAGGGTGCAGGCTTGCTTTGCTATTAGGGCTTTAGACCTTGACTCAATGTAGTATATATTTAAATGCATGCCACTTAATGTGCATTAAAATGGCATGTTTGACTCCTCAGTAACCTATCCCCAGAGACTATTTTTAATGTATGTATATATGTATGTTTTAAAACTGCAAAAAAGGTTCCCTGAAGCCCCTTGGGTTCAGGATGGCTGATCAGCAGGGCCAGAGTGGTCTGTTACTCTGTCAGCCAGAGCCTGGCAGGCAGGAAGCAGAGTTCAGCTCAGGGGCTTCACGAGGCTCCACTGAATGGACTGTTGGCAGAAGGGTGGGAGGTGAGAAGGGAATCAGCAGTGGATGTTGACGCGTCCGGAGACCAGTAGTAACAACACTAAGAAGCTGTAACCACTGCTAGGCCTGGAGAGGCAAGGAGGGGAAATGGTACCGCTGTGCCAGAGTCATAAAGGAGGGGTCTCCAGACAGACATGAAGGGGCCTAAGCACTGCCAGAATCAGCTCAAGGCAGGGTGGAGCCTGCTGGGGCCTCCCACTGGCTCGAGGGAAGTTAGAGGAAGGAAGCCTGGGGGACACAGTCCATCCAGTCCATCGGGCCAGTCTCCCAGGGCGCAGGGAACAGCAGAGATAGGATTTGGGGCTGGCAGAAGTTTAGGCCTTTGTCTCTAGAAGGTCTCAATGTGCGTGTATTACACAGATGGTTTTATTTAATGAGTTAGCTGTCACCTACATGGTGGAGGAGTGATGGAGAAAGAGAAGAGGGAGAAGATGAGGATGCTTTAGCTTATACTTGGCAGAGCTGAGTCATGAACCTTCTCCAGAGCTCTTCTCCCCCCAGAGCCTGGTTTATACTGAATTATTCACATAGGGAAACTAGTGATGCTGATGAAATGTATCCTGGGAACTCAAATTACACCTGGCAGGGATTATTAGTGATTATTAGTTTCCCCCAAGTGCGTTTGGTCAAGATCAGTCTTGCAAGATACTCCTTTGACAAAAGGGTTCTCTGATCAAAAAAAAAAAAAAAAAATGCAAAACACTGATTCTGAATCTCCCTCTTGGAGATTTGAAATGTACTTGACATATTAAGGCTGTGTAAAGTCTTCCAGTTTCCTGGATAATTTTGTTTGAGAGTGAGTTATTTAAGTTTATCTGTTGTTTTTCTAACTAGTTATGTAATATTTTAGTTTGCTCCTGAACACCCAGGAGAGTGTACGTCCAGTCCATATTCAGAAAGAAAGTGCATTTCAGTTGCTTATTCACCCACATGGATTCCTGAGTATGACGCAGACATTTCTTTCCTTTTCCCATGTCCTAACAGCTCATTGCCTAACATTTCCTAAGCAGCCTACCTGGGATGTGCAGCCGTGGATCTCACCCCCCCTTCCTCTTCTCTCCTCGTCCATTTCCATCCCTTTGGTTCTTCCCCCAGGATCCTGGATCTGTGGGCAGTCGGGCAGGCATTTGAGCTCCTGAGGTCCTGTGCATCCCTGGAGGGTGCTTAGGCCCTTCAGAGTCTTCAGACAGACACTTACCCAGAACAAAACTTTCCCTGCTAATAATGGCCGCCTTTCACAGTGTGATATAAGTATATTGGATGCTAACAAAGTCTGTGTGGGACTTTTAATAAAAGGAAAAAGGAAAGAAGGCAATAAATGGTGGGGAGAGAAAATCTGCATTTACTGCAATTTTAAGTTCTAAAGAAGCGGTGACTGTTCTTAGTATTTGCAGATGCTCAGCACGGGGCAAACATGTGCCTTGTTCACAGCTGAGTGCAGAGGTAGGCATTGGTTACTGATTGCTCAGGTTTTGGAGGAAGAAGCAAAGATTAGTCCAAGGTTAGCAATGCTACGGCATACAACTCTTGGGGTTAAAGGCGGTTTCTTACTTTATGTAAAAAATCATCATAGGACATTTGACATGTAGATTGGCTCTTATTTGCAATTATAATTGCCTGATGTTAAAATCCCCTGCTGCAGTCCTGAGTTGCTTGAAACATTGGTTCTGAAATCCAAAACCAGATGCAGCTCATCTGGTTTCAGTTGTTGTTTCCACATGAATGGGCAGGATCATCCACCAGGGGTTTTGAGCAAGCCAGAGATTACTTATCATTTTGAGTCATGGTCAGGAAAAACTTCATGGATGTTACTGTTTATGTGAAGTTGTTGAATGTCACTGAGCCAGACATTTGAGTTTAATTCACATATTTTGAACAAAAATGTGACTAATCAGAATGATTCCACTTCCTGCGGAGTGGTTTGCAGAATCATCTTTTTTATAAAAGTCTAATTGTGATGTCTTCATTAAAATGCAAATTAAACTATAACAACCAGAACCCAGTCAACCATCCAAAACACTTAACCATTTGGAAAATTTTCAGTCCTCTGCATTATAAGAATGGGGGAAATGCTAAATAGAGATCGTGCATTCATTTTAATAACCAGCACTCAGGGTGTATCTTGTGATCATTACAGCTTCCATCTGATTATCGTGATCTTTGTCTGCATCTACATCAATACCCAGAATAATGACTTTGGTTCTTTCATTTACCTGTAGGGCCTGACATTGGGTTTGTAATTTAGAGCAGGCTTCTCAAACCTCAATGCACAGATAAAATGCCTGGGGATCTTGTTACAGTACAGCTTACACTCTGCAACGGGGCCTGGGATTCTGCATTTCTAGCGAGCTCCCTGGGGAGGCTGATGCTGTGTGAAAACCCACTTTGAGTGGCAAGAGTTTAGAGGAGGAAATGTGAATGGATGAAAAGACTCCATAAATAAAGAATCAGTTATATTACTTATTGCTTAACACATTCATCAAGATGACTAATTTATTCTTGGAATCTGTGTGATAACAAGATTTGGAAGCGTTTACTGCTTTCAGTTAACCTGGACATTATATTGATCTGCCTACAGTATTTTTCAATTTTCTGACTAATTAAATATGAGGTATTTTTATAAATTATAGCCTTAACAGATACACAGGAGTAGAAGGAGAAAAGTCAACATTTTAGAAAGCAAAAATACCTCGATCCTTTTAAACAGAAGACAGAGAAATACTTCTATGTTATTTCATATAAGCTGTGGAACCAGTATATCCAGTGAATCTAAGGTAATTATCTCATGAGTATGCAGTCTGTGGAGAGAGGTTTTGTCCTAGAAACATGATCAGTTATTTGTCTGAAAACGTAGTCCCGGCTTCTTCCTATGTTGATTTCTACTTTACAGCCTCTGTGCTTTACACCAAGACCCTGGGATTTGATTTCCTTGTGGACATGAAATAAGGCTGATAGGAAGTTAATTGTTGTTGTTTCCTTTTACTATGCTCAGGCTTTCCTTGGTTTTAGGGTCAAAGGATTTGAATGAAACTGCCTTTTTAGTGGGACAGAAGTTAAGTCAGCACCCTATAGTTTTCTATTCTGAAGCTTTGGCTTCTTGTCTCTGAAGAGCTTTGGAGTAGGATGTAGCATCCTTTCTTTACTGTCCTTTTTTTACGGATATTGTTTTGGCTATTCTGTATCTTTTACATTTCCATATGAAGTTTACAATTAGCTTGTTGATTTCTTCAAAAGAGCATACTGGGATTTTGGTCGTGATTGCCTTGAATTCTCAATGAGGAAAATGGACATTTTAACAATATTGATGAAACTACGTTGTGTAAACTCCCATGATAAAAGTCTTGCAATCATTAAAAAGGGAAAAGAACTTCTTCAATTGAAGGCTGAAAACACCCCACTAAACACTTTTTAGTGATAATTATCTTTTGTCAACTACAGGGCTTATGTCCCTGAAAAGTGTGTAGTGGGCAGAACCCCATTGTTGTGGGATTAGTATACTCGCAGACTTGCTTACCGTGCAAATTGTTTCTGGGAGGGTGAGTTGTACTGGTTTGTTTTTAGATCATTTCTACACTGTGACACAATGGTGGTACTTTTTAGATGTGTGTTGGATTATTTTAATTCATTATTTCTCACAGTTGAGAGGTAAAAAGTAGTAAAAGATTTTTCTTTTTAAGACAGAGTCTCACTCTGTCATCCTAGCTAGAGAGCAGTGGCGTCATCATAGCTCACTGCAACCTAAAACTCCTGGGCTCAAGCAATCCTCCTGCCTCAGCTTCCTGAGTAGCTGGGACTACAGGCGTACACCGCCACGCCCAGCTAATTTTTTGCTTTTTAAAAAATACATATATTTTTTAATTTCAGAATGTTATGGAGGTACAAATGTTTAGGTTACATATATTGTCTTTGCTCTGCCTGAATCAGAGAGCTACAAGCATGTCCATTGGCTGATTTTTTCTATTTTTAGTAGTGACCGGGTCTCACTCTTGCTCAGGCTGGTTTCCAACTCCTGAGCTCAAGGGATCCTCCCGCCTTGGCCTCCCAGTGTGCTAGATTACAGGTGTGAGCCATTGCACCTGGCCAAAAGGTAGTGAAAGGTTTTGATCCAACATTTTTAGACCCAAATTCTAATTCAGGATTCCTTGTGGGGCAGGTTAAGGGAAACCAGCAAGGGATGGTAAAGCTAGCAGCAGTGGAGGGTGCTAGGGTCATTTTATCTCCAGGCCTGAAGAGGAAAGGGAGGCAGCTCTTATCAGAACTTAGAGAGAGTAGAGTAATTGTTGGGGGTGGGGGGTGGCACCTGAGAGGGAAGGAGTGAGGCTCCTGCTGGTGGTGGCTGCCTGGGAGAAAGCCTGAGGAACCAGCGCGTCCAACCTCTCCCTCCTCCCATCCCTTGTCCCTCCATCTCCTGCTGGTGCTGCCCAATGGTTGACTCCAGGCAGAAGCCAGAGGGCCAGGGCAGGGGGCAATCCTTAGGGGGCACCTTTCTGGAGTGCTAAGCAGGGTGAGGAAGGGTGGAGTATGGCTCTGCAGGGGCAAAGGGAGAGAATGCACCATAGATGCGTCTGCCAGTGTTTGCAGATGGTGTGAACAGCTAGTGAAATGCTATTCCAGGAGCACTTTTCACTTCCATGTTTGCAAGGATTGTGGGAGTGTCACTCAGGGTCTCCAGAATACAATTATATTCTTCCTACCCATCTATCATGCAATAATTTTTAATACACCACATCATACTTCTTAAAACAGCCCCCTACAATATTCCCAAGTAGCAAACAAAAGAGTCTGATGATGTTGCCCAAAGCAGCACACTGCAAACACAATATTTCTTTGAAATCCCAAATGTATTTTAAACATTCATGCAGGTTGTGTATTCAGCTTTATAAAATGTCCATGTTAACCGTAAGAACATGGAAATTCCAGTTCCAGAAGCCCAAATTAAATCTGAAATGTGGGCCTCCTACAAAGCGGTGTTTAATAGTGTCTCTTCTTTAGTAATTCACTTCATGCTGATCAGACTTTAAAATAGCTGCAGAAACATGAAAATCAAGGCATAAATGAAAGCACAGAAATGTGTGCAAAAATAATTAGTCTTTCATGACTTACTTGTTTATTCGTTCGTTCATTCATCCATCCATTCATTCATTTGTGTGGATCGCCTGTTCTGCCCGAGGAGTGTCTCAGCTGGAGGCTGTGTGCTCTGCCCCAGGCTGGCCTCAGCCAGGCAGCCAGAAGGAGCAACGTCTCTCCGGTACCTTGTGTTACCCTTTCTTCCCGTGGTCCAGAAAGGTTATGAAGACAGTCAGAATTCCAGATCTTTAGAAAACCTCCATATGAACAAACTGAACTGAAAATACTATGAGCAGCCCTGTACTAGGAGGACATGTGCTTTGGTTTTTCAGTGTATTACCAGTCTCCTTTTACTTTTTTTTTTTTAACTTCCATTCAAATCTTCAATATGTATAAAATTTGTTTTTAATAACATTTTGGGGGTCAATAACCTAAAAGACAGAAACCATCAGTGAAATTGCTGTTGGGAATCACACATCCTGTTGGATCTGTCTGAAATCCTTGGTCATTTTGAGCCCTGGCACTTCATGTGTATTGCACGGTTTCTAGGAGACCATTGAGAACTGGTGGAATTTAGGACTTTGTGGAATCTGAGATTGTGCAGAACATCTCCCAATCTCCCAATCGGAGATAAAGCAGAAAGTTCTTTCAAAAGTTCTCTACGTACCCATAGCCTTTCTGTTTTTCTTCATTCACGAGTATTTATGAGGCAGGAAGAGGCAAGTTCCCAGAAGGCATCATTTAATTAAAAAAGGAGGAAAGTTTGCTCAGAGAGGATGGGTGGCCTTTCTGATGTCACTCAGTGGCCCCAGGCAGGGCTGCAGTCAGAACTTTGGTGTGAGGATTCTGGTCACACTATTCTTTCCACCAGGAAAAGAGAAAATGCTGGGTGTACTCTCATATGACTTTTAGTCTTGAAAATAAACCCTAAAGTAGGGAAAAGCAGGCTGTTCTTGGTATGAAGCCAGATTCTACCCTCAGTCCCTAGGCCCAAATTTTCCTGATTCAGAGGACTTCCATTAGCAGCAGCAGATCTGACGGTGGTGTTTGGCCTTCTGGTGTGAAAGAGGGTTGCGTGGAGAAAGGATTCCATTTCCAGCTGCTACAAAAGTCTCCTCAGCTGTGAAGAATTTCCAATAAAAATGATTTCTAGGAAGCTAGACAGCCACTCTAGGCTTTCTCGGTTGCATTGGTGATATTGTTGGCACATGTATGGTTCTTGGAGTTAGAGAATTGCTCAAGAGACATTTATTGAGCTTCAGAAAGAGAATTGCTAGGAAATCATGCTCTAAAGAAAGATGGTTCCATAGGCTTTACTGTGTCCCTTTGGCCCCCAAAGATCCATTTATACAGTAGAAGGTTGAAGATGTGACCTCGGAAATCACTTACTTTCCTTAGAGTCTCATCCATTGGATCAATGAACTAGATTGCATAAAATCTAAGCTTCCTGTAAGCTCTTTCATATTGCAACTTAAAGTGACGATATGAAACCCTCAATAAGCACTTTTCAGAGTTGGGCTAGGTGCTTTTACTTGTGTTCTCATTAAATGTTCCAAAAATTGGTATTCTCCCCATTTCTGAAGACGAAGAAGCTGAGGCTCAATGAAGTTAAAAATTTCACAGAGGTTATCCAGCTCTCAAAAGTGATCGAGCAGGGCACAGTTTTGTTTGATTTTAGCACTTATTTTCTTTCCACCATAAAGAATGTCTCTTAGAATTCAGAGCAGTGGTTCTTCATCTGATGGAAGCCAGAAAGCCCCTCCTGGAAACAAGGCACAGCCGTATAAAATTAGCCATATAATGTCAGGTCATGCCTGGACCCCTTAGGATCATCTATGAACCTCATATATGGAGCCCCTGGTCTAAGGAGAGGCCGTGGTCATTTTTGTTTTCCTCAAGGAAGATGAAGAGCCTTGTCCAGCGCAGACTCTGAGGGCCAGGTCTGGGATGTGAATCTGCTTTGTCAGCACCAGTGTCCCCTTTGTCACTTTGATATCTGCTCCTCCACGTCTCTTCATTCCTTCCCACAGGGAACATTTAGCATTTCAGCTCTCTTCAAAAACTTCTAGTTTTCTTTAAAAACTTCTCTAAAATCAGAGAGTTCACATGCTCATGGAGTTTATATCTGAACCCAGCAATCACATATTACTTCTCTGCTTCTGTTCTGATTCTTCTCACTTTTAAAATTTGATTATTTGCTACTGAAGAAGTCTGGTATGAACAAGGAATCCCCTTACAAATAAACTGGGGATTTTGGATTCATACACAATTCTGCACCTGTTTTGTAGGGAAGATAGGAGAGGTCCATAAAATGCATAGAGAGAAGAAAGTGTTCCTTAAATTGTGCCCCATGAAATAACCGTGTGAGATGTTAATGTCATCTGAACAAATATGTGTGGGAAACACAGACTTAAACAGAGTTACACAAGCTTCTTTATTGCAAGACTTCTTGGAACCTTTAATATGTTCACGTTGATAGGAAAAATAATGAAAGGTTTATGAATTATGCCAGGTGGGATGCAGTTGATTATTTTCCTGTGTCTTTTCCATCTCTGTAAAGTCATTTCAGCATTCCTCATTTCCTATACATGTGGGTTCTTTGAATTATTCTTGGAACTGGTTGTAACATCTGACCAGTTCCTTCATTAATTAATGAGTTTATAAAATAGTCTTTGACACATATTCATTATATATTTTTGTGGGCGTTGTGAGTTTTTCCTTTTTTCCTTCAACAGTATTCTTTGAGACTTTATAGAAAGATATATATTATTTGGTATGTTTCAAACAGCTTTGTTCCTGGGATTTTTTTTAAACAGAGATTCCTGAGATTATGTCCCACAGAACATATTTTGGAAAACATTGTTCCAGAAAAACCATGGTAAATCAGAAGGGTAGCTGAAAACCAAACCCCAGTCTTTTGTAAACTTACATCCCTGCAAAGGAGAAAGGGGGCAGGCATTCTTATTTTGTTTGTGCTCCTTATTAACATGGGGCACACATCAGATCAGCAGTTATTCCAAAGTCCTACAAAGAGACTGTGCTCAGTCCCGCCCATTATCAAAGATTTTAGTCCAGGCCCTTAATACTCCACTTTACTGGCCGTCTTTTCCAGCCACACCTCAGTTTGCCCATCTCAACCTTTCAGTTCATCTCTTGAAGTATAGGAGCGAAACTATTGACAAAAGTGAAACGAAACTTCCAAAAATCTTCCCAGTGATTTCTAATTAATTAGTATTAGTGAGGACTCTGGACATGTGAACTTGCTGCCAGAATGAGGGGGGGTTAGCAAAGTTTGGAGAAAACACGTTTTGTGATGTAAAGCATATGGGGCGTAAGGAGCTCAGGAAGATGAGTGTTGGCAGGAGTGCCTAGGTGCTGGGGGATCAGAGCAGGTGTGATGGGGAAACCTGGGCCTGGGCAGATGTCCTCCTTGGTCTTTTGCTAGTCAGAGGCCAATTAGAAGGTTTCTCTAAGTGATGGTGCAGTCAGAAGAATACATATTTTGTATAACTTGCCACAGCCCAGGATATTTGAATTAATACAATAATCTATTTTGGATTGAGATGATGTCATATGGCTTCCATTTAACAGAAGTATGGATCAAGCAGTTACTGTGTTAGCACTCCTGACAATGTGATACCATTAGTTGGAATGGAATATAAAATAGACGAAAATGACTTAACTGTCAAGGGAAGGGTGTGGCCACCAGGCCGTGTTCCATTCTCTCCTACTGTCTTCAGGGCATTCTAGCCTAGTGGTTAGGAGGGACTCTAGCATCACACGATCTGCCTTGAATCCGGGCTCAGTTATGTACCAGCTGGAAGACTGAGGTCAATTACTAACCCTCCCTAGTTTTTAGTGTTATCATCAGTAAAATGAGGATAATCACAGTAACCTAACTCAAAAGATTATTGGGAGGATTAAATATTTTTTTGGATATAGGACATTTAGAACTGTGGTTGATACATTTTAAATTTCCATAGGTGATAGCTAATAAATTAGAGAATTATGGAGTTACTAGAGTGGGGCATTTTCACAAGAGGAAGAAAAGCAAGAATATGTTCTTTCTGTCTTCCCTGGCGTACTCCCCTCTGCATCTGTTTGATACCCATCAGTAGGAACAGCCCCCTCTCGCCTTAGGCAACTGACAGCTCCCAACAGAAATCCTGAGTAAGGTTTTGTGGATTTTTTGTTCTACCTGAGTCAACATCTTCCTTAATATTTGCGCTGCAGGTCAGTGTTTTCAAGTTGCTGATTCATCTTCTATTGGCACAGTGGGTAACTGATGTCCTGAGATCACCTGAAGAATCTGTATCAAGCAGTCAGGAGCAGGCCTGCTCCATGGTGAATTGCCCAGGTATAGAGCCGTCCCTGGCTTTCCCAGCTCCCCTACAGGGTAGATTGCTAACAGTTTGGCAGATGTGAGTTTTTTCTCAAACATCTGGCCAGTGGTAAATGGAGGCGTCTCTTCCCCTAGCTAAGGGGCATGAGGATTAATTTAAATGATCTAATGAGGTTGGGGGCTTGTTGTATTATCCTGTGCCACACTGGACATGAGACACCGTCCTGTCCTTGAAGAAGGCCATTGGAGAAGGAAAATCAGGGTTCCTCTCCAAGCCTCAGGGGATGATCTGCAGGCTTTAGCAGACTTGCACTGAATTTTGGTATAATCATTGTACTCTGGTTTCGATACTGGAGGTACCAGTTTTTGTGGAAAAGTAGTTCTGAAACAAGATGACCCAACCCAGAAGGTGGGAGAGTGGGCACCTGACTCCCGGAGAAGAGGGGCTCCTTGGATACCAGGGCTCTGAATCCACTTGTCTTTGCTAGATCAATATTCCTAAAGCTGCCTTTTCCCACCGACTTTTTTTTTTTTTTTTTTTTTTTTAGGAAGAGGACTAGATGTTCTCAACTTTAAAGGATTGGGAAGGATAGAAGAGGGTAGAATTCTGGAACACGAGACCTTGTCATGTAGATGCTTGAATGCAAAGCAGCCTTGGCGTGTGCTCACTGTCACTGAGTTTTAGGGGCCCTTCTCACTTACCTTTCTGTCCCTTCTAGGCACCTGGATTTTTTGCCTCCATAGATTTTTAATTCCCAGTTGCTTTTGTCCCACTTGGGATGAACCTACTTAATGTTTAAGATGCATAACTTCTCTCTCTCTACCATATGTTCTTAACCTGTTAAAGTCTGAAGGCTGCTCAAATGGGACAGAGGCTGTGAACATTCTCTCTTCCCTGTTCTTGTTTATGCTTCCAAAAGTGTTTCCCAGAATTGGCAGGAAGGCTCATGCCAGCCTCAGAGGCTTTGATGACATGATGGCTAATGTATTGTTGAAATTTGCTGGAGTAAGAAGTGGTTGTCATAATGATACAGAAATAAATCCCCCAGAAGATGAACCAGAGGATTATGTGATGACCTTGAAGGCATGTGAGCTACACCAAAGGATGATTTCCCAGTGATTCATCTTATCCTTCTCCCATTAGGGCAAATGAAAGCAACTTCCTTAAGCCTGAAACACACCCAGAAAGAGGTCAAAGGACTAGTACCCTGAAGTTTGGGAAACAGTGCAGTACATGCCCAGTGGGATGCTTTAGGACAAGCAGCTACCCTGCACTTACCTGGTGGCCTCTCTCCAGTCTTAGGTTATGGGACTTTGTAGCGTCAGAGTGAGCATGCGTAAATCCTCTCTGAATGAGAAGAAGGGTGGGTAGGTGTATGGACTGGTGAATGAATGGATCATCTGCACGTGGGCATGGGTGGAAGACCACCCCTCTGTGTCCTGTCCAGAAGAGGCCATGGCCATCCATGTAGTTACTCCTGGATTCAGTAGATAATGTATACAAAATTCTGTGTCCTCTTCTTTTTTCTTGTAAGGACAGAAAGTGTGAAGACAGTGGTGTCCCCTTGTTCAGAGAAGACTAATTAAATTGTGTGATTTTTTTCTTGACTTTTAGAGTCTGGCTCAAGGGAGCATGAGTCACACAGAGTTGGAAATTTGTCTGGTCAGAACCGTCGTCCAGTGCACATCTCACTGACGCACCTTGGTGGCCAATCCTGCCGTGTTCTTTTAGCCATTTTGTGTTCTTTTAGCCATTGTTCTTGTCCCTGTCTCAAGCCCTGTGTGGCTTTCATCTTGAACTACTTTGTGATCTGATTCTTCCTCTTAGCAATTTCCTGGTTTCTGATGGTAGAACCAGTTTTTTTGAGTGGGGTCACACCTCACAGTAGCTTGACCTCCCTTTGATCCTTTCTCCTAATTAACAGAAGTTATTTCCGTGTGGAATGGAAGATTGGGAATGTTTGCTTTGACTTAAAATGCCAACTAGTTTTTGGAAAGCTGCATATTATTCCATCCATAATTTTAAATAGTAAGAGAAGGCAATTATTCTCTTACTGATATGGTATGTTTAATTTCTACTGGAGTATGATGATTTGAAACTTGATCAGAATTTTGGCTTTATAGCATGAGGGAACTGTCCAAATGAAAGAGCTGTAAATTTTTAGGGATTTTACTTGGGCACTTCATACACAGGCAATTGCTCTAGAAAAGAATGTGAAATCCACATGGTGGGGGCAGCCCTTGCAACCTAAGCTGCAGAACTAACTATTTTAGGAGACACTGAAAGAGCATTTAAGATGAAATATTCCAAGTTACCATATTCTTGCTTTTCCTTCCAGTTTAATTTTTTATTTGCCCATGTCTTGATGTCTTTTAGGACTAGATCGGGACTTCTGAGCAGGGAGGAGGGTGAGAGGATGAGCACACAGCCCTAGGGGAACATTTCAGAATCTCACTGAAAGGAAGTGCAATTTGAAAAGCTTACTCGATGTAGTATGTTATTTTGCATTTGCAAAACAGCTGCAACAAAGGTAGCTGCAAAAATCCTATGATTTCAAAATAGTAAAGTGTTGGTATAGATGAAATTATCTTTGAAGGAAAAGATCTAAATCTAAACCAAAATGCAAGAGACAACAAACTTTCTTTTTTGCCTGTAGTGGATGATGTGTCATGTTGTTGTCAAAATCTGTGTGTCGGATACATGAATATATAGCAATCCTGCAGTATCAGTGGTGCCACACTTCGGGCTAAATTGGTATTTTCAACATAGACAATGTTGTGCTGAATAAGATCATCTAAGTTATCAACTCACTGTCAAATATTCATGACATAAAGCAAGGCGAAAGATGTGTTTTTAGTCATCTCAGTTCTGGGTCTCACTGTCTTTGGTGCCTTAAGATATTCCTTACGTGGCAGGTCAGTCTTACCACCTATATCGAGGCTGCTGGAGAAAAAAATCTCAAAACTGCTTAAATGTGGCAACTGCGGGCCATGGTTTCTGCCTCAGCTGGGCCTTTGGTTCCACCTAAAAGTCCTGCTATGTGCTTCTGCTTCCTACTTTTCCAGGTCCACATTGGAACCACTTCCCTCTACCTGGGATCTTTGGCGTCACCTAGCCCTGCTGCTTCTCACCAGCTGATCTGGACTTTTATCACCTAAGAAAGATGAATCTACCGTGCACGTGTTCCTTCAAATTTGCCTCTACAAGGCGGACTTCTCTGCCTTCACAGGAATCCTGCCTCATGTTTCTGAGGAATAGTTGTAGCTCTTCAGAGCAAAGCGGATCCTCCCATCCCTGCCACAGATCCCACCACTGCCTCCCTTCTGAGGCTTTTCTTACTGTGCGACCCTCTTTCTTGTAGCTCTTGCCTCCTGCTTTCTGTGGCCAGTTCCTCCTGCACTATACTCAAGCTTTGCCCATTTTAGAAAGTCCTCCTTTGACTCTGCATGCCCCCAAGTTCTTGAAAGAGGACCTGCTCTCTCTGATTCCTCACCCTCTATTTGCTCAGCCTCCTGAGACCTGTTTTCTGACTGTGTCCTCCCACTACATAGCCTTGGCAAGGTCCCCAAGGACCTTGGCAACCTTCTGGTTGCTAAACCCAGTGGACACTTTCAGGTCTTTTGGTTTAGGTCTTTACCTTCCTTGAGTTCCCTGTAGCATTTGAAACTGTCGCCTTCTTTGGCTTCTAGGAACTTACTCCTGGTTTGACCATACCTCCTGGTCCCCAGTATTCTGTCAGGGATGCTCTTCCTCTGCCCATTCTTCAAATAATCATTTTCCTGGACTCTGTCTTTGGTTCACTCCTTTCTTCACACAAAGCTCAGAACACTCTCTCAGAACTGTGGTCATGTCATACTGTTCACCATATCTCTATCTGGATGCCACAGAGGTATCCCAAACTTGTCCAAATTGATGTCTATTTTGTTTAAAGGAACCACTGCCTACTCAGTCTTCACAACGGAAATCTGGGGTCATCCTTGATGCTTTTCTGTCCTTCATCCTTTTCATCTCATAAGCCATTAGGTACTGTGCATTGTTATTTCTTAAAGATTTGTTTTATCTCTTCCCTGGCTCAGGTTCTGTCATTTATTGCCTGGACTATTTAAATAGCCTCTTCACTTGGTCTCATTATTCTTGTCTTACTCTCTTCTGGTCTGTCCTTAATATTGTCACCAAGGAGTGCAGACCTAATCATGTGACTCCCTCCAGGGAAACACTTCATTGGCTCTCCGTGGTCCACACAGGGAAACTGAGGTCCTTAGTCTTGCCGACTAAGCCTTTCTGTAATCTGTCCTCTGCCTGTCACGCCAGCCTTGTCTACCCCAGTTCCACACCTTGCACCCTGGGCTTCAATTACTGTTGTGCTGTCACAGTCCCTAGACGTTAGCTTGCTTTCCCTGGCCCCTTAGCCCAGTGTTTGGTGCAGTTTTTAGTAAGTATGAAAATACTTTCTTCTCTGCCTACGATTCATTGTGATTTGCATTCTTCTCTAGGGAAAATGTCTAGTATGATGAATTTGTTGTAAAGTCCCAGAATTAGAAAGCATTTGAAATATGACTTAGTCCACTTACCTGTTTGATGAATAAGTCTCTTCTCTGGCACCCTAAGTATTGGTTAAGCTCAAATAACTTCTAAAATGGTGAGCTCATTACCTCTACCAACAAACTATTTAATTTCCAGAAATCCATTGTGAAAAAAATTTTTTATGTACCTATTTACCTGCCAATCCTAGTTCTTGATCTTGGTTTCTGGCAGAACAAGTCTGATCCTTCTTTGTTGTAATAGTCCTTCAAATGCTTGAAGATGACTGTACTCTTTTCCCTGGGTCTTCTCTTCTCTCTGGGTAATGTACCAAATTATGTCAAATATTTCTCTTATTACATGATGCCCACTCTCTTTGCCTTTTTATGGGCTCCATTAGTTGGTTCTAGATTGTGTATTTGTTTGTTTACCAACTTGGCCACCTCAGAGAGCATTCAGGACTACTTTCTTGGGAGCCACTGAACTTTATTAGTGCAGCCTGAGATTATGTTAGATGCTTTGGCAGTGACATCACTTTGTTGACTCACATTGACTATCTGCTGAAGTCATTCCTTACTTCTACTTAAGGGCAGAAACCATGAATCCCTAACATCCATCTTCTTGTATTTTGATTGAAGGTTGAATACATAAATCTGGGACTTGTGCAGTTAAATTTTTGAACTAAATTTTGTCGCTGTTAAATTTCATCTTGTTAGGGAAGGACTTTTATGAATCCTGAGTCTCATTATATAACATTTTCAATATCTTCCCCAGCTTTTTGTTAATATAAACTTGTACCATTGATGAAATTATTCCATATATTAATAATTGGATAATAATATCTGTAATAGTAATAACAATAGATAAACTTTATTGAGCATTACCTATATGCGAGACATCATAGCTCAGCATTTCCATGTCTATCCTTGGCAGTTCCACATAATACTGTGAAGGAGGAACTAGTGATACCTTTACCTTACACGTGAGCCACAGAACCAGTGAGTCAGACATAGGTCCCTGATGGCTGCTTCTGCAAGTCTGACTTTCAGTTGATATTAATGGACTTATGAATATCTTTTGAGGACAGGCTTTTAACCAGCCACTAATCTATCCACTTACTTGTACTAGAATCTAATAGATACATCTTTTATATACAGGATATGATATGATAAACTCCCGTTTGTTTATCTTTATGATTTTTCTTGTTACTTTAGTAACATATGATCATTGAGATAATTGTGGAAAATTTAGAAAATTATAAAGAGGAAAATAATAATCTCCCTTAATCTTACCATCTAACCATTAACTTTTTGACATATTTTGCAGTCTTTTTTTTTTTACATGATTCTTATACTTATCATTTCTTCCCTAGTTACAGTGCCAAATTCTTCTAAAAATGCACTGTTTTCTGTTCCATCTTTCAAAGAGACTCTTATGTAAGTGGCAGGAGGTTGTTAGTTAATACAGTGATTATATGTCCTTTTAATATTTGTTACTAGATCTCTCCAGCTTTTTAAAAATAATAAATTTGCAATAAAGAATAACATATCTTTCATATTATTTATATGTAATATTGGTTGGTGAAATGAAATTGCTATCGAATAATTGGTAATATATATGTGAGTCTGTGTACAATTTTATTTTTAAAAATATATTTGTTTATTAATGACAGAGGAAAGAAAAGAATACTAGCATATTTTATGAACAATCATTTTTTACTTAGAATAATGACTTTTTCTCCAAAGAAAATTTATTTGTTGAAGGAATCTGCATGAACTCTGACTTATTGGTTAAATACTTTGATACTTAGGTTTATTTAAAACATTATATCTAGGCCAGGCGCGGTGGCTCACGCCTGTAATCCTAGCACTCTGGGAGGCCGAGGTGGGTGGATCGCTTGAGGTCAGGAGTTTGAGACCAGCCTGAGCAAGAGTGAGACCCCGTCTCTACTAAAAAAAAATAGAAAGAAATTATCTGGCCAATTAAAAATATATATAGAAAAAATTAGCTGGGCATGGTGGCGCATGCCTGTAGTCCCAGCTACTTGGGAGGCTGCGGCAGTAGGATCGCTTAAGCCCAGGAGTTTGAGGTTGCTGTGAGCTAGGCTGACGCCACAGCACTCACTCTAGCCCGGGCAACAGAGCAAGACTGTGTCTCAAAAAAAAAAAAACAAAAACAAAACATTATATCAGCCTGAGCAAGAGCAAGACCCCATCTCTATTGAAAATAGAAGGAAATTAGCTGGACAACTAAAAATGTATATAGAAAAAATTAGCCAGGCATGGTGGTGAGTGCCTGTAGTCCCAGCTACTCGGGAGGCTGAGGCAGGAGGATTGCTTGAGCCCAGGAGTTTGAGGTTGCTGTGAGCTAGGCTGACACCACTCCACTCTAGTTAGCCTGGGCAACAGAGCGAGACTCTGTCTCAAAAATAAATAAATAAATAAATAAAATAAAACATTATAAGTTGAATTTCGGGGGAAAATATATGAATTAAGAAAATGTCTAGTGAAAAAGACATGATTATTGTTTATTTTGTTACTCAAGAAAATGAATTTCTCTGTTTAATCTTAACGTATAATATTATTTAGCTTCTTCCTGCCCTACTTTTTAAACACAGCAAGTACAATTTATTTATGTCCTGGTAAATCACTTTCTTCTGAAAGTATCATTTACACATTTCGGATGGTGGTTGTTTTTACCACCGCCTATGTACTGCTCTCTTTCCTAAAATGCTTTTGTTTTGACCAAGAACGGCGCTGATTATTTTGAACGACAACTGGAGTGAGATCTGTCTGGGCACCTGTCCTGACACCGTACACCAGTGACATTCATGTTCCTTTGAGGAATGTGGTCTCAACTCCTAGTAGTACAATGTCTGCGTGCATGCATAGAGCAAACAAATAATAGTAAGATGATGACAATAATAGTGTAACATTCAAAAAATATTTAATATATACAAGGAAGCACTGGCAAATACTTTAAATATGTGCTTGTTAATAATTTGAAACAGTTTCTATGAAGTAAGCAGTGTTACCCTATTTTAGAGACGGGAGGTTTGGAGAGGTTAAATACTGTGCGGTAGTATGAACTCCACGTCAGGTCCACCAGATGTGCCTGCACAGTGATAGCAAAAGGCAGGTTTTCAAACCACTCGGTCACCCCTACCCAATGGCCTTCTCCCGAGAAACATGTAGTCCAATTTGAAAGTGAGCTTGCTCTGCAAACACAGCTTTAAGACAGTGCTTTCTCCTCCAAACCAGATTGCCACCTCTGAGCCCGTCTGTGTAGAAAGTGTGGGGCTCCCTCTGCTTTAAAGCCTTTGTCCTCAATTCTTTGGAAGATAAGCCAAGTGCAACATAAAAGTGAAATAAAATGTATTGATATAAACTATCACTACAGTGCTACATACTGCCTAGGTTAGATCTTGACTCCATCAGTGACTAGTTCTGTGACCTTCATCAAGTTCCTTCAACTCAGTGACTCATTCTCCTCGTCTGTAAAGTGGGTATAATAGTACCTAAACTATAGGATTGTTGTAACAATTAAATGAGTTAATATATCTAAAGTCCTTAGAAAAGTGCCTGCAACACAGGAAAGCCCAAAGTGTTAGTTATTGTGGGAATATGAGGAAGCCCCTAACTTATAGGAGTTTTGCCACTAGCGTAAATGGGGAGAAGGTAATGCCGATAACTAAGCTTGGACTGGTTTAAGGTAGGATTCAGGAATCTTCGTGATTAAATGATGGGATAGAGAATTTTGCAGAATGGGGATGGGGAAGAATCAATATAAGAATGCAATGTTGCTTAGAGAAAGTTTGGAGCTTTTAGAAGCATAACTGTGTTTTAAGTTAGGGATGTCAAATGGGTTTCCGTCATGGCCAATTTAGATACATTTAATGCACAAGTATTCCAAGGTCAAGTCTAGATTCAGCAGGATAGAATGCTGTAATGAATTAGGCTTTCTGAAGGCATTGGAGCATGACCGCATACATGCAAATGTTAGCTCTTCTACCCCTAAATGACTTGCTGAGGACAAAGACCTAGGTTTCTATCACTCTTCCAGCCTCTGCTCTTTCTGTAAGATGCCACATCCCTTGATATATAAGAAGAATGTCACGAGGTCACTGGCACTTTGGGATCTTTCATGTGAAACCAGGGTTTGAGTCATGGTAATTCAAGAAGCAACAGTAAGACTTAAATGAGGGAAATAACACGTTCAGAGAGCCAGAGAGGCACATTAGTAAGGAGAGTTTGGCAACACTGAAGAAATGAGAAGAGAGGTGGTGATGGTGGAATCTGATGTTTCAGCAAGGTAGGTCTTACTGTTCTTCAGGTTACAGGTTAAAAATGCATGGAAAAAGAAAAGAGAAAGTTATGGGAGTTATTGGTAAGAAGAATCATTATGGTTTTGGTGGGTTGGATACGTGGCAATACAGGCAGATAATTCAGCACCTGTTATGGACACTATGCCCTATGACCAAGTTAAAATTGTTGCTATATAGAGAAGTCTGGCATTTATCTTTCAGGACCAGGTTGTAGGTATCCATGCTATTGGGTGATTAAGCCATTTGGTGGTATATCTTTGTGGGGAAGGCCCTGTGGGGAATGGGGTGGAAGATTGGTGTTGAACCTGGGTTCTGCTACTTGCAGAGGGAATGATTTTGAGTAGGTTTTCTGACCTCTCCGAGTCTCAGTTCATTCATCTGTAAGGAAGGGATGAGCAGGCTGTTGTGAGGATCAGACGAAATAAAATACACAAAGTCCCTACTGTAGTGACTTCCACGGAAGAGGTTCTCAGTAAAGGCTAGGACTCCTCCTGCCTCTGTCCCTGGCCTTCCCATCTCTTCTCTGTTACTGCTGCCATCCAAGGCAGCTGGCATCAAGATGCCAGTGTGCTATAACTCAGCGGTCTCCAACCTTTTTGGCACCAGTGACCAGTTTCGTGGAAGACAGTTTTTCCACAGATGGGAGTGGGGGAGGATGGTTTCAGGATGATTCAAGCACATTACATTTATCGTGCAGTCCAACCTCTCTGCTAATGGTAATCTGTATTTGCAGCCACTCCCCAGCACTAGCATCACCACCTCAGCTCCACCTCAGATCACCAGGCATTAGATTCTTATAAGGAGTGTACAACCTAGATCCCTCGCATGTACAGTTTATGGTAGGGCTCGTACTGCTTTGAGAATCTAATACCACTGCTGATTTGACAGGAGGCAGAGCTCAGGCAATGATGCGAGTCATGGGGAGCAGCTGTAAATACAGATGAGGCTTCGTTCCCTCACCCGCCACTCACCTCCTGCTGTGTGGCCCTGTTCCTAAAGGCCAGAGACCAGTACCAGGGCTTGGGGACCGCAGCTATAACTCACAGGGCTCTGGATACTGTGTGTTATTTTCCTTAGAGGAGAAAATGTGGGCCAACAGTGTCATCTAATTTTAATTCTTTTATTTTTCCTTACACCTAGGAGCAGTTTTGTTGTTTTTTTCTATTTTATTCATATTATACAATTTATAGAAACATGAAAAGCAAGGAACTATGATTTGAAATTTAAATTAAGGCCTTTAAACAGAGGGGTCTGTGAATGATTCCTTCCCCCGTTGTTGTAGTTAGGCAGCCTAGAAGATATGGCCTTGTTAGGGCACAGTAGCCTTCAGGTATCTTGAATGAGACTATGAGAATAGTAGTCATGATGTATGTATCCCATATGTATCCCCTTCCCATGAGAGGGAAGAAAACTACCCGTGGTGGTGACAGAGGTATCAGACCTCAGGAAGGGAAGTTCCTAGGGGTCTCTAATAAGCCACTTACCAGCCATGGGTCCTATCTCCTCAGCTATCAGGAAAAAACAGGCACCAGACGGGCGTGTGGTGAGAACTGAAGAGAGAACATGCAAATCCCCTTCTGCAGGTTCAGGCACACAGTGGGTGCTCAGTAAACATTTGTCCCTTCCTTTTCTCCCACTCTCTGAGACGAGAGTGCCTGCTCGCTGCTCTCTGCAGTTGTAGACCTGAGGATTAGACTGCGGCTGCTTGCTCAGAAGAGGTTTGCACACTTCCTGGGCCTTTGGCAACTGCTGCTGTCAGATGAGGAGTTGTTGCTTCCCAATGACCTACCTGATCTAGAGTAACGAAAAATGTACGAACTAGTGGACTTTGAGAATTGAGGGGGAAGAACCATGTGGTAACTGCTGCGTGCCCTTCCCCTCTTACCTTAGGAATGTTTTTGTATATGTGTGTCTGTGTTTCTGTGCCTGTGCCTCTGGGAGTGTGGTGGCAGGTCACTTGGGACATCTAGCTTTAAAATAATTTTTTTTAAAAGGTAGAAAGAATAAAGAATCAAAAAAAGCCAAATTATTCTTTCTTAAAATTATTATACTTAGAATGAAAATATGGGGCTGGATGGGAGCCTCAGTCCATATGTCATTGGATTTTACTTCTCTTACAAGTGTGGTCTGGATAATTTTGCTTTGCCGTATTTCTGTTACAGTAACAGTAAGAAAAACAATAGTAAGAGTTCAAAATACAAAGCCTCCCAGGTCAAGAATGGTGCTGCTTCCCAACCAAAACCAAAGATGGCTGCCACGGCCAAGGCCCAAGTGCTGGGGAGGGGCCAAAAGCTGAGGCAGCTGCTCCTCCTTAGATCTTGCACACCTGGCCAGGGAGACAGAAACCCCTAAGGGCCCAAGAGGTCCTAGGATACCCACCAGCACCTCATTGTTCAAAGTGTCCAGCAAGAAGGCAGACGCTGAGAGAGCTGTAGGCTGCGGGGGAGAGAGACTGAGATTCCGCCTGAGTTTGTATTACTCAACAAACCATCACTCTATCTAATCATAACCTACTTAGCAATGAAGGCTTTTTCCCCACCTCCTCCCCAAATGGTAACAATATCTTATATTTGCATAACACCTTCTAAGTTGATCTTTTTGTTAAAGAATAATTTTTCAGAAGTTAATAAGATTTTCATATAAACATAAAATAAGCCATATGTCAGAAATTTTACTTAACTCATTAATTATTGAGACATCTAGTAAGACGTTAAACTGGTTCAAAGTGTATTTGAGGAGCTAGGTATTTATGGGCTATTTAATCAAGGAATTTTAGAATAAGATTGCTGGGCTAGACACAAAACTGGTTGATGTCCTAAAGGGTCCAAACCCTCGTCTTTAGGATTATTCTTTCCACTGGACAACTATTTGCATCTCTGCAAGAAAGAAACCTCCGTGTTAACCTCTGTCTCTACTGAGTTGTAAAATAGCCCAGTCAAGAGGAAGCCAATCAAAAGTGCAAACTAAGTAGTGCACTAAAGAACAACCTGTGATCTCTTTTGCCTCTTTCCAAGTTTTAAGTGATTTTTCTCACTCTGTTCTTGTGTTAAAAGGCCTTATTGGTCAAAGGATACATATTTACGGTTAGGAGGAATAAGTTTAAGAGATCTATTATACAGCACAGTGACTATAGTTAATGATGACATATTCTTGAAACATGCTAAGACAGTGGATGTTAAGTGTTCTTGCCATAAATATGATAATTATGTGAGATAATGCATTTGTTAACTAGCTACATTTAACCATTCCACAATATATTTATATTTCAAAACATCATATTGTACATGATAAATACATACAATTTTATATGTCAATTTTAAAAAGCATTTTTTTAAAAAAAGGGCTTGTTAAAACTTCTCAATTTGCACAAAGTTATAGCTTTGATTTTGGGGAATGAATTAGCATTATCTGATACTAAACCTACTCATAGAAAGTGATTTGTATGATTAAATGTTTTAATGCCTGAATATTTATGTTCCATATAAATATTGTTTTATAACATCATAGGGTGTATGTATTCCTAGAAGGCAATGTTTGTGGAGTTTTCATATTCCTGAATAAGTTGGTGTTTTAGACACAGGATATGGGAATATTGAATAGTGAACCCAACCATGGCTCTCAGGAGTCGTCTTCTCTGTCCAAAAGTGACTTTCTGCTGTGTCTCTAAGAACTGCTGCTCCTGGTACCTAGTTCCTTGCTCTAGGCCTAGGCAAACAGAGCCACTCACCCCTAGTCCCATGATATATAATGTTTTTTCCAATGACCTTTGCTTAGTCTGCTTCCTTGGCTAAAATGTACTCTGCCCCATTCCTGTCTGTTGGAATTTCTAACACCACAGTTTAAATAACCTCCACAGAGTGTTCCCTGAAGACTTTAGCTCAAGAGATATTGCTAATAACACTTTGCAATCATCTCATATTGCGTATAGTACATTGTACTTGATTTGTTGGTTGTGAACCTGCCTTGTTTATTCCACTAGATTATACATTTTTTTAGAATTAAGCGTTGGGGCCTTGTTTTAGTCATCTTTGCATTTCTGGGTGATCAGTGTTTAGCCTGGGCCTCTGTGTATCCCACGGCCTCTTTGAGTGTTTGTTGAATTGCAGGGAGTATCAGAAGATGGTGGGGAGAACTTACCGTCTGCCTGGCTTCAATAATTCTAATACTATCCCTAAGAAGTATATTAATACTTTAGTCAAATAGCTTTAGTTCATGATTGAACAAACAGTTGAGCACCTATTATGCATCAAGCTTTGTACCAGGTGTTTTGGACACAAAGACAAATACGGCATAGCTTCTGTCTTTAAGTCATGCACTGGAGGAAATAGATGTGTAAATAAATAAATGCAATGTAGCATGACACTTGCTCAAAGCCACACAGCCTGTGAGTGGTGGAACTGTGATTAAAGTTCAGGTCTGTTCAACTCCAAAGCCACCAAGCCAAGATGCTTCCAGCATGGTGGAGTCGCCTCAGACTCCTCAGAGCAAAGCAACAGCCTCGCTCTGCTTATTAACTGAAAAGGCACGTCTTCCCTTAAACTCATTATTAAATCACATAATTTTGTTTTGTTCACAAATTAGGTCCTCCAGAAGCTGGGGAAAGCCGATGAGACAAAGGACGAACAGTTCGAAGAATATGTCCAGAATTTCAAGCGGCAAGAAGTGAGTCCATTTATCTAGTTTCTGGAGTGGGAAATGGTTTAACTGTGCTTTTGTTTGGGCATATAAGTAAAATGAATTAAGAGTGAAGAAAGAACAGATGGGGTTGGTGTTAACTGGAGGGTAACACTTACTAATTCTGTAGAATCTCTTGTGGAAGATGAGGGTAGAAGCACTGCAGGAAGAGACTTTGGATTTTAGACTCTCAGGAGATAAAGACTTTGCTGTTCTGGGCCTCGTCAGTACAGACGACTGATCAGTATGTAGGGAAGAAGATATTTCTGATGATTTACATTCCACTAAATACTAGAGAAGCAGTAGGGGGCAAAATGACCTCAATTGTTGCATGATCCAAGGTCATGCATTCTCAACAGTGATTGACTCTCCCCCAGGGGGTCAAAATTGGGTCTTGGTGGGTGAAAAAAGGCTTCTTTTTAAATGTATAAACCATAGATAAACATACATTTGATAAATAGATATATGGTGTATCTATGGTATTAAAATCTCATGGGGGTGTGATTAGAAAAAAATATCTAGAAAGATTCCTTAGGGGATGTGATAATTAAAAAAAGGTTGAGAAACATGGTATGATGTTTTTTCCTTTAGTGAACTGCTATGTGTTTAACAGACACTTGGATAAAGAAGTATTTTTTAATATTATCTGTTTTGCCCTCTAAGACCTGGAGAGTTGCTTAGCATATAACTCTTTAGACAGTCTGCATGTGAGTTGGGAGGGGAAGATAGCAGCAGGGCCCTCCGAGGTTAGAACCCTCAAATCTAGAGATCATACTCCAGGTTGAGTGGGAATAAGGCAAGCCTGGAAGACTCTGGAAAATGGCATTTGCACATGGGGACAATGTAAGGACATGGGTTTATTTTCTCGCTGTCTTTGGAGCTACCAGCGTCCACGGAGGAGTTTGTGGCCTCAGGGATGACAGCCGATAATGGAAAATCAACCCAGGTTTTATTCCGCTCCCTTTGCTCCTGTATGCAGATCCCTGACCTTGGAGTTTCTTTCTTCTAAATGCGTATCGGGGTTCCTGCTGTTTCTCTCACTGGAGACATGCTATCTCTCTCCCTCAACAAGAGGGATTGGATTATAAGTTCCAGGAGGTTTATAGCCATGTAGACCAGTCTCCACCAAAACACATTCCGGAATGTCTCCAGTTTCATAGGTTAACAGGTGCTATAGGTACTCAATTTACTGTGAATGACAGCGATAATGTTCTATCTGGAGAAGAGAAAAGACAAAGGGGAGTTGGAGAACAAAACAGTAACAGAAAAATTGATCATGTCCCTATTACTGAATATTATAGAGAGTTTTGGGTTGATGAAGGTAGAAAAGAGAATTCCCAGGGAACTGTTGGATCTAGGCCCACAGAATAAGTTGCCCCCCAGTCTCCTGTAGGAGAACAGAGTCTACATGTCGATGTCTGTTCTCATTTGGTGACTTTTCACCTATCTTCTCGTGCATGTGGATTGCTCTTGTACAGATCATTGTCTTGGATGGCAGGAGCTTCCCGCAGTTAAACTTGTCAATCGCTGCACTGTTACTTTGCAGGGCAATCCCTAATGTCTGCTTTAAGGGATTAGATGTAGATTGAAGAAGTAACTCATGTTTACAGGTTTCCGTTCTTGAGAATTTACATTCTACCCTTTGAAACTTTGTCTTCCTGTCTGGCATATCCTTATGGAACTAATTAGCTCTTTGCTGTTGGATTTTTTTCTCTATCACTTTAATGGCATTTTGATGTACTTAGTTAGCACCCAGAAGGCTAACTTGGGAGGTATCAGGTTCAGTAACGCAGTCATGCCTGGGAAGTACTTTGCATTTTCCGATTACGGTGGGTTTTTATTAATCTTTTTATTCTTCCTGCTGAACCAGGTAAGGATTTTTTTTTGTCTAAGGTACTAGAGAAAAGGGCAGTTGGTTAAATAATCAGTTACACGGTTAAATGATTTGCGCCACTAGGAACAGCAGCATGGCTTGACTTTATAATGCTGTTGTGCTATTTTTATCACCAAACAGAATATATTTTTTCAAATGTTATGGGGCAAATAGTATATTATCACTCTTGAAGACCAACACCTTAGTTCTCCCAAGAATATTAGCAGGTTTCAAAATCTGGATGAAACTTCAAAATTTGGGGATGTGTGAACAAACAATTTTATTTTATTAGAGTGAAGCAAATAGACTGGAAATATAGAAAATATTATTTCTCAGAGAATCCCATGACCACCTTTGGTTCACTTTGAAAATATATTTACATCAGAAACAGCTTGCATTTCCACATCTTCATTTTGATATTTTTTGTGTTATTCAGAAAGGGTAAGTTATAGTCATAGTGCAGTGAGGAGGAGGGTACCTTACTCTGCCTGTTTATTAGAGGGAGACAAAGAGAAAGGGAAGGAGGACAGGAGGGAAGTAAGGAGAGGAATTTATTAATTTTCTATGGAAATATTAAAATGAAAAGTTGACAAGTAAAGCTGAAGGCCAATTTATTATATTAATGCTTTAAAGGGAGAAAAAGAAAAATCTTTTTTATCTCCAATATGTATGGGTGATCAATTAACATATGTTGCATATGCCAAAAAATGTTTGGTGCTCATGTAGAAACGTTAACCTAGTAAGAAGAATCTAGCAGGATTGTGGTTACCTCTGCAAGGTCTATTCTTTCCATTAACATAATGGTGAATCGTTACTCTATAGAGGCAGAAGGAATTATCTAAAGGCTGTATACTCTAAGGGCATTATCTGACCCAGGAACTCTAGATTCCATATTTTTTCTATAAATATATATTTTTCAAATCCCAAAAGGTACTATTGACAGTATAATATGAACCATATTTGGATTTGTGCATTTTAGTATAATCGTCTGACCACACTCAAGTAGTGTTTAATTAAAAAAGGAGATCATTCTAGAATATTCCTGAAAGTATTCAACATTTCTGGACTTGATGATCTTACTTTTAAATTCCCTTTTATAAAATCATAACAGTGTTTGTAGTTATTGCTTGTTCATATTGGAAACACAGGTGGCGGAAAAGTCTCTGTTTGACCTCTGGCTTTGAGCTTAGCTTTATTTTATTCCAACCCCAGATTATCTTTTTGATCCCAAACCTGTTTTCCTAAGAGGTGGTTTGTGTGAGATGGAGAGTGTGGATAAAGGTTCTGCACGTATTCTCTTGGTTGTCCACTGGACAGTGTCCACTGCTGTAGTTTTTGTGGTCTAGATTTCATAAACTATTAATACTTAATAGGACAAGGAGGAAGTGAGAAGGTAAGGCTAGAGCAACAGGGAATAACGTGAACTCGTCTACAAAGATCTCGGAATTTTCTGTGATGAGTGCTAAGGAGAGCAAGGAGTATAGATAGAAGCCCAGCAGGAAGAACAAAAGCCAAAAATCAACATTTCCTCCCCAGAGGGCTTTTTTCCCCTTTCTATTTTCTCTTCCTTACCAGAGCCGCTAACAAGTAGCAAAATTGATTGGTGTGAACATCAGCTACTTTTCATCCGTCGCCTGCTGACGGATCCCTTAATGAGCAAGAAAAGGTCACACAGTGGAAGGAAGGGCCTTGGCTTCTCTGCCTCCTTGCTGCTAATGAACTTACCCCCTAAGATGCTACGCCTTTGGCAAGTGTGTGATTTATACAAAATAACGTGGGGGCTGGTTGGGCCCAGATAACCAGCTATTTGATCACTCTTAGTGAGTGCAGGTGTGAGCACCCTAATCCAGGTCCAATCTAAGAACAAGAGTTCAAAGAAAGGAAAAGGGAATCTTGATTCTCCTCCTCATATCTCTACAGCTTCCCATTCCCTCTTTGAAAGACCATAGCGGCGTTGTTGAGCTCCATGGCCATGACTGAGTGACGGCCTAAGTTTGTCATAACACAAACTTATATTCTGACATTTTTATTTTTAATCATTTCTATACATACACTAGTTTCTAAAAAATGTGAAACTGATTACAACAATACATACCATGTACCTCTCTTCTATCCCAGAAATAAAAAACACATTTTAGAAACGCATTCAGAATTATAATTTCTGCCACTAGTTCAGCTTCAAGTTTAGCAAGATTTAAGTTCACCTGCAAAGCACTAGATTCTGCGGAGATAAAAAAATGACAGCAGCAAAGCAGGATCCCTGTGCCCAGGAGGGGTCAATTCAGTGCAAGGAGAGGACATGGCCCAGCTTTTAAACAGCCACTGGAGTATCCTTTTCCCCACGTGTTTCTGCTGGTTAGTTCTTGAAACTGTTAAGCCTACGTTTGATGTCCATTTTTAGTGTCTTTATGACAAAGGTGGATAAAAGAAAAGAAATCATGGGACCTCGAACTTCTCTCCAGTTGTGAGAATTCAGACCAAGTGACTCTAATGAGTTAGATACTCCAGTGGCTGTTTGAAAGTTGGGCCATGTCCTTTCCTTGCACTGAATTGACCCCTCCTGGGCACAGGGATCCTGTTTTGCTGCTGTCATTTTTTTATCTCCGCAGAATCTAGTGCTTTGCAGGTGAACTTAAATCTTGCTAAACTTGAAGCTGAACTAGTGGCAGAAATTCTAGTTCTGAATGTGTTTCTAAAATGTGTTTTTTATTTCTGGGATGTACGAGAGGTACATGGTATGTATTGTAATCAGTTTCACATTTTTTAGAACCTAGTGTATGTATAGAAATGATTAAAAATAAAAATGTCAGAATATAAGTTTTAAAAAAGAATATAAATACAAAAGTATATAGCCACAGTAAACAGGTTCATGTGTGGTTACAATTATTTATGGTAAATTATACTTACATTTGGAAAATTTTTACTGTTTGCTTGAGCAGATAGGCCTAGCAAATACCTTCGAATAGTTTTTTTTTCCACAGATGATCATGATATGAATATGTTACTATATCCACTTTTCATTCAATATTAATAATGACCTTGTGAGATAGCCACCACTTTGATTAAATGTGAGTCCATCAGGTCTGTTTTCAGTAATGGCCCAATTCTGAATGACAGTGTGGAAAACCTCAGTTGACCTACAAAGCCTCTTGTCATGTCACTGGACCTTCTGGATTCTGAGTAAGAACCTCAGGTGGCAAGTTTTGCGCCCTCCACAGTAGTGTTTTTCGAACATTATCTGCATCAGAATCACCTAGAAGACCTTAGTACAGCACAGATTGCTGGGCCTCACTCCTGGAGTTCCTAACTCAGTAGCTCTGGGATGAGGCTGGAGACTCAGCATTTCTGACAAGTTCCCAAGTGATGCCAGTGGGGACAGCACAGTGGGGACCAGGGCATTATCTACTCACATGATTTTTTCCCAAGTGTTTCCGCTGGTTAGTTCTTGAAACTGTTAAGCCTACGTTTGATGTCCATTTTTAGTGTCTTTATGACAAAGGTGGATAAAGCTTTGGTGGTCATTCTCTGGATTATCTGTCATCTGCGTAGATAAAATCAATGAAAAAGATCTGATCTTTAACAGGCATGATTTTGGGTGCAGTGACAGAGTTCCCTTCTGCCCAAGGTTGTGGAGCCTGGAAACTGGATGCTTTCTTAAAACATAAATGCCCCTGCTCACATCTTAATGAGTATGAGTATGATGAGGCTCTTTATAGATAGTCTGGTTTAACAGGGGAAAGTATAGAAAGCACTAGAACCCTGGTCATAGGCTCCTGAGAAAAAAAATGAAGAGTATTTATCTGGGGAATCAGTTAGGTTAGGAAAGGTCCTAAATCAATCTAATTTTCTACCTCAAGAAATTAGAAAAAGAAGAACAAAACAAACCCAAAATAAGCAGACAGAAGAAAATAAAAAAGATAAGAACAGAAATCAATGACAGTGAAAATAGGAAAGCAATAGAGAAAATAAATGAAACACAAAGCTGATTGTAAATTTCTAGCAGGACTGACAACAAAAAAAAGCACAAATTAGCCATATCAGACATGAAACAAAGGATATTATATAGATCCTGTAGCCATTTGAAGGATAATAAGGGACTACTGTGATCAACTTTATAAATTTGACAACCACAATGGACCAATTTCTTCATAACCACAAACTACCAAAACTTAATGAAGGTGAAATAGGGCTAATAGTTCTATAACCATTAAAGAAAATGAATTTGGATTTAAAATCTGAAAAAGAAATCTCCAGACCCCCAGATGGTTTCACTGGGGAATTCTGACATTTAAAGAAGAATTATCACCAATTTTATGCAATATTTTCCAGAAAACAGAAGAGGAGGGAACACTTCCCAGATGATTTTATGTGGTCAGTATTACCTTGATACCCAAATCAGACAGCAGCAGTATGAAAAAAAGAAAAGTAAAAATTAATATGTCTCATGAACTTACATGTAAAAATCCCCAAAATATTAGCAAATTAAATCCAATAATATATAAAAAGCATTATACACCTTGGTCAGATAGGATTTATTCCATATATGCAAGGCTGGTTTAATTTTCCAAAATCAATCATAGTATTCCATCATATAAACAGGGCAGGGAAGAAAAATATCATATGATCACATCAATTGATGTAGAAAAGATATGTGACAAAATCCAAAGCCATTCATGATAAAAATGATCAGCAGGTTAGAAAAAGAGGAGAATTAACCCAACTTCATAAATAGCATTCACAAAAAACCGTACAGCTAATATCATAATTAAGGGGAAAAGACTGAATGCTTTTCCCCTAAGACTGGGAACAAGGCAAGGATGTTCACTTTCACCAGCACTATTCAATGTAGTACAATAAGGAAAATGAAAGGAAACCAAAGGCCTACAGATTAAAAAGGAAGAAATAAAGATTTTTATTTGCAGATGACAGAATTGTGAATATAGAAAATTTTAAGACATAAACAAAAGACTCTTAGAACTAATAAGTGAGTTCAGCAAGGTCCCAAGATACAAGATCAACACATAAATATCGATCACATTTTTATATTCTGACAATGAACCTGTGGAAATCAAAATTAAAAATTCAGTAACATTTACAATCACTCTAAAGAAAATGAAATATTTATGTACACACTTAACAAAGCACATATGGGATCTGTGTGCTTAAAATTACAAAATGCTACTGAAAGAAATGGAAAGACATACTGTGTTCATGGATTAGAAGACTCAACACAGTAAAGATGTCAGTTCTCACCAAATTGACCTATAAGTTTAATACAATTTCTTGCAATTCTTACAGGTTTTTTTTTAATAGACATAGACAAGCTGATTCTGAAATTTACATGGAAATGCAAAGACCCTGGAATAATTAAAACATTGACAAAGAAGAAGAAAGTAGGAAACATTCTACTCAATATTAAGACCTACTCTATAGCTGCAATAATCAAGACATTTTAGTATTGCAGAGGGATAGACACAGATCAATAGGACAGAATAGATAACCAAGAAATAGAATTATACAAGTATGCTTAACTGATTTTTGACAAAGGTTCAAAAGCAATTCAGTGGAGAAAAGATAGCCTCTTCAACAAATGGTGCTGTAGTAATTTGGCATCCATTAGCAAAACAATGAAATTTGACCTTAATCTTATCCTTATGAAATAATTAACTCAAAATAGACCAAGGATTTAAATGTAAAACATAAAGCTTTAAAACTTCTGGCAAAAAAAAAAAAAAAAACCATAGGAGAAAATCTTTGGGATCTAGGGCTAGGCAAAAAGTTCTTGGACTTGTTACCAAAAGCCCAATCCCAAATAAAAAAATTTGATAAATTGAGCTGCATCAAAATTAAAAACTTGCTCTTGCCAAAGAACTGTTAAGAGAATGAAAAGACCAGCTACAGACTGAGAGAAAATATTTACAAACTACATACTCAAGAAAGGACTGGTATCCAGAATGCATAAAAAACTCTCGAAAGTGCACATTAAAGAAAAAAAAAAAAAACCCGGCCAGGCGCGGTGGCTCACGCCTGTAATCCTAGCACTCTGGGAGGCCGAGGCGGGTGGATCGCTCAAGGTCAGGAGTTCGAGACCAGCCTGAGCAAGAGTGAGACCCCGTCTCTACTAAAAATAGAAAGAAATGATTTGGACAGCTAAAAATATGTATAGAAAAAATTTTCCGGGCATGGTGGCGCATGCCTGTAGTCCCAGCTACTCGGGAGGCTGAGGCAGTAGGATCGCTTAAGCCCAGGAGTTTGAGGTTGCTGTGAGCTAGGCTGATGCCATGGCACTCACTCTAGCCCGGGCAACAACTAAAAAAAAAACCCCAAACAGTTCAATTAGAAAATGGACAAAAGATATGAATAGAAATTCAATTAAAGTGGATATGTGGATGACAAGGAAGCATATGAAAAGGTTTTCAACACATATTTAGCCATCAGAGAAATGCAAATTAAAACCACAAAAATATTACTGTATAACTCTCAGAACAGCTAATGTAAAAACTAGCGATAATGCCAAATGCTGGCAAGGATGTGGGGAAAGGGAATCATTCTTACGTTGTGTAAAATGACCCACAGCCACTGTGGAAAACAGTTGGCTGTTTCTTAAAAAATTAAACATATGTGCTGTACAACCCAACAATTGCCCTCATAGGCATTTATCCTGTAGAAATGAAGATGTATGTTCGCACAAAAACCTGCATACAAATGCTTATAGCAGCTTTATTTATATAGCTTCAAACTGGCAACATCCCAGATGTCCTTCAAGAGATGAAGAGTTAAACGAACTGTGGTATATCCACACTGTGGGATACTTACAAGCAATAAAAAGGAAATAACTGTTTATACACAGGATAGCCTAGTTAAATCTTCAGGAAATTATGCTGAGTGAAAAACAGCCAATCCTAAAAAGTTGTGTATTATTAGGACTCCATTTCTGTAACATTTAGCATGACAAAAATTGCAGAAATGGGGTAAAGGTTAGCGGGTGCTGGGAATTAGGGATGAGAGAGGGGGAAGTGGGTGTGGTTATAAAAAGTCAACGCAAGGGATTCTTGTCCTGATGGAAAAGTTCTGTTTCTTGACTATGATTGTGGTAGCTGATACATGAACCTACACGTGTGGTGAAATTGTATAGACCTAAATACACACAAACACACCACACACACACACACACACACACACACACACACACACACACACGAGTGCTAGTAATACTGGGAGAATCTGAGTAACATTGGTGGATTGTATCTATGTTGCAATATTGTACTATAGTTTTACAAAATGTTATTGTTCAGGGAGACTGGGTACAGGATATAAAGGCTGTCTTTATATTAGTTTTCATAAGTGCAAGTGATTCTATAATTATCTCATTTAAAATTTCAATTAAAAAACATGCCCTTTTACAGGTTTACCTAGAAAAAGCTTACTGCCTCACTGCTTCTGTCAGAACAAACATGCTCGAAGCAGAAGTCACAGACTCTCCTTCTTACAGAGGTGGGGCAGGGAACATAAATAAGTTAAGTAGGCAAGGTGCAAAATAATAAGCAGTGCTGAGGATTGTTTTGAATTACAGAATACCGAGGACCTAAAGAGGCAGCTGTCAGCTATAACCCACACATGTCACATGAGAATGTGGGCCCAATGTTGCCACATCAGATTTTCAAGAAAAGATTAAATCTATATTTTACATGAAATCTCGCAATTTTATTTTACATACTTTAAATTTTGAAATAATCTTAGACTTAAAAAATTTGTAATAATAGTACACAGAACTGCTATATACCCTTTACCCAGATTTCCTGATTACTTTATCATTCTATCCATCCATCCATCCATCCATGCATTATCTTTCTAATATCCAAAAATGACACTCCTATTCAGCCACAGTTCCTCTGTCAAAGTCAGTAAATTACCATTAATCCCATATTACTCTCTAATCCACAGACCCCCAGATATTGCCCATGACAAATCTGCTGTGCAAGACCCTGTAGAGGGGATGAGAAGATCACTACAGGCTGGAAGAAAATATTTGCAACATGTCACCTTAATTATGTTCCTTAAAGGTTCTGTATTCAATCCAGGGTCACATTTGCCTCTAGTTGTCAAGTCTCATTAGTCTCTTAGAACAAATTAGTCTCTTTTAATTCTCTTGGAAGAGTTCCTCCATGGTTCCTTGTCTTTAATGATCTTGATACTTTTGAAGAGTACAGACCAGTGTTTATTTGTAGCATGCCCCTCAATTTGAGTTTGCTGGTATTTTGTCACAGTTAGCTTCATGTTATTATTTCTGGCAGAATCCCTACAGAAGTGAGGCCCAGTGTATGACATGAGGACACACATGATGTTGGTTTATGCCAACACTAGTGACGTTAACTTTCATCACTTGGTTAATAAGATGGGGTCTGCCAGTTACCTCTAGTACAAAGTTAATAAATATTTTTTATTTTAAAATTAATAAATATTTAATAAGCAATTAATTATTACTTAGTAAATATTAATAAGGATTTTGTGGGGATGTATGTTGAGACTCTGTAAATGTCCTCTTTCTCATCTGGTTTTATCCACTGATGCAACTATTATTCTGATGGTTGCTTCATGTTGATTTTTTTCTGATTCTTTCTAAAGTTATCAGTTAGTATTCTACTCTATGGTTAAACTCTTCCTTCTGTATTAATTAATTATATCAGTATATATTTATGGATTACTATTTCATTCAATGTGTTATAACGTATTACTCTTACTAGTTGTTTTGAAGTGCAATTGTGCCAAATTTAGCCAGTGGGAACCCCTAGGACTTGACTTTTGTGTCCTTTTGGCACACCTGCTTCCTTCTTTCAGAACTTTTAAAACTTTTTGGCACAAGATGTTTCAGGCCCATGCTGTGTTTTTTCTTACCCAGCCATAGAATTGGCCATTTTCTAAGGAGTCCTGGTCTCTTTTAGTGGAGAATGGTATTTAGAAACTAAGATGTGGGTACTGGATGTATTTTTCGCTTCTAGGGTGTCGTAATGCTTCTAGGCCTTTTAAGTTTTTAGAATATAGGTGCGTGCACACACACATGCATATGTATATGCAAGATCTGTTCATCCATCTGAAACCATGACACCTCCATTGTAATTCCAAATCTCCTGCTTTATTTGAGCCTTCTCCCTTTCTATATTTGTATTAATACCTCTTCCTTTGGGAGTGAGACAGCTGGCTTTCGTTATGTTCAATGTATGTATTTATTGTGCCTCATCCTTTATGTGACCAATCTCCTGACCATGCCAGCCATCTCCTTGTGTCCTGTGTTGCAGCAGTCGGGTGTCCCGTCCTTCTAGCTCTGGGCTGATTCCTATACACCTGCGCTTTTCCCCTGCCCTCCCCTCCCCTCCCGAGGCCTGCTGACCTGGAACCGCCCACCACTCAGCACACCGGCTGAGTGTTCCCCCTTGCCTGGTGGTAGCCCACTGAGAGTTCTCTCTGCCCCCACTTCTGGCATTAGGCCTTCTGAGAGTCTCTGTCCTACATCAACTAACTCTGGCTGTGCACCATAGGAAATATCCCAGTTATTTAAAATGTTGGCACCTAATTCAATTTTATAATGGATTTGTAAATAAAAACAAAATCTATGGGACACATTTGACCCAGAGGCTGCACTATACTAAATGTATAAGCATTATTACACTTGTAAGTATAATAAATAGTAAGCATTATTAATGTCCTAAAGGAAGGGTAGCAGTTAATGAAGTCATATTAACTTAGTGGGCAATCTGCTTTTTAGATTGTACTGGGATGACAATTATCGAATAAAAATGTATGGTTTGTTTGCATTTACACTTAAAGAATTAAAATGTAGTTCTTTGGGATTTAGGAGAACAAGACCCTGCTTGAGGTCTCCTTTGTCTGCGCCTCATGCAGTGACCCCACGAATCCCAAGCCACTCATTTGTAACCAGTGTCCCCGACCTTATCAGGAATTTCTTATGAGAAGTGTGGTAGTAAATTTCACAGGGTGGTAGAATTGGCTCTAATTACCCCTGTGGCACTGTGGCCACCAAGGGCAATCACAGTAGAATTCTCAATACAGGGATGAGGAGGTCTTACTCGTGCAGGGCAGCACAAATTGCAGGTTTATTATTTATAGAGCATGTTCCTTCTGTTGTTGATTTTTAGCACTTTTATCTAAAACAGACATTAATTCAAGTCATATATTTGAGAAAGAAGGGTAGAAAAAATAAGATATTTAAATTATGTTAATACTGATATAACAGGGCTCTTTATAATGTGGTCAAAATATTTAAAACGCAGTGTCATAGCATTCATTACATCATTCAACAATATGTTCTTAAATGTGGGATTAAGTGGCTGATTGGTTTCATGTTGAGTTTATTGCCTGTTGGTACATGTCTTTTAGCAGAACACAAGAAGTTTTAAATTGGATCAGGTTTATCTTTGAATCCTCTTTCCAAAGGGCGAACTTGTTAAGTGGAGGGTAAAGAAAATGTCTTGATGCTGGATAAAGACCCACCAAGGTCTTAAATGGACATGACAAACCAGGGGGACAGAATGCTGGTGACATTTCAGCAAAGAGTATGTAACGGAAGCTCCTATTGAAAGTCATGACCTCATATGAAATCTCTCCCACAGCAAATGAATAGTCTGTAGCTCAAGAAAGCAACACAGAAATGGGGTGGGTGATCACATTTCCATTCCTTTAATAAACTATAATAAAGAAAGAGGTGATGTGTGGAGGGGTGTGTTCTACTTGATCTGCACTTTTCTGAAAATCTCTCTACCAATAACTTTTGCCATTCTTTAAAAAATATGTCTGGCTCCACACATATATTTTAACGCAGAAAAATCTCTGCCCTCTTGTTTGGAGGTGTTTCTCTAAGTTACCCTCTTAAGAATATATATTTACATGACTTGCAGCAAATTCTACTTGTTTGGTCTTTGTCTTTATTCAGTCCTCCAACCTGTGGGACAGGAATTATTTGCAGCTGCAGTTTGTTTTGGGCTTCCTCTCACATTCAGAGCACTGAACCTTTCTTTGGCCATCCCCAAGGATTTGATCACGCTTCTCTTTTTAGTATCTGGCAGAGCTCAACAGCCTATCAGCCAAACAAATGGCTTTTCTCTTTAAGGATCACATGGAGGAAGCCTATTTGAATCAAGATGCTCTATGGAAATAAACACAGAAAGTTAGTTGGTGCAGTGAGTAGCTGGTGGTCTGTGCATGATGGCGTCATTTAGGGACTAAACTGCTTGATTTCAAACTACTGTCCACTTCCCTACTGCAACTGCTTCCTTACAATTGGACTGCCCTTCCCTGACCTGCCGTCTCCGTATGGCCAAGTCTCAGCTTTCTGTAAGGTCAACTGACAAGATATATTCTACACACTGTTCCCCCAGTGCCCTCAGTCAGGAGTTTGCCTTTCTCTGGGTGCTTCAGTAGTACATTATTTGTTATCCAGGTTTTTTTTTTTACATGACAGTTATTTAGATGTGTATCTCTGTCTTCATTGGGTTGTAAAATATTTAAAGGAAGACATCCTGTCTTAGTCATTAAAAAAAAAAATTCCATGGCTTCTAGCACTTGCTAGGTGCCTAATAAGTACATCCCAGCTTGACTTGCCTCTTTGTTACACTTATTCTTTATATTTGTCCTTTGTTTTGCATATTATATTTCTCTTAACTCATTCAATATCAAAGCGCCTCTTTATTGTCATCTGCTCTACCTCTTTCATTCTAATTTTTGGCAGGAAAATATCCCTTAGAGAATGTCTGACATGGCCTGGGCTTGATTCTAACATGGGAGTGGAGAGTAGAACAAAGCTCTGGCCCTTCTTGGTCCTAAAGCTGCCCTAGTTCCATGGTGCCCATAAGTAACTACTGGCACTTACAGTGTTTTCAGTCTCCTAAGAACTTTCCACACTTTTATAAACTTAATAAAATAAGTAATTTTAATTATTCAGAAGAATATTTTTCTTGTTCTTGAATCCATTAGGTTGTCCAATTTGTACAATTTAATATTTTTTAAAAAAATATGTTGTGTTTTGGAGTAAGGTCATTCTTTGATAATACTTTGATAATACTTTCACAACAGAGGATTAATATATTTAATTGAGATATCAGTTAATTGCTTCTGAGAAATTTCTGAGGGAATTATGGGTCTTGTTGCCTGAATTTATGTTGCGTTTCCATTAAAGTTTAAATGAAATAATTGTACAGTATGCTATAAGCAAATTGTACACATCTGCATCTCTGGAAGTAAAATTTATCTAGAGATACTGTCTTACCTGTTTTCTGCTGCTATAACAGAATGCCACAGATGGGGTAATTTATAAAGAAAAGAGATTTATTTTTTGCAGTTCTGGAGGCTGGAAAGTCCAAGGATATGGCACCGGCAACTGCTTGGCTATTTGGTAAGGCTCATCCCATGGAGGAAGGGCAGAGGCAGAAGTGAGCACACGAGACAGAGAAAAAATTGATGTGAACTTACCCTTTTTATCAGTAGCCCACTCGTAAGATGGCTAACGCACTCCCATGTTGATGGCATTAATCTATTCATGTGAGTGGAGCCCTCATGACCTAATTACCTCTTAAAGGTCCTGCCTCTCACCACTGTTACAAAGGCAATTAAATTTCAACATGAGTTTTGGTGGAGACATTCAAATCACAGCAGATACTCTTAGCTATAGCTGTAAGTTCCTATGGGAGTTCTGTAATTTTGAAAACCATCTTAGTGTGCAAATATTTTGCAACATTTAAAGTGTTTTATTTTAATATCAACTGTCAAGGAAGTTTTTAGGTTATTTGATAGATGATGTCATGTGCAGGCTTATTTAGAACAAGAGTATGTAATTACTGAGGCATCCGTTTGCCATATGCTAAACTGAGTGTCTTCTACATGCTCAGAATTGATCCAGGCCTTTGGGAAACTTCAGTGAACAAGACAGACAAAGGCCATTGCAACTGTGGATCTTACATTCCACAACAAGGAGGCAGACAATACATAGAACACAGTAAACAAGTAGATCATACTCTCTGGTAGAAAATGATGAGAGCTATGGAATCAACAAGTAAGTAGGGAGTCAACAGAGCAAGGGGAGTGGTATCTGGAGGCTTGGAGACAGCAAGTTTCAAGTTTTGCTTCAAAGGGGGGGGTGAAAGAAATAAAACTATAGCTGAGAGAGGAAGTGGGGGTCAAGAGAATATGTTTTTAAAATGGCAAAAATATATGTATCCTAAAAGAACTCATTTGGTCCAGAAGGAGAATGTGATGATTCTTCAGAGGAAGGGAGAAAAGCTGATCCGTGCCCTTGAGTAGACAGGAGGAAATGGGATCCAGTACCCAGCGGGAGGGGCTGACTTGAGCTGGGGGAAGGACACTTCATCTAACAGGTAAAAGGTGGAGAATAGCTTCCCTATGGATAAGTGTCTAGCAGAAGTATTCTCGACTGAATCGAGGCATTGTACAAGGCACTGGGAAAAATAATGAACAACTCAGACATTCCTGTCTTTGTCAAGCTTGTGGTCTAGAATACAAAAGTCTTCTTTTTTTTTCAAGCAATTAAAGTAGTAGAAAAAAGATACAGAATCTTTAGATTATGTTGCTGTACTTCTGTAATCATGGTATATTTTGATATCCTAGTTTCATCACTTAACATTAGCATATGAGTGTACTCTTGGCCCCCTTGGTATTCTTAGAAAAAAATGATTTCCACAGCTTCCCACAATCCCATTTCCAGCTGGAGTCCCCAAGCTCAATGGGTGGCTGCTGTTTGTTGGTGCAGGAGCCCTCCCTGTGTAAAGTTGCTCACACAGAATGCTAAATAGTTGTGAGCCAACGTGGTTGGCTAAGGAGATTCTTAGTTTAACTGATGTATATGTAGTTGTAGTCACTATGTGGCCAAAGACCAAAGGAATTTGGCCACTAAGCTCTTAAGACTGTCACTCTCCTTTGTAATATATTTTTGTGAAAAGATGTGTTTCCTTTATATAATCTTGACTTAGAGTCCTTTTTTAGTAAGTATTACTCACCATGGTTGCTAATACAACTGACTTCTGTGGGAGGGAGCAGATAGTGGAAACCTGCAGGTATCAGTGCAATGTATTGGCCCTTGCTCTTCCAACTTTTCTGCATTTACCTACTGTCTTTCTATTTATTTTGTGTCCATTAAACCTCTTTGCTCATTGGCAAAATGAGTCTGCCTGCTTCATGTGACCATTAGGGTGTTGCTGTCCATGGTGCCAGATAGAAGAATTTAATCAAAAACTTATTACAATAAGTCCCAACAATGGTGTGGATGTGGAGAGATAGGAATACTCATACACTGCTGGTGGGAGTGCAAACTAGTGCAACCTCTGTGGAAAGCAATGTGGAGATACCTTAAAGAGATACAAGTAGACCTACCATTTGATCCAGCAATCCCATTACTGGGCATCTATCCAAAAGAACAAAAGACATTCTATAAAAAAGACATCTGCACTCGAATGTTTGTAGCAGCACAATTCACAATTACAAAGATGTGGAAACAACCCAAGTGCCCATCAATATGTGAGTGGATTAATAAAATGTGGTATGTGTATACCATGGAGTACTACTCAGCCATAAGAAACAATGGTGATATAGTACCTCTTGTACTTTCCTGGATAGAGCTGGAACCCATTCTACCAAGTGAAATATCCTAAGAATGGAAAAATAAGCACCACATGTACTCACCATCAAATTGGTTTCACTGATCATCACCTAAGAGCACATTTAGGAATAACATTCTTTGGGTGTCGGGCAGATGTGGGGGGGAGAAGGGGATGGGTGTATACATACATAATGGGTGTGATGTGCACTGTCTTGGGGATGGACACGCTTGAAGCTCTGACTGAGGGGGGTCAAGGGCAATATACGTAACCTAAACTTTTGTACCCCCATAATATGCTGAAAAAAAAACCAAACTTATTACATTTGTTGGAGAACTTGTTCATCTGCTAACATTTTTACTCTTATTTTATTCCATCAGGAAGAATAAGTCTTTCTGGCCTATCAAAATCAAAAGGTTTAGTTGAAACTGAACAAAAATTTGACCCAGTCAAGCTATAGATGTTCCAGGCATCACTGTTTGTGCCATTTCCTATGGTGCCTGTTCCCAATTTAAGAAATCACTCTTATAGGACGCTCTTCATGTTATTTCTCTGAAGGTTTCTTTTTATCTATCCTACTCTGTTATCCACTTTTAATTGTATTTTACATTACAATATTAATTAACCATGCCATCTGGGAAGGGTTTAGTATTCCATTCCTCAGCATTCATTTAGAGACCAATTCCATCTATTTTCCACTTCCCCTTATGAAGGAAGCTCGTTCTCTAGCGTGAATGCTCCTCTCTGAATGATCCCCAGGTTGACTGTACGGTTCTGGTAATGGGATGCAGAGAATTAGGCATATCTCTCATCCCAGCTCAGGGAGACTGCCTGGAACAGTTTTTGAACATCTGCATAAATGAGCTGCAGTTGGTTATCAGATTTGCATCAGTTTTATTGACTCCATCGATGGTGATTCTCTCTCATAAGTCACTTTATAATTCCCATTGTTGACTTTGACATTTGGGTAGCAATCTGAATGAAGGAAATGTGTTAGGAGGAATGTCTTATGGTGACTGACTGAAACCTGGAGCCAAACATGTTTTTAAGTGTTGCCTTTTTTTTTTTTTTTGAAACATAGTCTTGCTCTTTTGCCCTGGCTAGGGCGTCAGCCTAGCTCACAGCAACCTCAAACTCCTGGGCTTAAGCAATCCTTCTGTCTCAGCCTCCTGAGTAGCTGGGACTACAGGCAAGTTCCACCATGCCCGGCTAATTCTTTTTATATATTTTTAGTTGTTCAGCTAATTTCTTTCTATTTTTTTTAGTAGAGATGGGGGTCTCACTCTTGCTCAGGCTGGTCTTGAATTCCTGACCTTGAATGATCCTCCCGTCTTGGCCTCCCAGAGTGCTAGGATTATAGGCATGAGCCACTGTGCCTGGCCAAGTGTTTTTTTTTTTTTTTTAGGAATCTCATACTAGAGCTATATATTAGAGTGTCCATCAACACACTCAGTGCCCATTAAGTGATGGACACAGTGAAAAATTACAGTTGAAGTTCCCAGTAGCCATCATCTGGAGGCATTTTAAAAATAAAGATTCCTGGGTCTTACTCTAGACTTCTGAATCAGGTCACACATTTGACTTATGTCTCTAAGAAGACATCCTATGATGAAACTTGTATGCAAATGTGAGATTACACAGATAGAGTAAATACATTGGTTTCCTTAATTGCACATCTACTTGAATATGTTCCCAAACCTGATTAATTATAAAAATCTTCTGAGAAGCTTTAAAAATTTCCAAATTTCCACCCCCCATTAAACTGGCTTAGACAAATGCAGTGATAAAGTATTTTTATTATTAAGACTTTCTTTAAGTAGAGCTTTGGTATTTATAAAGTGCTTTGTACACTGTCTACTTGATTCTAATAGCAATCTATAATTATAATTCTGCTTTACATGTGACAAAACTGAGTATATGTCATAAAAACTTTCATTTTAGAAATGAACTTGATTATTCTTTTGGCCGTTGGTATTCATGTTTTCTTGTTTCCTCAGGCAGTAATTTATTATATTGGCTTGATTTTTCTCATATCCACTGTTAAGTGGTTCTTATACATCTGCATAAATTATTCTTGTGTACTCTGGAGCCCTCTATTACTGCAACATTTAAGGGTATAAAAAATTTCTGAAAATCTTGATTGTGTATTTGGTACTTAGAAGTACAAATACAAAACAAGGAAGCATAAATTCCAAGCAGCTTGTTTCAGGGAGGTTTTGTATATCCCTCATGAAGATATTCCTTTGCAACATGTAGCAGAACTTAGCTTCATTAGACATTTACAAAACACCTACTCTTTGCACAGTTTATCATTTAAAAAGTATTGGGTGGAATGATAATAGTGACATCCAGCATTTACTGAATGCGTGGTATGCACCAGGTACTCAGCAGATACTTTACATGAACTGTCTCCCTCAACCTTCATGACAGTGCAAGCAAGTGAGTACTCATTTTACAGATGAGGAGTCAGAGGCCTATAGAGGTTGAGTAACATGCACCATGTTGCACAGTAGAAGCAGCAGAGCTCAGATTTTGATCCAGACAGTGTGATGCTAGAGACCCACAGACTTAACCACTATGCAATGTGAATCACATGGAATAAACCCTGTGGGGTTGTGAGCTTTTGAGAAAAACTGGTGAACAGTTGGGATATTTGTGTGTATGAGGACTGTATCCTGAGAGCACAGAGAATGGTGCCTTTAGTTAAATTATCCTTGTTGAAGTCCAAGGATCAAGCTGCTTATGGGACAACCTCATCCCTCATCTTCCGGCATCCCTGTCTTTGTACCCTGGGGCACAGAGGTGGGAGGGAGCAGAGGACAGGCATCTGGGCTCTTGAGGCAGGTGTTGGACTTAAATAATCACACTACCTGGATTCAGATTCTGGCTTTCCATCTGTTAGATGTGTGCCTTGGGGCAAGTTCTCAGCCACTGTGCCTCCATTTTCTCACTTGGAAAAATGTGCCAACCTCATGGAGTTATTGTGAGGATTAGGAATTATTAGAGTTGTGATACTTAGGACGGTTCCTGGAATAAAGTGACTACTCAGTAAGTGTTAGACTTTGTGGTCATATTGCCATATGAAAGGGTTCCTTTGAGGACACTGTTTAATCATGTACCGAATTGTGTTTCCCAAAATGCCTATCTTGAAGTCCTAACCCCTAGTACCTCCGAATGTGATTGTGTTTGGTGATAGGGCCTTTAAGGAGATAATTAAGGTTAAATGAGGTCATGTGGGTGAGACTTAATCCAACAGGAGCGGTGTCATAAGAAGAAGGAGAGACAACAGGGACACACACACACAGACAGAAAGCCATGTGAGGACGCAGTGAGAAGGTGGTCATCGGCAAAGCAAGGAGAGAGGCTTCAGGGGAAACCAACCCTGCCTGTACCTTGATCCTGGATTTCTAGCCTCCAGCATTGTCAGGAAATGAACCCGTTTTTTTTTTTTTTTTTTTTTTTATGCCACCCAGTCTGTGGTATTTTATTATGGCAGTCCAGGCAAACTAATACAGACATCATAAATGACAGTGTTGGAAGCACTGTGAATATTATATTGTGCATGCAGTAATGATAGCTGAGGCACTTCCTTCGCTAGCATTAATAATGCATCTCTGTACCTTGACGTAGCAGTTGTTTTTCTAACACCTGTACATCCTGCCCAATTGGTCATGGTAGAACATTGTAGATAGAGTTGGCATCTATACCCACAGAAGAGGACCCTGAACAATAAGCTACAGGAAGAGTTGTTGTCAGGGTGGGACTCCTATAAAGTTTCCCTTGGTTTGGGGGTCAGCTCCCCACCCCACCCCTACCCCTTCCACCAATATATTAAACACTGTGCTCTAACTAGTAAAGTAAAGGTTGAAAAGATATTTAAATGATGCCCCTAATGTACTGTATAAGTCAGATCTCTTCACACACATGCGCGTGCGTGTGCACACACACACACACACACACACACACAAATGAGTGGCTTTTCATGGGGCACAAACTCAAGCAATAAATGTATCCAGTCTGCATACTTTGATGGTTTAATAGTTCTAAGTAGGCAGTTCTATCCCCTTGCACATGCAATGGGTTAGTTTTTCCAGAAGATCTGAATGAAGACTTGCATAAAGTCGTTAGTTGGCTTAAAGTAAATAAATGGAGCAATGGTATATGCGATTATTAGCTAGCTTTCTAATTTTGTTTTGTTGAAAGGTAGAAAGTATGTTAGATTTTGTTTTCAGATTATACAACTCCTGGAGTTGAGACAGGGATAGTTGGAAATTGGGCCATGGGCCTTGGATAAAATTGTGGAAACTGAGATGTTCTCCTTGATGTCCCTGTTCTGCGCACTACCCCCCATCATCCCAGGAATATGATTCGACCATTCACTCTTATTTCCTCTCAGTCTTTCATCTTCTCCGTTAATAATATCTGCGAAGAGGAAATCCAAAAAATCAGAGAAATTGTTTTATGAAATAACTGCTGGGTTCTTAATGACAGCTCCTGTTTCTACAAAGAACTCAAAGCAAGGAAATGGAAATGTAAATTTCAGACATCCTGATGATTTTGCTTTTGAAAAACTTCCATCTTCCAATTTAACAGCACTTGAACTTGTCATAGGGAGAGCGCTATTTCTTAACAAACCAAGAGTGTCTGTAGTGCTCAGGAGCTTAATGCCTTTGATCATAAGTAGATTCACATATTATATCTTATTAGTCATCTGTTAATCAAGGTGCTGATTATGGCCTCATTAAATCTCATCTACTTGATAATCTAATTTTCTGCAAAGCATCAAAAATGAGAAGCAAATTTATTAACATTGCCTTCAAGATTGAGTTAACTTGTCAGAACTCTGAGAAATTGAGCCCATTTTAATTTTGATTGGTTACTTGAGCCATTTTCAAGAGAAAAATGTCAGCAAAGGCCAAAAATAATAATGTAACTATGGGAACTTGTATGAGCTTATGATCACAGATGAGATGATAGGACTTACCTTTGTGAAATCTCAACTTTGTGAAGTTCTGTCTCCTCAGATCCACTTTTCATACATCTCTTCGTGCTGCTTGCATTGTCCATGAGTCCTTTTTAAAATGTCGACTCACAGTTAGTTTCTGAGCTATAGAGGCACCTTGATGAAAACATTTTCTATAATGTATGTGGTGTTTTCATTCTCCTGTCATTCTTGCCCTTTTTATAAGAAAAGTTACCCATAAAAATAAATCAGTACTACATTTACCATATAATCATGTCAATTCAACAAGCTATTACTTGTTTAATGGGTATTAAACACCTGTTACCTTAAAGAATTTGCCAGACCCACATAACTTCACCAGTGAAATCCACTGGTTTTGGCTTTGCAAGTGCAGTCAGGACAAGAGGGATACCCGGCCCTGCCCAGCAGTGCCATGCACAAGGCAGTGTGTAGGAATGGTGCCCCTGAACTGTGCAGTGGTTGCTGCTTCCCTAAGTGTAGTTCCTTAGAAATTATTGATTCCCTCGATGTATTTTGTCAATTTAATTCGATTAAATTAATGCCTCAACTATGGCTTTTTTTTTTTTTCTGGGCAGAAGTAACTGAGTTAAAGGTAAGCTAACAAAATTATACCTCTTTATTGACTCTTGACGTCCTAGGCATACGTATTGAATATAATTGTTAATGCTTCAGAGTTTAGTGTATTCAAACAATAAACAGTTTGACCCACTAATTTTCAAATGTCATTCATCGCACCTTAATTCTGCTCTGTTTTTGAACTTAACACTGGGAGACTGAGACTGTTGGCCATAGCTCTAGGAATTGGAGACCCTCTTCTTGTGTCTGAGTCTGTGATAGCTATTCTTATCAGAGACTTGGCTCACTATGAAAAAGTCTGTCTGTAACTCTTCTATGCTGTTTCCAGAGTGTAGTAGGAAATTCTGATGCAATAGTGCTTTTAGCTGCTCCTTTGACACTACACAGATTAATTCTTTAAGTGTTTGAGGGCCAGGTGCAGTGGCTCATGCCTATAATCCCAATACTTTGGGAGGCTGAGGCAGGAGGATATCTTGAGGCCAAGAGTTCAAGACTAGTCTAGGCAACATAGCAAAACCCTTTCTCTAAAAAAATTAAAAAAATTAGCCTGTCATGGTCATGTCCCAGCAACTTGGGAGGCTGAGGCAGGAGGATCACTTGAAGCCAGGAATTTGAGGTTACTGTTAGTTATGATTGCATCACTGCACTCCAGCCTGGGCCACAGAGAGAGACCCTGTCTCAAAACAAAAAAATAAAAATAAATAAAAAATTTAAAAAATCCTCAATAGGTGCCTGGGAGGGGGGGTGGTGGGCTGTCCATGGTGCTGAAGAGACACAAATGAGAGCTGTCCAGCTGTCCAGCTGTCCAGGAGCCCAGCCTGTCTGGGAACCCCTCCCTCCACCCCACACCCTACTCCTAGACATATGTGCAAATAATTAAGGAACTGGTGTTATTGAGAACCAACCTGATGTCAAACAATGTGTTGGAAACACACTGAGTTAGGTATGGAATGTGATTTCTTTGTACAGAGTAACAACAATCTTTGAAATATTCCCTGCTTATGTGTCTGCTGCACTGTTTCTCTAACTACTTAATTAGATTTTTAACTTCATTCTAATCCTTAGGGGCAGATATGAGGAGTAGTGCCCATAGGAGTAAGAGAAGGAATCAACAGCTTTGAGGTACCTTTCAGCAAGGGAATGAAAGGATGTTTTTAGTAAAGGCAGTCATTCTCAGGCCTTTGTAAGGTTTTGTAACCATGTATACTTTTTGCACGCCTGTCAATTTTTGGTGTCTCCATAATGAGAGCCAAAATGACCTTGGCTTGTTTTTCAGGACAGCTGGGAAACAGGGAACCGAGAGACTGCATCCTTCTCCCCAGCCCCGTGAGAGTGTGAGACCCCACGGGAGAGAGTAGGGAGAACAGCTTTAACAAGGAAGGGAAAGCAAGCCACTCCCCCAGGCTGTGTTGGAAGAAAGGGAGGCCTAGGGAGCCGGCTGGGCTTGAGAAGTAGCAGCTCCTGACACTAATAAATGATTCAGTTGAAAAAATAAAGAACCTCTGACCAATGCCAAAGCTGTATTATTGTACTATATGCTAAGGCAAGAAATTTTGTAGGTGGTAGATCCTGCTTAGATCTTGTCCAAAGAAGAGTATTACTAGGCAATTCAGATAACTTAATTATAATAGACTCCCTTGTACTCCTATTGCTGTGGGCCCTGAAGACTGTGTGATCAGGAGATACAATAATAATTTTATCTTGTCTTCTAGAGAGTGATATAAAGAAAAAGAATGGAAAATACAGACATGTGGTCCCAAGGGTGTAGAACTTTGAAACTGTTTTCTGCACACTTACACATACACACACTGTACAATTCACAGCTGAATTACTGAAATGATCATTTTCAGAGGAACTTGGAATGAACTTCAAATTCTGTGAAATCCAAGCAATGCTGTAAGAATATGTTGATCTAAAACATCTGTGATTTATGGAGAATGATGATGTTAGGAAATGTTGTTATGCAATAGGTTTTGTGCAGAAGAAACTACTCTATGGTACGTTTCTGAAGAATTTCTCTGCAGAGTCTTTTACATTTTTGATTCAGGCAGAATTTTAGATGAAATTCAATATGGTTATTACTGAGTGACTTATGAAAACTTAACAGTCATGGGGAAAATTAAGAATTTTAATCATTGGAAAAGAACAAAGTCATATAAATAAGCTTCCAGTTTATCTACTCAAGTTGAACTCATTTAGTTAAGCCATTATTGTACAATTTGAAACTTTCTTCCATTCTTCTATTAAAAATCTCTTCTGGGATTCTTATTTCATTTTTTAGAAACCTTCAGTATTTGCCTTTGGCAAGATGAATCCGGTGTATGGGCTGGAGCCTGAATTATTTCCTTCTTCTTTCTGGTTCTGAAAGAAAAAGCAATGACTGAATTGTGGGTTTAATTTGACATCTTTACCTCTTGAATATTTGGGAAAATAATGTTCTTCCCTGCTGCTTTTTTGCTATTCCCAGATACTCTGAACAATCCTGTGGCTCAGATGGTCCGTTTTCATGGCTGGCTTTGTACACTTTTCTGAGGGAAAGCATCCCTGTAGGTGAGACTTGAGCCTGCCTTAGCTCGGTGCCTCTCTCACTTTGCCATGGAAAGACCACAGACAGTACAGCAGGGTCCGAAAGCAGAGAGCTGAGAGCAGGAGGCATCTGTGAAGTTCTGTTTCATTTCCCTGTAGTTTTTCATTCTACTTCATAACAGATGGGTTAGTGGTTGTAAAATGGTTTCTCTTCCATTTGCTCCCCTCCACCTTAATAAACTGATGTTCCAGAGAGAAGTTTTAGGTTTATTTTGTAGTCATGGGCCCCAGACAAATTATAAAGTGCCCCTACGTTCTATGCTTACCCTGTTTGAGAAATGTGGCTTTAGTGGATTCAAACCCTCCTCATTGTATCTTTTAGGGCTTTAGGCTTTAGATTTAGTTTGGGTCCAGGTCTGTCCCGGTAAATCACATGCCTGATTTCAGATATTGTTCTTTCTATAGGATCTGCTGTCTGCTGGGACAAATGATTCTGGAGCCTCACTTCTGTCTCTCAGTACTGTTCTATCTCTTCCCATCACTTGGCTACCACTTGAACTTCCATTTGCTGACCATCCGCTTGGTCCTCAATCTTTTAATTTGATTTCCTTTCTGAAATGTTTCTGTAAATGCCTTCAGTGCTTGTCTGCTCCCTAAATCCAGTGGAATTTTTGTTGTTGTTGTGAGACTTCAGCCCGCTCCACATTTCCGCGTTTCACTGTTGATGATGAACCGTTGTATGGGGCAATTCAGGCTAGGCTATGCTGTGGTAGCAATATCTCAGCGGCTTTCAACAACAGAGGTTTGTTTCTCACTCATGAAAATGTGAATGGAGCCTGTGCTTCATGGTCCATTTACACCGGGATCCAGGTTGTCGGAGAAGCCACCCCTGTCTGGAACATTACGGAGCTCATGGCTGGGACAAAGAAATGGCGGGACTCTGGGATGGCTTTTCCGGCTTTGGCTCGGAAGTAGCACATGTCACTTCCACTCACATTTCATTGGCCAAGTCAAGTCCCACAGCCAAGCCTGATGTTGCTGAAGCAGAAAGAATGATCCTCCCCCAGAACAGATCTGGTAGGGAGGTGCAGCATAGATTGACCAGAATCAAATCTCCCAAAGCCATATCTTTTCAGCTTTTTATTTACTCAGAATGTGACATATGCTTGTCACATAATAGATCTTCAGTAGGTGAGAGACCGACTTCTTTTGTTCCCAAGTGTTTTCTTGGTGCTGTAGGGGACATCATCCTGACTTGTCTGGATCTTTTTCATCCTCTGCTTTTGCTCAAGTGTTTATCATCAGTGTTTTCTCTTCATTTCCCCTATCCTCTCCCTGGAAATAGTTTTCTACTGTTCTCTGCTATTTTGGAACTTCACTATGATTTACTTTTTCTTCTAGCTCACAGCAGTTTTCTATCACACTGTGTTTCTGACCAGCTCAGCAAGACAAGGGCAACCTAGAGTTTGGATTTAAAATCATATAGAGACACTGGAAAGGGAGTCAATTGTTTAGAAATTTGATGATTTCTGTTTTGACATTTTGAATAGAACCATTCTGGTTGATGTTCATATGTACCAGCAAATGAATTAACCCTACACTTTTATCTCATTGGATGTGGGCTTACGGACCTGCAAAAATGACCTGAACTTAACTCAAATACAAAAACCCTCACCTGAGCACTGCATAGATTTCATAGCAATAATGTCACTGTACCTGAGTGATGCAAGTGCCATGTGCAAAATATCCTCACCCAGCATCCTTTTTGGAGTCCAGCATAGCCTTAAAATAAGCACTTCTTTTCAGAATTTTTTTTTATTAATCACTATCCATCTTTAAATATGATGAGCCTTTTGTCTGTGCTTTGTACATCAAAATACTTTTTGAATGGCTGTTGCAATGCTAAATATAATCTGCTTTGCAGTGCAAATTTTTTGCTTAGTTATTTTAGTTCCCCTACTAGGTAGTAATATACTGAGGAAAGAGGTTCCCCCCACCACTACTTTTTGGGAAAATACAAATACTTACTGAATTGAATATGACTATTGTAGTTGCTGTCTTATTGTTGAAATCAAAGTGGAGTCCTGTATGCCAACTCTCTGCAATTTTGTTAAATTATGATGCAGTTAAAATGCATGTATTTTTTTATTTCCAGTTGTAGTGTTATAGCAGATACTGTGGGTGCCCCATGGTATGGCCCTGTACCTGCCTTTTCTGAGCCCACTAGACTTACTTGCAACTGCCAACATTGGCAACTCTTTGCCTGAGGGCATTCTCTGCTTTCTGGAGCTCTCTCTGTCCCTGTATGGACATACTGGGGAATTAATGTCCCCCAGGAGCAGCTCTAGACCAATGATTGACAGAAGATAAATACCCCACCTTCCTTGCCCCTTTGTGAGGGCATCTATAAGGTGTTTGATTGACACTGTCTCCCAGGTTCCCCCAGAGAGACTGAAGTCCAGTTCCCTGCAGTGGTAACCTGATGGTAATGCCCCCCTGTATTGACTTTATTCCCTTCCCTGCCTCTTCTCCACTCCTTGGCATTTTCTGGATTAACTCCAAATTACAGAGTCTCTGAGTTTCTAAGGGGGACTCAAACCCAAAGAAGCATTCATATGTCAAAATTTACAGTTTAACAATTTATCTATTTCAGTGCAGTCCAATAAAAATAAAATGCAAACTACATACAGAATTTAAAATTTTCTAGTGGCCACATTATAAAACAGTGAAAAGAAACAGGTGAGATTAATTTTAACAATGTAGTTTATTTAACTCCATATATCTAAAATATTGTCATTTTAACACGTAATCTATATACAATATATTAATGAGGTTTTTTTGTACTGTTTGGAATTTGTTATATAAAATATGCTTATACTGTAAATGTAAAATGTGCTTATAGTACATCTCAATTTGGATTAGCCACATTGCAAGTGCTCAACAGCCACATGCGGCTACCATATTAGACAGTGGTGATCAGTTCCCTACTATTGTAACCCATGTGTCAAAATCTAGATACTCCATAGCTCTTGAATACACAGGAGGCTGCATCATGGATCATATTTTCTACTTAGCAAAATCTTGCCTTTTCCTTTTGCTTTTTAAAGCTGAATAAAATCTCTGCAAATACCTAAGACAGATGGGCATTATTACCTTGTTTATTCTGTGTCCACATATTTATGTTTTTTCAAGAGTGAGCTTCTGGCAATAGAAACTTTGTGACTTATTGTTTCTTACGTGTTTGCATGCAAAATAAAGACTAAATGTTTAGCATCTCTGTGCTTGTGTGTCTTCCAGGCGGAGGGTACCAGACTTCAGCGAGAACTCCGAGGATATTTAGCAGCAATCAAAGGTAATGTGTATGAGTTGTTTATTGCATGTTACCAAGCACAGGTTGTTCTTGGAATTCATGAGTGACAGGATGGAGTGTTAATTTACGAAGCCATTTGGCTTCCTGGCAGGCTGCGTACTTGAACACAGGTGTTCCATTCCACCCACCCCAAATTCCCATTGAAATGATAATCAGAATCTACAAGGAAAAAATGTCTGCCTTCATGCCGGAAACTAAGAATAAATGCCACCTACATGCTAGAGATTTCTAGGAAGATTGTTAGATAGAGTGAGCCTGAGACCTTGTTTAAAAGAGGCTGCAGCCAGCTCACATCCTGAGGGAGAGCATGTCCCAAGAGTGGAACTCACAGACTCACACTGAAGCCCTCTCACTGGAAGAGGCAAGGGGCGGTGGCAGAGGCAGAGGGAGGGTTATCAGGAAAGGGGCCCTGGACGGCCTGTGACTTGCGTGGGGCAGCAGCACTTGCAGGCCTTCCAGTGTGCAACGCAGGGGCATGGGGAGGCCGTGGGGCTGATGTCTGGGCTCAGCTGTGCAAGGCAAAGAAATGACCCAGTGCAGGGGCGGGAGAGAGCCGTAGGGAGGTGTGTGCAGCCCGTGCCTGCTCTCCATCCCATGCTCCTTGTCCTGGGTCCGAGCCAAGGGGGACTCACGAATATGATATATCATAAGGCAGATTTTGGGATTAGTGGAGAGAGAATGGATCGTCTGACAAGGGGTTTTGGGAAAACTGGCCCGATACTTAGAAAACCATTCTCAACCTCACACTCAACTCCCTCCTTCCCAATTTCAGATATAGTAAAGATTTAAATATGTATACAAAGACATGTGCTAAAGTACTGGAGTACAGTAGACTTGGTCTCTAGTCTTGGGTAGACAGGGTATTTATAATAAATTACCCCAAAGGCAGACACTATAAAAACTGAAATATTTGACCTCATAAATACATAAAACTTCTATGTTTAAAAAAATGCCATTTTTACAGCATATTTAGTGAAAATGAACCAAGAAATAAAGCATTCAATAATTAAACTAAATGAAAATCAGTTCATTAAATAATAAATGGGTAGAACATATGAAGAGAAAATTAGCCAAAGAGGAACTGTAGATGGGTAATAAATGTGAAAAATGCTTATCCTCATGAATAATCAAAGAATAGTAAGTAAAATCAAAAGGGAGGTGCTGTCATTTTTCCTCCAAATGTTCAAAGATGTTAAAGCAAAAAGACCATAATACCTAGCATTGGCAAAGCTGGGGGGAGTGCACTGTTGGTAGGGCAACTTTTCTGGAGAGCAATTTGGCAAAAGCCTTTAAATGAGTATTCTTTTTTTTTTCATGGCATGTCTTTTGAACTGGCAGTTCCATTTCTAAAAATTTATTCTCACAGTTTGAATATGGATGTGTAAAATTAATTATAAATATGTTAATACATGATGAAACAATGAAAATCTTAATAATAATGAAAAATTAGTCACAATAATAAAAATCAGTGAAATTGATTTTTAAGCTAAAATGTATTTATGCCTTTTATATGCCAGGTGTATAATTTTAATTCTCATGACAACTCTATAAGGCAGGTACTTTATTAGATCAGAGAGGTTAAATATAATAGCTTGTCCAAAGTCATGTGCCCAGTAAACAACAGGGCAGGATACATGCTCTGTTCTGTGCTTCTCCTGAACCCTGGCTTTTATCCACTGTCTTTTACTGCCTTTGACCTACGTGACTGTTGGAAGGGCGTTGGTTTCACAAACTAGAGTTCATCTATACAAGAGAATCATGGCAACTTACTACTGTTACTTCTTAATGAGGAAGGCTCTGTGCTAAGCATTTTAGGCATATTACATCTTTGTAACCTCCAACACAGATATGATCAATGTCATTAACTCCATTAACTCTGCTTCACATTTTCAAAGAAGTAAGGCTCAGAGAATTTATCTTCTGCAGACTCATAGAGCTCATAATTAACTGCTCCAGTGTTAACCTTAAGTATTTTTAACAGTTCAGTCAGAAAATAGAGCCACTCAGGTGTTTCTTTTATTATTGGTTTAGTATTTGAACACAAGAAGTTATATACTATTTCAATCACGATAGTAGCTATTGACCACTTACGTGTTAGGGCTTTCTCTATGTTAGCTGATTTTTTAAATGCATATAAATGTGCTGAATAAAATGAGTGAGCTCTGTCTCTTAGCCAAGACTGTATAATTTGGCCTATGTTGCCTCCTTAGTTTGGAGAATGCCGCTTATAAAGACTGGCTCAATTCTTTTCCTTAATGTGGTCTAGACAGCAGTCCCCAAGATTTTTGGCACCAGGTGCTGGTTTCATGGAAGACAATTTTTCCATGGACTGGGTGGGGGCATGGTGGCAGGCAGCGGAACTCTGTAGATCTGTCCCTACCAGGCCAAGGACCCACACGAGTCTGCAGCCCGAGAGTAGGGGACCGCAGTTCTAGAAGGAAAATTCACTGAGTGAAACATCAGTTACAGACAGAAGTTGGGTGACACATCAAAGCCTGCATTCCACTTCTAATGGTCACATGTCCATATGAAGGAGAAAGGAATTATATCAGCTTCTTCCCATCTTGGGTTTTGTTGATTGACTGATGTTGTAACAAGTGATACTCCAAAAAAGAGATCTCTGTTTAAATTATTTTTCCCAAGGCTGTATGGAATGAATTTTTAAACAAGTTACTACTGACCTTCTCAGAACGCTTCACATGCAGAAGTCAACTCTGGAAGGCCTGTGGGGTAGGCAGGGTTTCCCTGAGTTATTCGACTGTAGAGTCCTCTCTGCTTGAAGTCTCAGGAAGAATTATTAGTGTTCCTTAGAACACATTTTGGGTTTTGGGAACACGCTTGATGACAAGGGATATCCATTAAGTAGATTATAACTTTCATTTTCAAAGCGGTTTCATGGCCAATTGTTTTTTGTTTTCACAAAAATGAACTCTCGCTGACTAATCACACTGTAACACAGGCAGCATAGTAGCAGCGTCAGAGCAGAGTGGGATCTGGTCCTGGAGAGTCACAGGCCCTGGGGCAACTGTGGGAATATCACTGAGCTCAGTTGCCTTAGGTTCTTCATCTATAAAGTGCTCCAGTTCTCTCAGAAGTCCCTCAAAGCTCTAAAACTGGGATTCTTTGAAATTGAGTTAAATGAATTCTACTCTTCTTCTCATTATCATTGATCTCTGGGTATTGCCCTCTGAAGGTCTTATGATTTCTGCTGATGCTTAGGCTTTGTGAAGCACATCTTACACTCTCATTCACGCTAGCAGCAAACATCTCTTGAGCACCATTTGTGTGCCTGACACGGTTCTAGGAGATGAAGATGCAGAGGTGAACAAAGCACAGTGCCTGCTCCCAAGGAGCTTGCCGCAGAGATGGGGAGACAGTTAAGTAAACAAAAAGGCCAATAGGGTAGTAATGCAAATTTTAATAGACATATGTATCCAGTGCCATAACATAGGACAGGCCCCTGCCTTAGCAGGGACAGGAGACTGGATCAGGAATGGTCCTTCCAGGGAAGTTATGACTTGAAGGGACCCACAAAAGGAGTGTAGGTGGTCATCAAGGGATCAGGAATGCTAGAGAAAGAGGTTGATTTTGGAGGGACATTCCAGGTAGGACAAGCAATCAGACCAGGACACAGGAGAAAGCATGGGATGTCTGGGGAACAAATAGAGCAGTGAGGTGCAAGCTGCAAATTGAACTGGACAAGACGTGGAAAGGTAGGTGGTGCGGGTGTAAAGAAGGGCTTTATGTGTCATATCACATTGGGGTTTTATTCTGTCATTTATTATAAGAAAGAGAATAATTCACATGATCAGATTAGTATTTCAGAAAAATAGCTACTGTGATTGCGTGGAATTTGGGTAGAAGAAATGAAGCTGCAAAGGATTTATTAGAAGTCTAATCCTATAATTTAACAATAATGATCATAGCTAACATTTATTGATCACTTATGTGCCAGGCACTGACATACACTTTTAAATGCGTTGTTTCATATAAATCTCACTACAGCCTTGTAGCAGGTACTATTATTTATTGATATTTTATCCTTTGGAAACTGAGGTTTCAGATTTTGCCAAGAAACACACTGATTGTATGTAATGGAACCAAAATTTTAACAAAGGCTAATTGATTGCAAATAATAGTCTTAATTATCATGCCATGTGGGCTCTAAAAATATTTTTCATAACGATGGCTAACATTTGAATGTTTTTTATGTGCCAGGTACTTTGCTAGACTGTTTTATATGGATTATTTCATCTAATCTAAATCGTGGGTGATGAGCACCCAATCCAGGGTGTGGTAGGGAAGGAAGGGGTTGGATTCGAGTATCAGGCAGAATTGATGACATATTCAGGTCAGGTGGGTGAATCTGGGATGACTTCCAGTTTTTTTACTGGGACAACTAGGTGGCATTCATGAAAAGGAATAGGATCAGGTTTGGGCAGGAAAGTTAGGAGTTTGTTTTGGATGTGGTTTGAGGTGTTAGTAAGATACTAAGTGGAAATGTCCAGTAGGCATTTGGAATTAGGAGTCACAAGCATTGGGGGTGCAGTAGAGATCAGACACAGGGATGCTGGACACACAAGGTCTTTCTCCAAATTTAGGAGTGTGGCCCAGGTGGTGTCATTAATAGTTGCTAGTTTATGTGATGTGTTATAGTTTATGTGATGTGTTATACGTGGACATAACCGTAAAAGAGGTGGGGTTAAGTGTACTCGAGCTACCTCACCATCTGCTTATTTTTTTCTGAATCTTCTTCTCCTCCTTGAGACTCTAAGAATTCCCTTCCTACTTTCCTCTGAGGCAGTCGAGTCTTCTTAGACAGCTCTCTTCTAAACAGGGGGCACAGCTGCTAGATCCTTGCAGTATTTTAGATACTCTTTTAATGCTTTATCACTGCTGCTGGTTATTGTCGTAATATATTTTAATTAATGTTATTTTTAACTAAAGCATATACCCTCAGGCTGTTCAAGGAAGGAGTACTCATGAAGTAGTGCAATCTATGCAGCAGGTATTAGAGGATGAACATAGGTGCTCACAGATTTGGCTGCAAATGGAAATAGAGGTTGTTACATTAAATGCCTTGGAGAAGGTCCAAAATCTTGAAGAGAGGAAAGTGGTTCCCATCCAATAGTAAAACAATAATTCTTCTATATACAATACTGGACAATGGTCTTACAGTTTGGAAATCACTAATTTTTAAATAAAATATTGGATATTAGATATTATCAAATGCCAGAGGTAGCATTGAGCCTCTATTCTGCTTTAATGTTGCCAAATTACTCTGAAGAGAACTTGGATTTCAGCTTTTTTCCCCCTATCGTACTTTCTCAGCAGAGTGAGCTGTAAATCACTAAAATCTCTTCCAATCCTTACGTTCCTTGAGAGCAAGGTGTGCATCTTGCTCACCTGTGTATCCATCAACTGCTTCCTATGGCGTAGATGTTCTGGAAACAATTTCTATGTCAAAATGGCTTCTTTCCAAATGGTCCATCACTACTTATCCACATCGTAATTAGTAGTTATTTTTGGCTGCTAATAGACATATTTATTTTGACATTGTACTTTTAGCCTCAGTGATTAAGTTCCTATATAGTTTTATTTTAAGCTTACATTCATGGTTTTTTTCTTTCACCATAACGTTTATTTGCTCTACAATGCCAACATTTCTTCTTTTTTCCTCTAAGACATTGTTTATAATTTCCATCAGACTTAAAAGCAAAGATTTAAAGAAAGCTTTGGAAGCCGTTTGGCACCTGAATTATACAAGGGGATCAACTAGTGACTAACTTTTGGTATGAATTTGCGGGGTGTACTTCTTGGTAGAGATTTGCTCGTGCCTGCGTGGGTGTATATGGGCATTTGGGATAATGTAGTTGCCACCTCCGCGGTGACCACATCATGAGAGAAAGCATCCTCCCTTGCTGGAGTCCAGAGTGCTAGGGGTCAGATGCAGGTTATGTATCATTTTTTGGCCGTCGCTACACCTATGTGACTCTGTCTCATCAGAGTCCCCAGAGTTTTGAGTCTTCCCCATTTTTTCCTACTCTAGATTCTGCCAGGGCTGCATCTTGTGATAGACAAGTCACTTCAACTGGTGTGGGCCATGCATCTCATTAAGGGCATCCTTGAAACATGCTCAGCGATGTACTGAGAGAAGGAAGAGAGTCTGTGCCTAGAGAGTGAAACAATGTTATGAAATACCAGTTACATGTTGACTTTTATACTTACTCTTCAAGGGTATACTTCTGTCATTTCAGACATCTTCTTTCATTTTGTCCTTTTCTGCTATAGTTGAACCCAGAATTAGCTACCTTTGATCCAGGAAGCGTGTGGTTGAGTATTCAGTTTAACAAATGGTTTCTGTCTTTGATTCACTGGCCTTAAGTTTATGAGATGTGTTTTATTTCTCATGATAGTGCTCTGATTTCCTCTCCTCTCCCTTTATCTGGCCCCTTTTCATACCCCTCTAGTGACAAAGGCGCAGACACCAACGTGGCCAGGCCCCACTTTCCAGCTGTTAGGGAGAGTCTGGTGCCAGGCACGTCTCCAGGTCCCCAGCCCTTCCTGGCCCCTTGTCTGTTCTCAGCCGTGCTCTGTCTCTGTGGCTACCCAGCACGTACACGTTCACCTTTGTGCAGGGGCTGCGGGTGGGAGGCTTGAAAGGATGGGCTGATACGTTATACCACCATATTCTACTCAAAACTTATATCTTTCCTGTTAATAATATGCATGATAACTAATAACTATAGTTTTGCAACATATCAAATGGACTCCTAGTTAAAATTCGGGCCCATAGACTTAAGAACCCTAAGGTTTCTGAGACTTTTGATTTAAAAGTGTATTCATAGCTTTTAATGATGCAGCAGGTCCTTGAATAATATTTCATTTGACATCATTTTGTTAAAATGTTGATGAGAAGAAAAAAGGAATTGTTTTCTGGCTCCAGCTACCCTCTGTGGGGAGTTGGCACATTCTCCCCATGTCTGTGTGCATTTTCTCCGGTACTCCGATTTCCTCTCACTTCCCAGAGATGTGCAGTCTGGGTTCACTGGCGTGTTTACATGGTCCGCATCTGAGTAACGTGGGTGTGTGTGAGCCTGCCCTGCGGTGGGACGGCGTCCTGTCCAGGCTGGTTCCCACCTTGGCCCTGAGCTGCTGGGAGAGGCTCCCGCCACCCACAACCCTGAACTGGACGAAGTGAGTAGGGTAAATAATTACCTTTCTTTTCTTTTCTTTTCTTTTCTTTTCTTTTCTTTTCTTTTCTTTTCTTTTCTTTTCTTTTCTTTTCTTTTCTTTTCTTTTCTTCTCTTCTCTTCTCTTCTCTTCTCTTCTCTTCTCTTCTCTTCTCTTTTCTTTTCTTTTCTTTTTCTTTTTTTTCTCTTCTCTTCTCTTCTCTTCTCTTCTCTTCTCTTCTCTTCTCTTCTCTTCTCTTCTCTTCTCTTGTCTTCTCCTCTCCTCTCCTCTCCTCTCCTCTCCTCTCCTCTCCTCTCCTCTCCTCTCCTCTCCTCTCTTTTCTTTTCTTTTCTTTTCTTTTCTTTTCTTTTCTTTTCTTTTCTTTTCTTTTCTTTTCTTTTCTTTTCTTTTCTTTTCTTTTCTTTTCCTCACTCCCTTCCCTCCCTTCCTTTCTTCCTTTTCTTCCTTTCTTCCTTTCTTTCCTTTCTTTCCTTTCCTTTCTTTTCTTAACACATTATCACACTAGAAAAATTTTTTTTTTCCTTGGGGCCACTGTGTTTTATTATGAAAATAGAGTAAAAAATTTGAAAACAAAATGATCCTTTCTAATTTAATGAAAAAAATTTATTTTTTTATCTTTTTCTGTGCATGAGTTATATGCAACTTGAAAAATAGTTCACGTGGCTCCCAAGGTAAAGAGACACATGAGTTACATATGCTTCACGAGGCCCCTGCCTGAAAACTAGCATGAGTTAAATACAACTCACCTGGCAGTTAATGTGTTAAACTCAGTGTTAAGAATATTAAACATTATTAAATGTAGGTATTGCTCACATTTATTTCATTGTTTAGTATTAGAAGTGTTTTGGTCTTTATTTAGACGTTTTGTGATGTTTTTGTGACCAGAAATATGCTGTCGGAACTTAACTCTTGTTTATGTGAATTAGGCTATGGTAAAGTTGGTTTTGTTATATGTCATTTCCCTTAAATTCACACTTTCCAAGAACCTATCCATGACATTAAGGAAGGACTTACTGTGTTGGAAAAGGACAACCTGTTTTATCACTGTTCTTTGTAAAATTTTTAGGCCCCTTAAACCGTAACCATTTTTACCATTTTAAATCATTCAACCTCCTTCAACTGTTATGCCCTACAATCCTATTGATTTTACTTCTACTTGCTTCTAAAAATGCTTTGTTTCTTGTATTTAGACTTGTTGAGGACTAATTTTATTTTTGGAAGTCTGCAGTTTTAAGGACCAGTATTCTTAGTGTCCCTATACATTTATTGCCTGATGCCACTTAGCAAGTGATAGCACACTTAGTAGGACACATTGTTACTGTTGTAATATTCATAATAAGATACTTGTTGGTTTTTTCCAAGACCCCGTATATATCACGATCATGTAAATAATAGTAAATACACAATGTGATAAGTCTTAGAGACCCACAGGGAGAGATGTGACCACAGATACAAGCAGCAGCTCTTCCAATTGTTCCTTAAATATTTAGCAAGTACCAAAAATTTTTCTCTCACTTTAAAAAGTATGGGACGGGGGAAAAACTCTTCACAATTTCTGTGTAACAGGAGTTGTTTTTCTCCAACACCAGGCATGCAAGAGGCCTCAATGAAGCTCACCGAGTCACTGCACGAAGTCTATGAGCCGGATTGGTATGGGCGGGAAGATGTGAAAATGGTTGGCGAGGTAAGAGCCAGGTGGCTTCTGCAAAGCTGCCACCGAGTCCTCCTCATTCCACCTGTCCCATGAACCGCCTTCCCACCTCACGGTCTTAATCATGAGGGGAGACAGTGCACCCAGAAGGCACCGTGCACTTCTGCTACCTGATCATCACAAACTTATTTTGAGAGGTGAAGATGATTATACAACCATGTGTGTAGAAAGCTGTGTGTTAAAGGATATTTTTCTTTAAAATAACAATCTCATTTTTCTGTCCTCACTGCAGGTCTTAACAGCCCATTTCTAGCAGGGTGGGTCATAGTGTGATTTTGTATCCAAACTTCACCTCTTTGCTTTTAATCCTGCTATTGAATACCCCCGACTGCACACTGGGACAGGAGCTCGAAGAGCATCCATCCCACTTTAATACCAACCGTCCATCCACTAATCTGCCTGGGGACAAGCACAATGTCTGCCCGCTCAGAGGAAGTGGACTTCAGGAAGGCTTTGGCCCTAGACATGTCTTAACACCTGAAGTCAGACTTCCAGCTCGGGGCTGTCTGGCTGACAGGAAGTGAGCAAGAGGGTATTGCTGCTTTATGGAAAGCAGACTGGGACAGAGACAAAGAGTAGCTCTGTGTGATGTTGGACCAGTTCTTTAATCATCTTGGGCTTCAGTTTCCTCACCTACAAAATGAGAATAATAACTATACCCACTCCTAACACATTTAAAGGCTTTGTGTGCATGTCATCTACCTTGTCAGTGCTTAGTGCGTGTTATTAATTAATATAATTATCAATGTGGGAAAGCCACCAGGCAGGATTCTCTCCCATCCAAGTTCATTGTTAAAACAAAGAGCAATTGTTTGTCATGTCCTCTACTTCAGGTGAGTTACTGCAGCTCATTTAGGCACAGAAGACCTAAACTAGATGTGGCAGCCAGAGCTCAGGAGAGGGCCGGCCGGATATGTGAAGAGCTCTGAACGTCTATGCAGCCTCGGGAAAGATGGATTAACAGTGGAGCCCATGGAATTGCTCCTTGACAATTCTGACATCCTGACATTGATCTTCATAATCTCATTATAACTGACCTAAAAATGGAAATATATTTATGAGGAAAGCTCTTGTTGACACTATTACATCTTTCAAAAACTTTTAAGATGTGGATTTGGCAAAATCAGCCAGTACACATCATTTTCAAATGCAATTATTAAGTAATTGCATCGTCTTACATTTCTTCAGTATAAAAACATTGTTTCAACGTTGTGTTGCTAAATACTTTGTAAATTTTTGATTAATCTTGTATAACTAAAAATTCATCATAGAAAAAGAATTTTAAGGCAATAGTAGAAACTTTGTTAATAACTTTTCAGAATATGGCATTATATTTATTTACTTATTTACTTTAATATCCTGTGACAGTACAGGAGTGATGTTTATTTTTTAAGGAAATGGCTGTTATCCAACTTTGGACCTTGCAGCTGCCAGGATTTTTTATATCCTTAGTTGCAGATGCAAATATGGGCTCTATTGATGATGAAGATACTGAACACTGCAAGTTCACAGGTCTACTCACATCAGAAGATGAGTCTCTTTAAACAGTGAATTTAAATCTTTTTGTTAGCATAAAATTCTTGAATTGAGATTTGTAACAATTAGGATTAGTTTTTGAAATGTGGAAAATGAAACAAAAGCATATACACCAAAAAAGTGTTTGTTTGTTTTTTTTTAACAAGATAGAAATTTATCTCTTACATAAAAGAATTCGAAGGTTGGCAGCCCAGGTATGGCATGGTGGACCCGTGAGTGTCAGAGGCTCATATTTTCCATCCCTAGCCTGCTCCTTCAGGTTCAAGATAACTCTCTGAGCACTGGCCATCCACTTTCCTTTCTACATTCCCGTCAGCAAGACAGAGGAAGTCTGGAAGATGGGCCCCTCCCTCCCTGAAAATATATCCCATTGGCTAGAATGTAGTCACATGGCTACACCTAGCTGCAAAGGAGTCTGGGAAATAGATTCCTTATCTTTGGTGGCCAAGTGCCCAGCTAAAATTTGAAGTTCCATTACTAAGAAGAAAGAAAGGGTAGAGACTGGGGACCAAACAGCAGATTCTGTCAGAAGACCCCAAATGTGGTAGTGAGAGAAATGTGGAGATGACATTCTTGAGCACCTGCTATGTGCCTGGAATTCTGTGAAGCACTTTACACTATCAGCTCATTTAGTTAGAAAATTGTACTTCAGGGAGGTTCAGTTTCCCAAAGTCACACAGCTCGGATATGAATCCTTCTCTAGTGAGGCAGCCTGTTGGAATAGTCAGATTATGGGCTTTGAATTCAAGGAAACAGGCCTGAGTTGAAACCTGTGTCTGTCATTAATCAATTGCATGACCTTGGCCATGTCATGGGACATCTCTGGAATTTAGTATCCTCTACTATATAGTGACAATGACAAGTCTTTTCTGATAAAATTTTCATGAGAATTAAATGACTGTGCACACACACACACATGCACACATGCAGACACACACATGCTCATATAAAGCATTTAATCCAATGCTTTGACATAGTTACAATAGTTGAAATAATAGTAATCCCTAATATTCCTTGTGTATTTACCACAGTTGATACTCCATAAGTGGTAAGGCCCTTGCTAAGATGACTAAATTTTCTGCTTTCCCTGTGGAGGCTTCAGCAACAGTTTGATATTGGTTTCAGTCTGGGTGATATCTGATTTCATGGATTGCCTTAGAAGCAAGTTGTCTAAGTGGAACTCTTCTCAGTTTCTTAGCCCAAAAATCCATCTATAGGAATATGGAGACCTTTTGAAGCTTCTACATTCTTGAGTAATTTAGAGTCAGAAATAGATTTTTATTAAGCTCTTAAGTAGCCTATATTATTAATTAGAACTGGTGGCCAAATTGCTTTAAAATTTTATTGTATTATTAAATAATGTACATTTTTTTTCTAGTGTGTAACATCTGGGAAAGTATTACTTGTCTGATTTTACAGTTTCAGATTTTTTGGAAGTTTGGTGAGAGGTATGCAATTAAAATAATTCAACAGTTGGCTCTTTATTTCACTTTTTCCTTTAGAAATGTGATGTACTGTGGGAAGACTTCCATCAAAAACTAGTGGATGGGTCCTTGCTGACACTGGATACCTACCTGGGCCAATTTCCTGACATAAAGGTATTTTATTCTGTGTCTATAAAGGTAAGAATTGAATGGTCTCATGTGGTTATTGAAACATGGGCAAGAGAAGGAGAATTAAAAGTCCTCAAGCTGACATCAAAGACAGCTGGTAACTTTTCATGTATATAAGCATGGGATTTTTATACTGTTCCAATCAGTTTTAAATGAAATGTAGTTACAGAAGTCACATTTATACTTTAATGAACTGCTTCAGCTTTTATTTCTCTGCAGAAGTCTTTTTAAAACTATAAATATAAAACCATAAATCAGAGCTACCAAAAACTTTATATTCAAACTTTTTTATTATATAGCATTTGACAAGGATTTCTATTATAATAACGAATGGTCACAAGGAAGGGAGAAACTTAGTTGTAAATATGAGAGCAAATCTGATCTTTCCTTGTTTACTGTTTATTTTGCATGTGTTTATAGTGCACCTGGGTATTTTTTCTCTCATTCAAATTTCCAGGTTCAAAATGAAATATTAAGATATAAGTGTTCCAAATTCATTTGCATCTGAACCTAAAAATATTTTGTTTGAAATATTTATTTGGCACTTAAGTCTATTGTAAAGGTAAATGCAAAAGTGAAGTACTGAATATGGATTTGGAATTGACTCTGGAAGCAAACGTGGCTTTTAAACCACCTGGGTTGTGTGTAGTAAATAAGCAGCATTACACGTCTGCCCCCAGCCACCCCAGTTGTTTTTCTGCTCAAGGTGGAATTCTAGTTAAGACAGCCATGTGCTAGGGTGAGGAGGCTGGAAACCAGCAACATTGGACATCGGCAGTAAGAATCTTATTAGGAATCTTCTGATGCTTAATTCCAGTTTTCCTGGACTTCTCTGTAGCCATGACCAAACACCAGGGAACTATCTGTGGTAATGTGAACCAGCCTTGGCCATGAAACATAGTGAACCTTTTTGGCTAAAGCTACACTCATAGCAAAGACTTTAGTTTCCTTGGTCCCACACAGAATGCCTGATGGTCGTTGGCCAATGTCCAAAGTGTGTTTTGGAGAATCAGGGGCACTGGACAAAAACCCAAGTGGATCAGACTAGATATATTAGCCTTGTTTCCAAAGTGCCTTAGGGAGCAAAGCCAAATGATGAATTTTCAATGATGTTATCATATTAGGCAGTGAAGTGCTTTATTGAGTCATTGGGTAGATGCAACCAAATAAAAAGATATAAATCAGATTTATAAAAATTTTCTGAGAAATTAAAATTTAAAAAATTCTGTAAGGCTGTACACACTACCCTACAGGCAATGTGTTTGGGACATCTTCAGATTATTTTTATAGACACTTAAATTTTGCCTAGGAGTTTGTAGCATTTGCAGAGCAAATGGTCTCAGAATAATTATCACACTTCGGAGTATTGTTTTTTGCATGGTAATTTATTTGAATTTTTTAAAATTTTATTTTATTTATATTTTTTCTTTTATTATGCTGTGAACATTTAACATGAGATCTACCATCTTAACAGATTTTTAAGTGTACAATGCAGTAGTGGTATCTACAGGCACAGCAGGTGTCTAGAACCTATTTGTCTTACATAACCAATTTTTTTTATTTCTGCATATTATGGGGGTACAAATGTTTAGGTTACATATATTGCCCTTGGCCCCCTGAGTCAGAGCTTCAACTGTGTCTATCCCCTAGACAGTGCACACTGCACCCATTGGGTATGAATATACACATCCCGTCCTCCCCCATCCCATCTGCTCTATACTTGATGAATGTTACTACTATATATGCACGTAAGTGTTGACTGATTAGTACCAATTTGATGATAAGTATATGTGGTGCTTGTTTGTCAATTCTTGTGATACTTCACTTAGTAAAATGGGCTCCAGCTGTATCCAGGATAATACAAGAGGTGCTAGATCACCATTGTTTTTTGTAGCTGAGTGGTACTACATGGTATACATATACCAAATTTTATTAATCCATTCATGCATTGATGGGCACTTGGGTTGTTTCCACATCTTTGCAATTGTGAATTGTTCTGCTATAAACATTCTAGTGCAGATGTCTTTTTTATAGAATGTCTTTTTTTCCTTTGAGTAGATGCTCAGTAATGGGATTGCTGGATCCAATGGTAGTTCTGCTTGTAGCTCTTTGAGGTATCTCCACATTAATTTCCACAGATGTTGTACTAGTTTGCAGTCCCACCAGTAGTGTATGAGTGTTCCTATCTCTCCTCATCCATGCCAACATTTATTATTTTGGGACTTTTTGATAAAGGCCATTCTCACTGGAGTTAAGTGATATCTCACTGTGGTTTTGATTTGCATTTCCCTGATGATTAGAGATGTTGAGCATTTTTTCATGTTTCTTGGCCATTAGTCTGTCTTCTTTTGAAGAGTTTCTGTTTGTGTCCTTCACCTACTTTTTAATGGGGTTGTTTGATTTTTTCTTGCTGATTTTCTTGAGTTCTGTATTGATTTTAGTTAGCAGACCTTTGTCAGATGTGTAGCTTGCGAATATTTTCTCCCATTGTATGGATTGTCTCTTTGCTCTTGTGATAGTTTCCTTGGCTGTGCAGAGATTTTTAATTTGATCAGGTCCCATTTATTTATTTTTGTTGTTGCTGTGATTGTCTTTAGGGGTCTTCTTCATAAATTCTTTCCCTAGGCCAATGTCTATAAGAGTTTTTCCCACATTTTCTTCTAGAATTCTTATAGTTTCGTGCCTTAGGTTTAAGTCTGTTATCCACCGTGATTTGATTTTTGTGAGAGGTGAAAGATGTGAGTCGTGTTTTACTTATACATGTGGCTATCCAGTTTTCCCAATACCGTTTATTGATTAAGGATTCTTCTATTCAATGTATGTTTTTGTCTGCTTTGTCAAAGATCAGATGGCTATATGAGGATGGTTTTATATCTGGGTTCTCAGTTCTGTTCCACTGGTCTATGTCTCTGTTCTTGGGCCAGTACCATGCTATTTTAGTTACTATAGCCTTGTAGTATAACTTGAAGTCTGATAAATTGATACTTCCCAATTTGTTCTTTTTGCTTAAGATTGCTTTTGCTATACGGGGTCTTCTCTGGGTTCCACACAAAGCATAGAATTATTTTTTCTAGATCTGTGAAAAATGATGTTGGTATTTTAATAGGGATTGCATTGAATCTGTAGATTACTCCATTCCCCCCTCCCTTATTTCGTGGTCTTTCCTGGGCCTCTCCTAGCAGGCAGGACCTCTAGCCAGTGGAGCACCCTCTCAACTGTGATGCAGGGTGGGAGGTTCCCTGTCCAAGATCATGTCCTAAGTTGGGAGCTCAACCCTCTTATGGGAGGAGGGTTGCCCCTCGAGCATGCCGCAGCTAGGACCCCACTCTGATCTGGCCCTGAAGGCACACACACCTCAGTCGTCTAATTCACAAATATCCCTTCTGTGTCCCTGGGCAGTGTGTTGGAGACCTGGCTGTATGGCATGTGGCCTGCAGGCCTTTCCCTTGGGCCCTGGAGATCAATCCCTGACCATGCAGGGAGAAGAATGCTGGCCCCAAGTCACCCACAGGGTGCCCAAGCTGGATCAATGTCTCTCTGCCATGGGGTTTTCCCCACTCTGCTGGAGTCACTGGGGGAGCTGTACCAGGAACTGCTGGTGGGTAGGGAGCTCACGGTCTGAGCACCCCTTAGTTCCCTGCAGGGCCCCAAAAGGAAAGGTCTTGTGCCCTATGGGTGCCTCCGGGTGGTGGATAAATTGTCTCTCTTGGCAGCCTCAGGGAAGGGAAGGGAAGGGGAGAATGAAGCAATATGGTGCCTGCCAATGGGCTGGGGTCTGTGGGGTGGGAGGTGCCCTGAGTGAGCTGGGAACCCAATGCCCTGTCTAGACGCAAGAGGCTCTCCTCTCAGTGGCAGCAGCTGTCTCTGTGCTGGTGTCAGCAGGTCTCTCCAGCAGCTTGGGAGCCCACCAGCAGTCCAAGATGCAAAGGAGAGGAAATTTAACTGCTCCACCTACCCTCCTTGCTAGTGTCCAAGCCTCTGGGATCTTTATCCCTGCTGATTCCTTTCTCCTTCCAGTTCTGCTCCACAACCGGTTTCCATGGAGTCTCCTGTAGGCTCAGGCATCCTTCCTTCTTACCCTAATCCTATCTATATTTGTCTGTTTGTTTTTATCTCTTTCATCTGAAAATTTTCCCTCCTTGCAGAGACGCTCTGGCTGGAGGCATTTCTCGTCCATCATCTTCCCTGCCTCCCTGTAACTGAAATTTTGTACTTGTTGATTAGCAACTCCCCCTTTCCAACTTCCCCTGGCCCTTGGCAACCACCATTCTATGTATTCTTTGCTTCTCTGAGTTTGATTATATTTGTATATCTTTGGGGAAATGTGGATTCAAGCCCTTGGGCGATTTTTTAATCTGATTATTAGTATTTTTGCTATTGTGCTCTGGGAGTTCCTTATATATTTTGGAAGTTAATCCCTTGTCAGATTAAAGAATGCCTTATCAGGGAAAAGATTGCAGATCTTTCTCCCTTTCCATGGCTTGTGTGTTACTCTATTGATTCTTTCCTTTGCAATGCAGAAGCTTTTTACTTTGATGCAGTCCCTCTTGTCTATTTTTTGTCTGTGTCTATTGTTGTCTGTGTTTTTGGTGTTCAATCCAGAAATCATTGCCAACACCAACGTCTATTCTAAAACTTTTTCATTTAGAAAATGAAGCTTTACCCCTGTGATTTCTTCTCAGAGTTTTACAGTTTCAGGTCTTACATTTAAGTCCTTACTTCATTTTGAGTTGATTTTTTAGGTATGGTATAAGGGTCCAATTTCATTATTATGAATGTGGATATCCTGTTTTCCAACACGATTTATTGAGTATACTGTGCTTTCCCCATTGTGTTTTCATTGCACCCTTGTTGAAGATTATTTGAGTGTATATATGTGGATTTATTTCTGGACTCTATATTGTGTTCCATCTCTCTATATATCTGTCTTTATGCTAAGACCATACAGTTTTAATTACTGTAGCTTTGAAATATATTTTGAAATTAGAAAGTGTAATGCCTCCAACTTTGTTGTAATTTTTCGAGGTTGTTTTGGCTATTTGGAATCTTTTGTAGTTTCATGTGAATTTTAGAATTGCTTTTTCTACTTCTGTTAAAAATACCATTTAGATTTTCATAGGGATTGCACTGAATCTGTAGATTGTTTTGGGTAGTATAAGCATTTAACAATATTAAATCTTCCAATCTGTGAATATGGGATGTATTTCCATGTATTTGTGGTTTTTTTAAATTTCTTTTATCAATGTTTTATACTTTTCAGTGTACAAGTCTTTCACTTCCATAGTTTATTCTTAAATATTTTATTCTTTTTGATGCTATTGTAATTGGGATTGTTGTTCTTATTTCTTTTCAAATGGTTTGTTACCAGTGTATAGAAGTGCAGCCAATCATTCCATGTTGATTTTATATCCTGAAGCTTTACTAGATTTATTTACTAGTTCTAGGATATTCTTTGTGGAGTTCTTAGCATTTTCCACATATAAGATCATGGCATCTGCCAACATTTACAATTTTACTTCTTCTTTTCCAATGTGAATGTCTTTTATTTCTCTTTATTGCTTAATTTCTCAGACTAGGACTTTCAGTACTATATTGAATGGAAGTGCTGAGAGTGGGCATCTTTCTCTTGTTTCTGGTCTTAGTGGAAAATCCTTCAGTTTTCTACCATTGAATACAATGTTACCTATGATATGGCCTTTGTTCTGTGGAGGTAAGTTTCCTCTCTTCCTAGTCTGTTGAGCACTTTTTTCATGAAAGGATAATGAATTTTATCAAACACTTTTTATACATTTATTGAAATGATTGTGTGATTCTTGCCTCTCGTTCTGTTAATGTGGTATAATACATTTTCATATGTTGAACTGTCCTTGCATCCCAGGGATGGAGCCTACTCAGTTTGCTAGTATTTTGTTGGGGTTCTTTACATCTAAATTCATCAGGATAGTATTCTTGTGGTGCCTTTGTCTGGCTTTGGTATCAGGACCTTAGAAAATGAATTTAGAAAAGTATGCTATCCTCTGCAATATTTTGGAAGAGTTTGAGAAAGAATGGCATTAATTTTTCTTTAAATGTTTGTTAGAGTTTGCCAATGAAGCCATCTGGTCCTGGGCTGCTTTGTGAGAGTGGGAAGGAGGTTTTTGATTGCCTATTCAAACTTCTTACTAGTTACAGGAGTGTTTTGACTTTCTATTTCTTCATTATTTAATCTTGAATGGTTGTGCGTTTTTGGTAATTTATCTGTTTCTTCTATATTATGCATTTTGCTGGCATATAACTGTTCATATTAGTCTGTTGTGACCCTTTTTATTTTTGTGGCATCAGTTGTAATGTCTCCTCTTTCATTTCTGATTTTATTTATTTGAGTCTTTTTTCCCTATTTGGTTTAGCTAAAAGTTTGTTAATTTTGTTTATCTGCTCAGAAAACCAACTCATGGTTTCACTGATTTTTTTTCTACTGTTTTCCTTCCTCTATTTCACTGATTTCTGTTCTAATTATCATTCTCTTCCCTCTGACCGTTTTGGATTTAATCTGTTTTTCTTTTTCTCATTCCTTGAAATGTAATGTTAGTTTGTTTATTTGAGATTTTTCTTTTTAATGTAGGCTTTTCTCACTATAATTCCCCTTATTAGTACTGCTTTTGCTGCATCCCATAAGTTGTGGCATGTTTTTCTTAATTTGCATTAAGACACTTTTTAATTTACCTTTCTATATCTTCTTTGATCCATTGTTCTTCAGAGTGTGTTGTTTAATATCCACATATTTGTGAATTTTCCAGTTTTCCTTCTGCTATTGATTTTTAGTTTCTTTCTATTGTGATTAGAAAAGATACTTGGTATGATTTCATTCTTCTTTTGTTAAGTTTTGTTGTTTGACCCAACATGTGATCTATCCTGAAGAATGTTGTGTGTGTACTTGAGAAGTATGTACATTCTGCTGCTGCTGGGTTGAATGCTCTGTATATATCTGCTGGGACCATTTGTTCTGTAGCAGCAGTGCCCAAACTTTTTGACATCAGACACTGGTTTCATGGAAGACAATTTTTCCACAGCCATGGGGAGGGGAGGAAGCCGAGCTCAGGCAATGATGCAAGCTGCACGGCAGGAGGTGAGGGGACAGCCAGCAAGCAAAGCTTCATTTTTTTCCACTAGCTTCCTGTTATGCAACCCAGTTCCTAAGTTTTTCCCAGGGAGGGGAGGGGCAGCTCTGGCAGTGATGTCAGTGATGGGGGGTGGCTGAGGCACGGTTCCTAACAGGGCATGGATGGTACTGGTCTGCAGCTGAGGGGCTGAGGACTGTAGGTCTATAGTGCTGTTCAGGTCTATTGTTTCTTTGTTGATTTTCTGTCTGGTTGTTCCACCCATTATTGAAAGTGAGTTATTAAAGTTTTGTGCTATTATTATATGTACTGCCATCCATTTCTTCCTTTGTTAATGTTTGCTTTACATAGATAGATGCTCTTATGTTAGGTGCAGATATATGTATATTTGCTATATCTTCCTCATAGATTGAACCTTTTATTATTACATGTTCTTATTTTTCTCTTGTGACAGATTTTGACTTAAAGTCTATTTTGTCTGATAAGGATAGCTACCCTTTTTCTCTTCTGGTTACCATTTGCATAGCATATCATTTTCCATCTCTTTACTTTTACCCTAAGTGTGTCCTGTAATTAAAAGTGTGTCTATTGTACACAACATAGTTGGCTCTTTTTGTTTTTTTTTAAATCCATTCAGCCACTCTGTCATCTGTCTTTTGATTGAGAGTTTAACCCATTCACATTTAAAGTCGTTATTTATAGGGAAGGATTTACTATTGCCATTGTGTTAATTGTTTTTTTTTTTTTTTTTGGAGTTTGTTCCTCTTTCTTGTTAACTTTTTGTGCTTTATTGTTTCTTTATATTAATGTGCTTTTATTCCTCTCTATCTTTTGTGTAACTTCTATAAGTATTTTTTTGTGGTTATGATGGGGCTTACATAAAATATTTTATAATTAAACAGTCTGTTTTAGGCTGATAAGAAGAGCTTAATTAACTTCAATCAAATACAAAAACCCTACAGTTTATTTTTTCCTTCACACATACTTAATATCATTGATGTCAAAATTTACATCTATTTATATTGTGGCTCCATAAGCCTATTTTTAGCTATAGTTATGTTTAGTAGTTTTTTATTTTATATTGGAATTAAAAGTGATGTATCCACTACTGTTTCAGTAATACAATATTCTATATTTGTCTATATATTTACCTTTATGAACAATTTTTATACTTTATTATGCTATTATTTACTATTTAGTGCCTTTTTGTTTCATATTAAAGAACTCTGTTTAGCATTTTTTGTAAGGTAGGTCTAGTGGTGATGAACCCCTTCAGTTTTGGTTTACCTGCGAAAACTTTTATCTCTTTTTCGGTTTTTTTTGAAGAACTGTTTTGCTGGGTATAGTATTCGTGGTTGGCATGGTTTTTATTTTCTTTTAGCACTTTATGTATATCCTTCCACTTCCTTGTTGCCTGCTTCTGCTAAAAATTTCACTGATAGTATTATGGAAGTTCCCTTATATGCAGCAAGTCACTTTTCTCTTGCTGCTTTCAAATTGTGTCTTTGTCTTTGATGTTGACAATTTGATTATGATGTAGATGTCAGTGTAGATCTTCGGGAGTTCATTTTATTTGGCATTTTGTGGGCTTCCTGGGTCTAGGTATTCACTTTCTTCCCAGGGTATGGGAAGCTTTCAGCTATTATTTCTTTGCATATGCTCTGTGGTTCTTTCTGTCTTCTTCTGGGACTCTCATTTTGGTCCACTTGATGTATCCCATAAGCCCTTTAAGCTTTCTTTACTCTTTTCATTTGTTTTTCTTTTTCATCCTCTGATCAAATAATTTTCCATGACCTATATTTTAGTTTACTAATCCATTTTTCTACTTGATCTAATCTGATTTTCAACCCCTCTAGTGAATTTTTCAGTTCAGTTATTGTATATTTTAGGTCCATGATTTCTATTTGTTATTTCATTTTAATATTTTGATCTCTTTGTTGAAATTTTCACTTTGTTTATATATTCTTCTCTTGATATCAGTGATAGTTTGAATTCTCTGTTAGGTAAATCATACATCTTTATTTCATTAGAATCTGTTTCTGGAGATTTATCTTATTTCTTCATTTAAAATGTATTTTCCTATTTCTTCATTTCAACACTTTGACTCTCTCTGTTGGGGTCTGTGCATTAGAAAAATTAGCCACTTCTCTCAGTCTTCACAGACCGGCTCCATACAGGAGAAGACCATCACCAGTCATGTCATGTATAGATTATGAAAGTCTCTAAAAATTTTGTGCTATTCCAACTGCTTTTTTCATTCTTAGCAATCTCCAGGCATCTAGAGAATGCTGGGTGTCAATGCTCTGAGACAAGCATGACTGAAGCCATTTTCTTGGGTAACCCCCAAAATGTTGGACTGTTGGATGCTTTTCCAACTCCTTCCCTCACTCAGCAGAAGGTGGGATCTCAGGTTTGTTTCCTATTTGCTTTGACTTCAGAGGAGGGGCTATGCCAACTAGTTGTATGGTAAATGGTACTCCCTAGGGCGTGTTTTTGATTATTTGTTTCTGCTTGAGTGCTCTGCACTGAGCCACGGTTGGGGGGGTGTGGGAAGTGACACTATGGCAAATGCCTTCATGCATGTTCAAAATACTGTTTGTTTTCTGTAGATCCCAGGGGACTACTTTATGCTGGGTCTGTCAGTTCTCTGAGGCAGGCAAGAAAGAAGATACTACTTTGGGTAGGAGCCATAAAAGGTGGGATGCCAGACGTGCAGTTCGACTCCTTCACTTTTCAGTGAGGAGCTGGGAGGTTGGAGTTCCTTCCCTATTGTGTGGCACTGAGCTGGGAGCAGAGGATATGGTGAGAAGGGATCTCCCCTTTTCCAGCTGGTTTCAATGTAGTTGGCTTTGCACTTGCCTAAGGTTCAGGGACTCTTCAACAAGTTTCTGGGTTTCTCACAAAAGAAATTGATCTATGTGTTGATGTTAAATCTTTGTGTCACTTGTGGTAAGGAGAGTCCATGGCTTCTTATTCCTCCATCTTGTTGACATCACCTCTGTTGCATGGTAATTTAATCTCTTGGAAAAGCAATACTTAATAAATCAGAAGAGGATAAGGGAAAACTATGTCCTTTTATCTGAAAATTCCAAAGCACTTTGCAACTTGTCCACATTGTTCATGTGATATATATTCATAGTATGACTTAGCTAAGCAAATGAAGGATGTATGTGATTGACTAGAGAAGCAGACATTTGAATGTTGAATTTCAGGGACAAAAATTTAGTATCATTTTCAAAATGTAAAGATCCTAGGTATTATTATAATGCCCAGAGATAATTATTTAAAAATTGGCCATACTCTCTAGGAACCTATAATTTCAGAAGATGCACACACGCTCAGACACATACACACACACACACACACACACACACACAAGTACCTGTGTTGAAACACAGAGATTAAAATAAAATCATGACATATTATATTGGCTAGTCTTTTCAGTTTATTTCATGTCAGAAATATAAAGAACTCAGTAGGACACGTACTTATGTACTTCTTTTTTTTGGATCCATGGTTTAGGTCACAGACAAAGATTATCCTCTAGTTACTGAACCATTTGGAGATTTGAGAGTAATATTTTCTTGGTCTTCTGCTGGATACCCTGAAGAGAAATGAAATATATGTCAGGATTTTATGTGTATCATGGAAAGAGACTGAAATAATCTTTCTCTCTCTCTCTCTTCCTCTCAATACACATTTAGAAAATTGGAGCACACACAGAGGCTATCAACCAAGATAGAGAATTGTTGAAACCATATAACATGACAAACATTTGAGGAAATGGCAATGTTTAACTTGGAAAGGAGACAATTTGGAATTGGAGAGTGGGCAGAGAGCTGTATTTAATATTTGGAAAAATTTCTTCTGTGAAAATGGACTTATGTTATTCTGTGTACCTTTACTCAGTAAATGGAAGTTAGAAGTAGGTATAGACACTGTCACTCTATAAAGTCAGTTCTGAGTAATTATGTAATGTTGTTGATAGAAATGAGGATTATAATTAAAAATACTGAGTGGAGAATTTTCAAAGCATGGAGCACAATTTACTTCCTTGATTCCCATTAAAATCAACAGGCCATGTGCAATTAAAACCTCAGGCAAATTCCCAAATATTTACTGCAGCCCATCAGTGAGGGCTGTGAAGTCCCATTCATGTTGCCCTTTCCAGCTGTGATTGGCAGGGCACCGTGTGTTGCAGTTCCTGTTATGCAGCGTTGACATCTAAAATCAATGTTATAATAAGAGCCTGCTTGTCACCAACCCAGGCTGGCTCACAGCTGTGAGCAGTTATTGTAAAATGTACTTTAGATTATATCTTGGCAGCCATTCATGAGCAACTAAGCATATATTTACTGCAATGTCCTAAAATGAATTCCAAATTGGGGTTATTGTTGAATTTTTAAAAAAATGTATAATAAATTATTTTTTAACTGTAGAAGTTCAGTGCACAGTGAAAATCTCAAGAAAATTTTTATTTCTTTTTTTAAGAAATGTTAATTAAATTTACAATTTATTTAATTAAATATACTATTGGATGTTTAAATAAGAATTATTTCATTTTCTGTTAAAAAGCTAGTGTGTGTTAAATTTACACTTACTTAGGACATTTGAGGTTTTTTCCCCCAAGTTTTCAAAATATCAGAAATGTAAAGAAATAAGATAGATTTGTTTTTCCAACACAAAAATGTATGCATCCACGTGAGTGGTGTTCTTCATATAGTCACTTCTGTCATGGTAAGCTGTGTGTTCTGTGATTGACTTGTTGGTTACACAAGGAAATGAGTCACACTGTTTACTTCACTTCTTGTTTTTGAACAAAATTAACATTTCCCAGTGCACTCTTCTACCTTATTCCTAGACATAAATTACTTGGATCTGTACTTGAATTTTGGCTTTTTTCAAAAATCAAATTCATCTTCAAAGAATCAAAATTTGCTACTTTGAAGATATTATAGGGGTATCCAGGCCAGAAAGAAGAGCTTCATAAGAATTTGCATACAATTATACAGGCAATTGCTTCAAAGGACAGGGCCCACTTTAAGGTAACAGTTAGATGTTTGGTAAAAATAATGATAATGAGCTTTGTCACCTTATAGGCACATAGTATTCACCATGCCTTATTGAAGGACTTCATTCCACCCTGCTTGGGCTAACTCATTGCATATCTTTAAGTGACTGTGGGTGTGTCACCATGCCTGCAACACTCATGCTTCAGGTTGCTGTGAGGATCCGTTGGATGTGACTAGGCTTTGTAAGCCATAAACATTTATATTATTATTGTGTTTTTTCCTTCTCCCTACCATTAAAAAAATTAGTAGTTTTTAAAGCATCTCCTCCTGCAGTAGCTCTCATTATTAGACTAGCTAGATAGACATAACTGGACTACTAGGGAGATTCTTTTTTAAGTGCAGATGTCTAATCCTTGCCCCAGACTAATTAAATCAGAATTTCTTAGTTTGGGGTGCAGGAATCAGTATAGTTTGTAGCATTTTCTTATTAGTTATACTACCTTATTTCACTTTTTTTTTTAGTGTTTGCCCTACAATTTATAATACACATCTTTAACTTACATATTTAACTTCAAATAATTTATGCCACTTCATTTAAGAACCTTAAAACAGTGCACTTTCAGTTAGTTCTCCTTCCTTTCCTTTGTAGTAGTATTATGATACATTTGGCCTTTCCTATGTTATAAATCCCAGAATACATTGTTGCTGTTTTTTGCCCTGAATAACCAGTTACCTTTTCAGGCAATTGAAAGTAAGGAAACAAAATCTTATATATTTACTTTAATTTTTATAATTTCGGGTACTCATTTCTCTGTGTAGCTCCACTTGGTATTAAAATTCTTATGCTGGCAATGAATTCCCTCAGCTTTTGTTTGTCTGAAATAAACCTTTTATTTCACCTTCACTCTTGGAAGATATTTTCACTAAGTATAGAATTCTGAGTTCATAGATTTCTATTAATGTTTATTTTTCAGTACTTTAAAGATATCATTCTAATGTGCTCTGGCTTGCATAGTTTCTGAAGGTTAGCCTGCTGTGGTTCTTTCCTTTTTACTTTATTTTTTTCTTTATTCATGACTTTAAGTCATTTGACTATGATGTATCTAGATGTGTATTGTTTGTTATTTTTCCTTTTGGGGATTCTCCAAGTTTCTTGGATCTGTACTTTGATGTCTTCATTATTTTGTAAAATTCTCAGTCATTATCTCTTCAAATATTTCTCATAACTCTCCCTTTCATCTCTTTTTGAGACTTCAATTACATTATGTTAGACCATTTGATATTGTGTTATAGGTCTTTTATGCTCAGTTCTCTGTGGATTTTTTCCAGCTTTTTTCTCTTTGTGTTGTAATGGGAATGATTTACTTTGACTAATCTTCAAGTGCACTGCTTATTTCCTCAGCTTTTGGGGTTTACTGATTGGCCCATTGACAAATTCTTCCCCTTTGAAATAATTTTTTAAATTTGCAGTATTTCTATTTGACTACTAAAGTTTCCATATCTCTGCTGAAATTTACTGTCGGTTTATACATACTGTCGACTTCTTCAAACTTGAGACTTTAACATATCAGTCATAGTTATTTTTAAATTCTTGTTTGTTACTTCCAACATCTGGGTCATATCTGAGTCTGGGTCTGTTGATTGTTTTATCTTTTCTTATGGCTCATTTTTCTTTTGTTTTTGTGTATTTGCTGGTTTTTGAATGAAAATGCCAAATATCATATGTAGGATAGTGAAGAGTGAAGTAATAGTTATGCCTGGAAATTGACATGCCTTTACCTCTGGCCATTAGTGTGGGAGTTGGAGACAATCTAGTCAGGACCTGAGCTGGATTTGGGTTTTTTTGTTGCTATTCTATTGTTACTTTCAAGGCACTACAGCTTTCAAATTCCCTAATAATTTGGCTGCTAATACTTTGTATTTATATTCTAAGATCTGTAATATTATCAGACTCCTGGGTTTGAGTCTGGGTTTAGCTTCTTTGGCCAAAATATGGTGGGCCCTTGGGTACCAGAGGGTTTTTCTCAGTGTTCCTGCTCCCATTAGATTTTACTTGTCCTCATGTGCCCATGTTGCAGAGGGAGTGTCTCTCCATGCTCTGCCATTGCTCCAGTGATAGGTAGCTATTGCATGTTTTTTAGTATTAGTCTTGCAGTGGAGTCAGAGCTGTTTTCTTTTATCCTTTCTTGGCCTTGTCTTAGGCAAAATCAGCCTCATGTGTGTGGCTGGTCTTAAGCAGGAATTTCCTTCCCCTACACGAGTGGGGGCAGTCCTTGCCTTGCTATAGGAGTCAGCTTTGCGGCACAAGATTTTATGTCCCTTGCCTGTGGGTTGAGATTTTTCTCTTTCAACCCTTTGGCCTGTAGCAGTTTTCTTCCCCTATATCCTAGAGGCCAGAGCCAGGTTGGGTTTGCGTTTACTCATCCCCCAGGAGGGTGTGTCTTTGCCTGGCCCCTGTGGGCAGAAGGGTTTGGTGCTCCCTCAAGCAACTTAAAGCTTTTGCTCTGTACGAGAAAGTGGTCATGGAAATGAGCAAGGCTTCATGCCCATTCTGTAGCAGCCGTAGATCACCTGATTCTCACCTGTACTGCAAGCGAGTGTCTTGTTTCCAGACTTTCTCGTGGTATCCACTGGAGGCCCATCAGAAAGAGCTTGCCCAATAGGACAATCTCCCCTGTATCCTGAACACCAGCTATTCCACAATGACACATTAGCCCAAGTGCTTTTAATGAACAGAGGATTGTGAAACACTTGTAGAAAAAGAGATTTCCTAGGAAATAAATCTCTTTTATAGAACTAATGTTAATGTGAGTGTTATTAGAATTATAAAACCAAATCTCATATAGTTTTTCACTATCATCAACATTGAACATTTAAAGATTTAGAGAAGAGACTAATGGAGAGTATAGGTTTACTCCAACCAATTGTGGAATTTTTCAGGTCTTTGACTGCAAACTCTGTGTTCAATGCCTCGTAGTTGGCCTACGTGTTATCAGAAGGGAAGATAGTTACCTAATGATTCCCACACAAAGGATTGGAGGCTGTAGTCTGATTTTCAGGGGTCATTTAGAAATTCCATCTTACCGTGTTATCCAGTTAAGATTCTCAGCCGATCACTTTGGCGTTTTGCAGCTAAGGGGAGACTCTATTACCATGTCTCTTTCTTAGTGCATGCATTTCTCTGTTGGCAGAACCGCATTGCCAAGCGCAGTAGGAAGCTGGTGGACTACGACAGCGCCCGCCACCATCTGGAAGCACTGCAGAGCTCCAAGAGAAAGGATGAGGGTCGGATCTCTAAGGTAGGGATTGAGCCCAGGTTGGATACCACTCTCCATATTTTATGACTTGTCACAGTTCAGCTTTTTAAAATTATATGTTTCATTTTTAACAGAGATTGGAATCAAGACAAAATTTAAATTGAAACATGGTGCTTGAGGGCTGCCTTCTATTATTTTTAATTAAAATAAGATTTTTAATGTTATTGTAGAGTTTGCGAGGGTGATACTGACACATTTTGCTCAGAATGAACTTTTGCCTACAGTGTTGTGGGATCAAAGAAAGTACTGTGTGTCTGCACTTCCCTTTGTGGTTGTGGTCCACGATCAATGCTGAAATGGAGATTCAGATGGAAAACCAAGATGAAATTCTCAGATAAAACTTTGGATTGAGAGCACAGACACATGCTAGATTTTTGTAACTTTAGTTTTCTTTTAGAAAACCCATTTTCAGTAGCTTTTACCATGTATGTCAGCAACTTACAGATGCCAGCTAACTGAACTCACCTACTGTCTACACCCTTTTCTTCCAGTCTGGCCGTTTCCTGTGCCTGCACACAGCTGCCTGAATGGTCTTTCTATATCACATCTTTATTTTTTTTTTTTTATAAACAAAGTGGCTTGGATCAGACTTCGGGCTCTTATGGGTTTGGATGTGTTCTTTGGTCTCTCTTTTTTTTCTTTTTTTTATTTCAGCTTATTATGGGGGTCCAAAAAGTTCAGGTTATATATATCACCCATGTACCGTCCATCCATCTGAGTCAGAGCTTCAAGTGTGTCCACTGCTGCTTAAATCTTTTAATGGCTCCTTTTGCCTGTAGAAAAAAATTCTAAACTTTTTAGCATGTCATATAACATCTTCAACGTTTGTCTATAATTCACCTGTCCATGCTTAATCAACTTTCAAACCTCCTGTTCCCCCCTCCTTCTTCCATACACACATCATGAGAAAGAGCCTCCACGGCCTCCACATCACTCCTGAGCAGCCACAGTAACACCTGTCCTTCATGAGACGCTCATGCCAGGGACCCTGTTCCACACGCCATCTGCACTGCCTGTCCTTACACTCACAACAGCCTGTGAGGTGCACAAAGCGAAAGCAATCTGACAAGTTCCCATGGCCAGTAAGCTGGAATTCCGTCCCATGGAACTTCACCTTTATATATTGTGATATCTTCCTCGACCCCTTTAGCAAACATTTCCTGATTCCTGAAGATTCAGTTAAAATATCACTTTTTCTCTGTGGAACCTTCTCTTTTCTCTGTACACTATCTTGCCTATAGCATGCTCCATACCACACTGTGAGTCCCTTTTGTCAATACACTTTGTAATGTCATTATTTAGCCTTTCTGCTAGACTGGGTGTTTTATGGGGGGTCTGGCATCCAGTGCAGTGTCCAGTGCAGAGTTATCTGCATGGCAGGCAGTCAACATATTTTTATAGATTAAATGAATCAGCCAGAAACTGCAAAGGCAACTGTTACCGAAAGCTCATCACTTGTCCTCGAGGGCACATCAGAAGAATAAGAACAAGCGGTTGGAGGAGAAGGAAAGAGAGATTTATTACTTTGCTGGCAAAGCAGGCAAAATGGTAGACTTCATCTCAAAAATCCAAATTTCCTGAACATGAGCAGAAATACAGAGCTTTTGAAGGGTGTGCCCCTCAGTTCTGTGCTATTGTGGTTAACTATTCTAATCCTCCCATCTCTGCCAAAGACTATGATCTCTGCAGCACCCACCTGGGAGGCTGGCTCCAGCACCTGGGATGGCTGATTCCCCGGGCCCCTATTGACCACCTGCCTGGGGCCAGGAGGCAGGCTTCAGTTCTGAAAAAGAGTGGACAAAGTTTTAAGGAGAGGGAAGACATCTTTTTGCCATTTTTTTTTCAGGCCAATCCTCTGTTACACAACCATTGTAATAAATCCAGTTTCCAGTTTTAGTGTATTAATATTTCATGTTTAATTGAAACAAAGCATGTGGATTTTAACCAAATATCTCTCCTTCCCAAAATGTTTTGAGAATGTCATAAGGCTATTTCTGTTTTATATTAAATGATGCTGTTGTATATAGAAATGGCTTGTTTTTAGTGTTAATACATGTTACATATCATTTCTAGGCAGAAGAGGAATTTCAGAAAGCACAGAAAGTATTTGAAGAGTTTAACGTTGACTTACAAGAAGAGTTACCATCATTATGGTCAAGGTAAAAATGTTTATGTATAGGTTGTACATGTCCCTTTTAGAAGTTTAAGAACAGTGAATACCCTCATTTCTCTTTATTGTCTGTGATGCTTCAACGCTGTCTATAGAAGTGTTCTCTACATTTTCCAGTATGGTAGCTGCTTGTCACATGTGGCTATTGAGCACTTCGAATATGATGAGTATAATTGAAGAACTGAATTTTAAATTAATTAATTTTATTTTAATTCATGTAAATTTAAAATACCACATGTGGCTAGCAACTGCCATGTTGGGTGGCACAGTTCTAGACACTGATGTATTTCTCGAGTGAAGACCCAGATCTCAGTGAGAGACATTAGGAGAGCTGCCCTTAGTCTTGAAATTTACAACATAGCCCTTTAGCTCTTGGTGGAACCTCCTTTATTCCAAGAACCTATTTAGTCTTCTGGCTTTGATACTCTGCATTTCTCATGGAATTAAGTGCATTTTCTAGAGTTTGTTCTATTTTTCCCACTCAGTGGTAGAATGTAGAAGTTGTTGGGTGAAGTGGGGCCTTATGTCCCCCAATTTCCATCAGCACCTCCATGCTACCCCCCAGATACACAGAATCATGTTTGCCATGACACATGGTTTTCAGTTAGATCCTCTAGTCCGAACTTCCAGCCAGATGATTCCCCTAACACCTTCCTCTGTATAAAGTCTAGAGCTTCTACTTGTTCATTAAAATTGAAAGCAATTTGAGAGTTTATCTTTTTCTGTGTTCATCCCTAGTTTTTCTCTTTTTTTTTTTTTTGCCAATAATAGGCACTCTTTATTTTTGAACTACTGAAATATTTGGATGAAATTTTGGCTAGTTCACTGCTTGTACACATCACACCTTAATAACAAGCAATTACCCAAACTTCAACGTGTCTGAAATTATCTCAATGCTTATCAAATTTATGCATTCTCTCAACATCTGCATTTAGTTTTTTGGTACCATCGTCGTTGGGCTCCCAAGGCTCAAAGCTTGGAGTCATTAACTGCAGAAAACCAAAGGCCCATTAAAGAAATGGCCCACCATTTTTTGGTGTAGTATTTTGGGTTGGTCTCTCCCTCTCTTTTCTCACTGCCGCTGCCCAACCCTCATCATCCTCTTGTGAAGTGTGATGCTGGTCTGGCCCTTACATTCCTGTCTTTGCCTTCATCCTGTATACCTCTTCTTTCAGGAGCTCCACCTTGACAGCTCTGTGGCCTGCTTAGGACCTTCCTGTTTGTGCCTAAAGAAGACCTCTCCTCTCTCCCACTGAGAATTTATACAGCCTGAATAATAAATCTTTTAGGGAAATAGATGAAACAGATATCTATTTATAATTTGAATTTATTTAGTTATTCATATCTATTTAAAAATCATAAATTATATGGAATGATCTGAGTTTTTTATAAATATAGATATTACTTTGTTGCACTCACATTTCATGGAATACTTGGATCCAACATCTTTACATACATCTTTGGCATCAGTGTGTTTATCCTCACTGAAGACATTCACCAAGTCAGCCAGTAGTTCTCCAGAGCTTATCATCCTCCTCAACAGATATTCCATTTGAAACACAAGCTGTCATTTGTACACAATTAAAACAGTTATTCTCTTCCTTTCCCCTATAGAGGAATTTGTGTGATCTCCAATGTAATTACTTACTTCATCACCGTTTGAACTGATCTTCAAAAAGGCTTGGGTACCACAATGTTCAACACTTCCAGTTATGAGATAATACCCCTGGGAAGTTGCCAATTGATAACTATGAAGTAAAACCCTTGGGAAAATTGCCAGAATTTCTAAGAGGCAAATACTTATTATTTGCCTTAATATGTATTGGGCATATAACTAATTTTTTTTTCTAGTGATCTCTACAATCATCCACAAGTAGCATTGGCAGATGTTATTTCGGGCTTATTATGTGCCCCCCAAATAGTATTTAGTTATTCAAAGTAAACTAATTATCAGAGTGTCTTGTAAAATGAAAGACTTTGTAGAGACTGTAAAACAAAGGGAACATCTCAGGGATAATTTTGGTAAAAAACTTTTTTCCTTTTCTGGTCATACATAGTATAAATGTTTCAATGCTTTCTAGATCAATCTAACTCCTCATTCTGGCACTCAGGAAATAACATCTGTCAGTGCTAGTTTTTCAATCCAGATCCTGCCCTTTGATCAAAACCTGGCTTAGGCCTTCCTTTCTATATAGTTTGTTTCTTAGACTAAATCCAGATTATTATTCAACCACAATAGTTATGTGCAGTGTGTGTGTGTGTGTGTGTGTGTGTGTGTGTGTGGTGTGAAAGAGCAAGAGAGAGATCATTTTTTTTGAATACTTTCTATTTGCCAGGTATCATTTTATGCACTTTATGTACATACCCTCTATCACAATTACATACCTCTCCATTTTACAGATGAGAAACCTAAGGATCATACTGGTTAAATACTTTCCTAAGATTATAAAGCTTATGAATCCTAAATGTGGCATTTGAGAACACTTCTGTGATTTTTTTCTTTCTGTAAATCGTGCTGCCTTTATCTGGGGCCTCTCTATCTAAAATGATATTGCATACAGTCATGATCTTCCAAGTTATTTCATGAATGCATATGTTCTTTTCCTAGACATATTGTTCAGCGTTGGAATTGAAGTTAGTACTTTTTTATCTTCTGGGCTTCCTATGGTCAAATGTATAATACTGGGCATGCAGTAATGAACATATTAAATATTAGTGACTAATGAGTGAAATCCCGCATCACACTATTCAAAATCATTACAAATGCTGGGTGGAATGTTCTCTATGTCTGTCAGTTTCAGTTGGACTATAATATTGTTCAAGTCCTCTGTTTTCTTAGTGATCTTCTGCCATTTGTTCTATTCATTACTGAAAGCGAGATATTGAAGTCTCCAACAATTACTGGGTCTGCTTTTATCTTCAGTTCCATTAGCTTTGGCTTCATGTATTTTGGGGCTGTGCTGTTAGGCATAGATATGTTTATAGGTGTGTCTTCTTGATGGATTGGCTCTTTTATCTTTGTATAACATTCTTCTTTGTCTCTGATAATAAATTTTGTCTATTTTGTCTGATATTGCCGTAGCCACTTCAGCTCTCTTTTGGTTACTTTTGCATGGTGTATCTTTTTCCATTCTTTTATTTCCTACGTATTTGTGTTTTTGAATCTAAAATGTGTGTCTTATAGACAGTATTTAGTTGGATCATTTGTGTATGTGTGTGTGTGTATGTGTTATCCATTCTGTGAACCTCTTCCTTTTGATTGGTGTGCCTAGTCCATTTACCTTTCATGTGATTACCTATAAAGTAGGATTTCTGTCTACCATTTTGTAATTGCTTTCAGTGTATCTTATGTCTTTTTTGTTTCTCTATTCTTCCATTACTGCCATGTTTAGAAAACTTTTAAAATTTTGGATATATTAAGGAAAAGAGAAATGAACCACTACCTAGAGGGGGTGCAAGTTCATCAGATTCATTTATCATTCATTCAGCACATATTTACTGACTACCACTGTGTACCAAGCACTCTTTTAGGTGCTCACAGTCCTATACTGAAAGTTTTTGTCTTCTTGGAGCTTACATTGAAGGATAGAGAAAGGTAGTTACCTAAAAAGCAAATAAAGAATAAGATGTCAGACAACAAGTTTAATGCAGAAAATAAAACTGCATAATTTAACAGAGAGTAACATGGAAACTGTAGTTTGAGTGGTTAGGGAAGGCTTCTTTCAAAGAGACCATGTATGAAGAAAAGGAAGTTTTGGGGAAACACTGAGTTCCATTTTGTGTATGATGAATTTGAAGATCATAAAGAAGTTTAAAGGATTTGTATGGAGCTAAGTCTGAAGCTCACAGAGAAGGTGGGAATCATTGCCATAAGGGTGGTAATGATGTCATGGGAGTTGATGAGTAGGAAGTCAGATCATGTGGCAAGATGAGGGCCAATGACAGAATCTTTGAGAGCACCAATATTGAAAGAATTTGGAAAAGAAGAAATAATTAGAGATGTGGAAGGCGCTCTGAAAGAGTGGTATCTCAAAAAGCCGAGAATGGAGAAAACATTACAAATGAGGGAGTGCCCAGAATATCATTAGTAACAGAGGGATGAGGCAGGTGAGGACTGGAGATGCTTCGCCTTTGGTGAACTTCCAGGGAGGCCTCAGCAGACGGTGGGAGCAGAAGCTCCACTACAGGCCTCGGAGCCTCCATGGGAGGTGAGGAAGCAGCAGAAGCAGGTCTCTGTTATTCTGAGGACCCCGACTCTGATGGACGTGAGGAAATAGTGACAGAGGGAGAATATAGGGCAAGAGAGGCCTTTAAAATAGCTTTTGTCATTTTGAGAAGATGGCAGTGGCTGTGGGGAAGATGGGATGATTTGGTACTGAAGATATGTGGGGTAAATGTGGTAAGAACGAGCAAGGAGGGAGCGATGGGACTGGCCAGACAATGTTGAGGGTTGCACCACAGGGCCTGAGCTAGATAAAGCAGGAAGTTCATAGCCTAGAAGAAAAGGGGCATTGATCCCACAGAGGTTAAAAGGATGTCAGCAGGTGGAATGGAAATGAGTGAATGGGGGCTCTTGTGGCTTAGGAAACTAGGTTATTGGGGGGCCACTGATTGCCCCATTTTGGAGGTGGAACAGGTGTGAGTGGTGGCAAGACCCAGAATGTGCAGTGGCCACTGCAGAGTGTGTCATGGGGTCATCAGCAGGGGGCTCGTTTCTTGGCTGGATAGTCCTGTGGATGTCAGGATTTGCTGTGTTAATGTTAGCATTTGGTGAGGGAGAGACAGGGAAACCATGAGATATGCCATTGTGGACAGTGGATGGGTCTGGGGGTGACCTGGGAGTTTGCTAGATGAGCCGGGAAGAGGTTGAATATGTTGCCATCAGTCTCAGGAGGATGGTAAGGAGCTCAGAGAATTGGAAAAGAACTAGAAGAAAACTTTTCTTCCTCCCACCCCATCTCCATGGTGAGGGAGGGGTGGCAGAGGATGCCTCCTCCACTGCAGGGGGCTCTGGGGAAAGCAGCGACACTCCCCTCCAGGCCAGGCAGGTTTCCCTTAGGGCTCACAGAGGGGAGAGAGTTCTGGCCTGCAAACTGTGGCTGAGATAAGCTCAGCTCTTAATTCTTTCCACTGTTTCCGGGAACAAAGTAATGTCTTAATGAAGAAATAAAGTTGGCTTTGACAGCTAATCAGAAGAGGCCTGAAGATGCCACATTTGGGGAAATGGTAATGTCTCAGAATCCCTTGTTTATGAAGAACTTGCGAAATGAAACTTCCAAGCAGATACCAGATTCCAGAGCCTCGTACTCCTTGTGTTTGTATATTTCACTGCTGGTGACGCTAGTCTTTTACAAGGCAAGGTCACGTAAGAATATGCTATTCTAGTGGAACGAGTGCCAGATTTTTCATTCATTGGCTTGTTTACTTGTTCATTCATTCATTCATTCATTCATGGTATGTTGACCGCATGTCTGTTATGTGCACGGCGCTGTATTAGGTGCTGGAGCTGGAACAGTGTTGCCAAAGGCATCCCCACTTCACAGTCTCTGATTTCATAAATTGGAGAAAATCACTATACGACAAGTTGCATTAAAGTGTTGGACACTTTCTTCTAAATAAATATATACTATTTCATTTAATTTCTAAATCTTTAAAAGAAGCAATAAAAATATTAAGAAAGTATAGACGTTTGTTTGGTTATTCTAAATAAGGCATTTCTTCCTGGTAGTATACCAATTATTTCTCAAAGTTGATGTAACAACTTAAGATATGCTGTATATCAGAAAACAAAATTTAAACATAGAAGGAGGGGGATTCTTTTTTTGCTAAATGAATGCAAGTTTCAATATGTTTGATAGAAATGCCCTTATGAATTGTTAAGAAAAAAACAGACACTAAGAAATAAGCAAATATTAATATAATGAGTAGATTTAGGAAAGAAGAAATACAAATGGGCAATAAATAGATGAAAAAAGTGTTCACTTTAATAAAAGGAATATAAATTTAAGAGTCGGTGAGATGCTAACTTTTGGCTATCAAATTTACAAAGGTTGTGTATAAGGTGATGTTCAAAGTTGAACAAATTGCCTGACGGAGCAGTTTGGCAGTGAACAGCAAAGGTTCTATTGTCCATGCCTTTCACCAGCATGTAGGATCAAAAAGCCTATTCAAAGGAAATTACTAAGCTGTGCACAAAGTTTTAATCATAGACATTCATTAGGGTTTTGGTATAACAATACCTGCCAGTCAAGTTTAACTACATGCCTCTCCCATCTTTACCCACCTTCTGTTTAAATATGGCTGATCCCCTGCAGCCCTGGGTTGTCCTCCCAAGCAGATGTTAGCAGCTGGCACAGGGCCCGTTACTCCTCTCTCCTGTCGGTTCCTGTAGCTGTTTCTGCCCATACCCACTTTTTTTTTTTAACAGACCAAGTCTCGTATAGTCCCCCAGGCTGGAGTGCAGTGACATGATTATAGCTCACTGTAACCTCAACCTCAAACTCTTGGGCTCAAGCAATCCTTCCACCTCAACCCCTTGAGTACCTGGGACTATAGATGCTTGCCACCGTGACTGGCTAATATGTTTTTTTTTTTTTGTAGACAGGATCTCACTGTGTTGCCTAGGCTGGTCTTGAATTCCTGGACTCAAACGATCCTCCAGACTTGGCCTCCCAATGTGCTGGGATTATAAGCATAGCCACCATGTCTAGCCGTCCACTCATTTTTGATATTTGCAGTGGTCCCCAGCCTTTTTGGCATCAGGGGCTGGTTTCACGGAAGATGATTTTTCCATGGACTGGGGCTGGGGCCCTGGGGTGCAGAGCTCAGGCAGTGATGTGAGGCCTGTTTCTTAACTGGCCACGGAGCAGTAACAGGCTATGGCCTGGGGGTTGTAGACCGCAGATATGGCCTTTTGTGGTAACTTTATGTTCACATGCAGTTCTGTAATCTCTGCTTCTTTCTCTTACAAATACATTTCCATTTTAAGTATGAACAGAGCATTTGTTCATTAATCAGCCCCTCTGGGTGCTCCTCTAACTGGATAGTAAATTCCTGGAGCTACCTTAGCTCCCCACTGTGCATGTACCCAGAGTTATTTGCTGAGCAATTGAAGGAGGAAAGGTGTTAAGAATTACCGGCTTGTTGGATTGGGGTCCTAGAGAAGGGGTCACAGGTTGCCGCTCACAGTTCCCCAGGAGGAGTTCTCTGCTCAGTGAAAGTGTGCTCTCACTTTTGCTGAACAATTGGAATCAATTTTCCCTCTATCAAACAAATTTTGGAGTCCCAATATATAATACTGAAAGCGGATCATTTATATTTTATAAAAATTAATAATAAAGCTCTCAAATCTTGGAATGTTTACAAGATACATATCTAAAATATAAACAAATTCTTAGGGCAGTGGTTCTGAAAGTGTTGTCTCTAAACCAGCAGCATCAGTATCACCTAGAAACTTGAGAATGCAAATTCTCAGTCTCCCCACCCAGACCTACTAAATCTGAAACAAGCCTTCCAGGTGATTCTGATGCACATTAAAGTTTGAGAACCACTGTCTTAGGGTAGTAACTGAATTTTGGGAGATGTCGTGGTCTATGCCAAAAGATTTTTTTTTGGTGTATGAACAGATGAGGAAAGGTTGGGCGTACTCTGGGTTAAGTATTTTATTTAATCCAATGTTATTCAAAATTGTGTAAAGAAAATCTGGTTTGAATATGTTTGATTGCCATTAAAAAATCCATTTTTCTGACTGGTCTTTCCCTCTCTCTTCTTTCCTCTTCCTATTTCCACATGTTAGACGAGTTGGATTTTACGTCAATACTTTCAAAAACGTTTCCAGCCTTGAAGCCAAGTTTCATAAGGAAATTGCAGTGGTGAGTCATGATGATTATTTTTACATATGGAATATAAAGTAAAGGAAGATTTATTTTGGAAACAAATGAAATGGCACAGCATTATCCCAAGAATTCACTCTTTTGTATGTTTCATTTAGTAGTGTGTTATTACTCTCAGTAATACTTGTATAGTTTTGTAGTGACCACATAGTTCTCTGTATGTTTGGAAGATTTTATCACAGTTTCACAGACGTCTTTCTTTTTTCAGTCAGTTTATAAAGTTGGAATTTCAAGTGCTGTTTTAAGCTAATGAAAATTGTTCTCAAAATGTTTAGATAATCGGCAACTCCGTTGTTGACTGATGTTTTCTCAGTTGAACGGGGTGGTTGTGTGGCTATTTCTAGTGGAGTTAATGTAAACAGTAAGCTTTTGTTTTCTGCTCTGTACTCTGATTAACAAATATATTTTAATTTTTTTTTAGTTTATTTGTTCTTATTTTAGTTTTGACATGGATTTTAAATTTGGATGACATATATACAGAATTTCAGTTATCCTGAGGCCATCCAAACTATCATAAGATTCTTAGTTTCTCAATAAACAATTTTTTTCTTGGGGAGAACAGCCTGAATTGGCACCAGGATGACTTGCAGCTAATAGACAAGTGGCCTCTGTCCCCTTAGCTTTGCCACAAACTGTATGAAGTGATGACGAAACTGGGCGACCAGCACGCCGACAAGGCCTTCACCATTCAAGGAGCTCCCAGGTAGGCCACTGTTGATCAGAGCACCTGGAACGTGCTGCCTGTTGGAATGTCTGCAGTCTGTGGCCCAGCCTGTCCTATTCTGTCCATCCTGCAGAAGTCTCCAAGGGGCCTTTCCACCTGGAGGCTGACACTAACCTTAGTTCTGTGCTTTTGCATTTACTTCTGGTCTCAGCGAGGGTTCTTCTTGGCACAATAGAATTGACTCTCTGCCCCTCTCTGCTTTCCACGGGACCTGGTAGCCTTGGTGTGAAATTTTAATATCTCATTTCTAGTTGCACACTTGTTACTTTCTCTGGAGAAGAAAGGAATTCCCAAAACCTGTGACAGTTCTGATTCTTACCATGAGTTCTGATGACCCATTTTGGGAAAGGAAAGGGGAAGTGAGGACCCCCCCCATCATCTTTCCTCCTAACTCTTGATCTGGCAAATGCTGAGTTGTTTCTGTTCTGTGGCACGTTGCTGTTCTGAGCACGCCAGTCCAATACACTGAAGGCCCAGTGATCCATCTAGGTTCACTGTCTACCTTGCTGGAGTTCAGCTTCATGCCGCTTTCTCCTGTGATTTTGGAACCCCTCTTATTCCAGCCTTCTCAGGCATTATGCACTCAGAGAATGCAGGCTAGCGAGCCTTGGGCTGGATGTCAGAAGACCCAGCTTTCAGTTTTGTGACCCTGCAGTTAACTTGCTTTCCTTAAGTCCAATAACCTCTCTGGTTAAAGGTCTCGTTGTTTTTACTCAATAGAGAAAAAATAAGATACCATTGAACTAAATGATTTCAAGGTAATACATAGTCCTGACGATCTGTATTTGCAATTTGAACATCAATCAGTGCCCACACTTATACCCGCGCAGTTATAACAGCACACATAGATATATACGTGCACCAACTTCTACATACGGTCGCGTTTGGATCCCTCTGGTGATGGCTAGTTTTCTTATTGCCTGCTCTTGCATTAGACATAGCCTCTGCTACAGCTGCTGTACCAAGTGAGCAGTAGATGTATCCACTCTTTCCCAGGGGAAGAACATTACCTGAAAGAACACATGAAAGGAGCAGAGTTACTGTTTTCAATACAGTTATTTCACTACTGGGCTAGGCAAAAAGGAAAAATGAGAACAGGAATATCGAAGTGACATTTGGGTGTTTTAAAAATTAGTGGTTGCTCCCTTACATGGAAATGAAAGAGACAAATGTACATGACAATTTCAATGTTGCTGTGTTAGATAAAGTGAAGAGAAAATGGAGCCAGGACCGGTTAACAAATGTTCTTTTCATTTTTTCAACATTCCTCTGCAGAATGAGGTGGTGAGTGAGCTCAGTGGAATCTCTGCTAGGCATAGATGGGGGCTGTGTTTCCCGGCAGAGGACATGATTGCTGGCACGTGGCCCCAATCATGCGCTGTGTCCATGTTCTCTACAGCACCCAGCTCCCTCGGCCCCCTGAGTGTGTAGACTGTGTGTATGTGCTGTCCTATTTTGGAGTATAGGCTCTGTTCTTTTGAGCTGTAGACTTTAGAAATTCTTAGAGAGTAGGATGTGTCCCGAGTGCTTCTTAGTCATCACATTTGGGCCGTTCCCAAGCATCTGGCCCGGTGCCGGGAACTTGGTGGGTTCTCAGTAAACATTACTGAGTCTCGCCCATCACACGATTTGTTTGTACAGTTCAAAGTGTCTGCTTTGAGTAATTGTTTTATAAGGTGTAGAAAGGGTAATTAGTGGATTTATTTCCGAATGTCATCAGAAAGCACTTGTCCAAAATCTTTATTACACTATCCTAAGGCTGCCTTTTAACGTAAAATTTGCAATTTCCAGAGTAGGTTTTTCTATAGATTCAGACATGGAAAGATTCTCTTGTGAATAAAAAGCGAAACCAGTTAAATTAATTCAGCCTGTGTTTGGAAGATTCTTGCAGAGCTTGTTTGAAAGAACAGGGAGTTTGGGTTACTAAGTGCTGAATTCAGATCCGCTAAATTGCTGGGTGACTTTAGGGTTGTTTTAACATCTCTATGCCCCACTTTCCTCACCTGTGGAATGGGGACAATCAGGCATGGCTGCTGTGAAGATAAGAGATAACACATGAATGGGGTCTGGCACGCAGTGGGCAATAAATGTACCAGTTGTCACCATCACCGTGACAGCTAGCCGGGATTAACCTGGAAGGGGAGCAGGATAACAGTATGTGTTATGCTTCAGGATTTCTCTGGGATGGAGAAGCCCTGATTGGATGAGTACTGTTCCTTAGAAGGCCCCTTGCTTAATCCCCTATGTTCATCTAGTGATTCGGGTCCTCTCCGCATTGCAAAGACACCGTCGCCGCCCGAGGAGCCCTCTCCCCTCCCGAGCCCGACAGCTAGTCCGAATCACACACTGGCACCCGCGTCTCCTGCGCCCGCACGGCCTAGGTCACCTTCGCAGGTAGGAGGATTAAATATTTTGGTGGACAGAAGAACTCGTGGTGAGGTGGCCCATCAGAGATAATACCATGGTGAAGTTTGCAGTTGGGGAGACTCAGGTGTGAGGTTCTAGGTATTGCGATTATCACTATCTACCTGTTTTTCATATTTGACTGTTTATATTTGCACACACGCCCTACGTTTGAGTCCGTTGGGACTTCCCAGCCCCTTCTCAGCTTGCTCAGGCTAGCACGCTCTCCTCTTCTGCCATCTCTTGCTCTCAGAATTCTCTCATTCAAGGCTCCATTACTCCTTGTCCATGAAACCTGCCCTCTCCTGGGGGTTTAGATAACATTCAGGGCAAGTACTGCCAAGAGAAGCAGTTATGTTTATGTCACTTCACATTTTTGTGTGTCACTTGTACTATACTGTATATGAGTAGCTACTTAATTAAACTGTATGGAACACGAGATTGAAAAGGAACAGTAAGGGGTGGTCAAAGGTAACTATAGAGAAAAATTGCCAGCTTTATTTTCCTACTTTGGGTAAAAAGAAAATTCCTGTAGGAAAACTCCAAGTCCCCAGTCCAGTTCACGCTTTCACGTACAGATGCTTTTTGACTTACCATGGGGTTACGTCTCAATAAACCCTTTGTAGGTCGAAGATATTCTAAGTGAAAAATGCATCTAGTACACCTAACCTAATGAACACCACAGCTTAGCCTAGCCTGCCTTAAATGTGCTCAGAACACTCACCCTGGCCTGCAGGTGGGCAGAATCACCTGTCAGCGCAGTGCACTGCGGAGTGCTGGGTGTTTACCCGCATGCTCCTGTGGTGGCCTGGGAGCTGCCCCTGCCCAGCAGCACGAGAGAGGGTCTCAGCTTCCTTCTGAATGTGTATCATTTTGCACTGTCAAAAAAATCTGGGATCAAACCACCTTAAGTAAAGGACCATCTGTATATGGTTGAACTAAGGAAAGTCTTAAGAGGATATACATAATGGATAGACCTTTAAATTTCTTACTTTTCAAAATCCTGGAGAGTAAAGTAAAATGTAACCTGCCTGTCATTGATCTCATTGATTCACATGAAAAGCTTGCTTGATTTTAGGTTTGAAATTCTAATTTATTGCTGGAGTGAGAAATCATTCTCAGTTTAATTCAGGGAGAGTATTGCCTTAGTGTAACCTTGAAGGTATAGGTACCTGCACCTGCACTTCTGAGTATATCGTTTCATTTCATTTCATATTTAATGACCTAATACTTGTGTTGAGATGAATGGACTCTCATAGCCTGAGTTTTTTCCACTGGACCCTTGCTTTTCGGTGCTCAAAGAGCCACCCACGTAGACAGCATTCTTCCCCTGAATCAGGTAGGCTTATTTCTATACACAGATCTAAGTTTCAATCAGAGATCAGTCTGTCCTCCTAGCTCTGTTCACATGATAGTTCTTCATGTCTCATACGTCATCTTTAGCTGAATTAATGCTTACATTTAATGCTTCCTAGACAAGGAAAGGGCCTCCCGTTCCACCTCTGCCTAAAGTCACCCCAACAAAGGAACTGCAGCAGGAGAACATCATCAGTTTCTTTGAGGATAACTTTGTTCCAGAAATCAGCGTGACTACACCTTCCCAGGTGAGTGCGGGTTCAGAGCTGGGAAGCCCATGAAAGTGCCATGGCAGAGGGACTGCCAGCGGTCAGCTCTAAGGGAAATGGCAGACTTTGGAGCCAATGATGTAAGTTTAATTGTCATTCAGGTTTGTCTTCATTATTTGATATGTCTGAAGCATTCTTAAATGGGAGGTATACATTATTTGAAAATAGTCTTATATTTTTAAGACTAGTATATACATATGATAGAAAATTGGGAAAATACCAAAAAGTATAAAATGAGTGAGTTTAATAATCACTTAAATCATACCACTCCAACATAACCGCCAATGTATTTTGGTCCGTTTTCTTTTAGTGTTTTTCCTCCCCAGAGTGTATATCAGTTTTGCACCATAAAATTCAGATTATCCTGATATGTGTTCCTGAATTTTCTACTTTATTTTACTGAGCATTTTTTCATGGTATAATATTGTGTTTGTGAAAACACATTTAGCCACAGTATTCTGTCAGCTGGACGTACCAACCCCTGAGTGTTGGTCACAGGTTGCTTCTGATTTTTCTGTTGCTTCATCAGCACTTCGGGGAACATCTGTGTGTGTGTGTGTGTGTGTGTGTGTGTGTGTGTGTGTGTGTATAAAATTCACGTTTGTGCCCTCTATGATTTCTTTTCTATTGATTCCTAATAGAGAACAGAAAAAAGAAATTAAAGGATGTGAATAAGTTTAAGTCTTTTGCCCTTCACCTGGGTCGTATCATTTATGTGATTTGGCAGATGGAGAGGTCAGTGTTCCTACTGCTTTTGAAGATACCTGGTGGCACAAGTCCCACCAGCAGCTGCTTGCAGGCCTGTCCCTGCTAGCAACTGGGTTATCTCATTGACTGAGGAATAGTTGTGACTTCCAGAGCTGCTCCCAATGCCATTGAAACCATCTCTTTGTTTTGCAGGCAAAAGTCCCCAGAGAAGTCAGGCCAACACCATTTCCTCTCAGTGTTCTCTGAAATCATATTTATATTTTGCAAAAGGTGCTAATGCAATACTGCAATTACTGAGGAAATCAATGACCACACATCCCAACTACAATAATATCCCTATTACAGTCACATCTTGTTGATAATAGTAGAGATAACCAGGACCTTAGAAAATAAGAACTCAGAAGCAATGCAGTGGCAAATCATGATTTGTCATCCCTTTCGAGGACGCTTATCAACAGGCATGATGCTTTAATCTATTGTTTTCCTTCTGCTATTGTTTGTATGAGATGCTGAGTTTGGTAAACTAACTAGAGCTTGAAATGTGATTGAGCAGCTCCTTTGAGGAGGGGGAACTGCGTGTTTACCTGTGCTTGGGCAAATCACATGTCTGTGAATACAGAGATGCCACCAGGGACAGCTGCCTTAGAGCCAAAGGATCTTACCCAGCATCTGTCAGTTGCCCTTGGCACCAGCATGAGCAGTTTCAATTTCCAATTGTTTTTTTTTTTTGAGACAGAGTCTCACTCTGTTGCCCAGGCTAGAGTGCTGTGGCATCAGCCTAGCTCACAGCAACCTCAAACTCCTGGGCTTAAGCGATCCTACTGCCTCAGCCTCCCAAGTAGCTGGGATTACAGGCATGCACCATCATGCCCAGCCAATTTTTTCTACATGTCTTTAGTTGTCCAGCTAATTTCTTTCTATTTTTAGTAGAGATGGGGTCTTGCTCTTGCTCAAGCTGGTCTTGGACTCCTGAGCTCAACAATCCACCCGCCTCAGCCTCCCAGAGTGCTAGGATTACAGGTGTGAGGCACCGCACACGGCCTTAATTTCCAATTTTTGTAGTCCCTTTGTATTTTCTTCTTGCCAGCTTCATTGTATTTTTTGCTATGTGAATTTTCAACCCCAGAATGTTTTAGGGTGATGACACCCTTATTCGGTTGCTTTCTCCTGGGACCTCCAAGAACATCCTCTCAATTCATCACAAATAGAGACTTTGGTCACCTAGAAGCCTTGTGTACTTAGCTGAGGACATCCTCATTTAGTAGATGAAGTAGCTGAAGTAGAGACAGCATGACACACAGACATGCGAAGTAAAGATGAGGCTCAGAAGCGTTCTTTCTTTTAAATTTTTTCTTTTATTTGCAATTTACTGGCTCATCGATAAGGACTCTTGATGGTAAGGGGAGAAAAAGAATCAAAGCCCTTTTGAAAATTGCAAATGCCAGGAGAGGGCCCTGGGAGCATTAACGTTACTGATATTGTTGAGTGAAACTGGTGCAAAAAATGAAGAGTTGCGGGAGAGGGAGAGGAAGCTTTCTCCAGCTGCGGCCCCTGCAAGGACATGGGTCGCCCGTAGAGCCCCCTGCCTGGGCTTTGCTAGTGCTTTGTGCATGAGCCCAGGGCTGTGGGGAAGGAGGGAAAAGCACCTCTCCACCTACACCTTTTATAACTTCCAGGCAATTTTGAAAGAACTACCCACCAGAGACATGATAGGGGTGTACTTTGGGGGGTACAGCCTCACTTGTATATATTTTTAAATCTGGGGAGGGAGCAGAAAGGGTTTCTCTCATTTTCCTGCATCTGAGAAGGAACATGGCTCCAGCAGCTGGACCACACTGTGGGAGCCACTGGTTTGAGCCATCAGGGTTTCACATGGCACCAATCTGTGCCGATTAGCAACAGCTTTCTTCCAGGGACACATCCAGCTGAGTCAAGTGCATGTTAATGATTAGCCATTTATAAGTGTTGCGTCTAAAAATAGCGTGACTGAAAGAGTGCCATATTTAGGGCTGGTGGACACATACACATATATGTGTGTGCTTGTAATATCAGATATGTTGATCAGATTGTATGTCAAGCTACATTTTATAATTGAATGGGTCACAGCATCTGGACAGCAATGTGTTTGACAGTGCACAGATAAGTGGATAAAAGGGAATAAATAACAGTGCTTGGAAACAATGAGATAACCAACTGCAAGAAAGTAGAGTATTGAAAACTAGAGGGCTGAGATGTATCTGAAAAGGTTTTTCCTGATACACATAATAATGTAGAATGATATATTTACATTTTGTTTTAATATTAATTTTTTTCTTAATGAATCATCCACATTTAGAAGGTAGGTTTATGTAGCCAGTTTGCTATTTTTATCATGTCCTTAATGGGAGAAAAAAAAGCATTTGTGTTAATCCTGCCCAGAAGCTCAAAATGTAATGACTGAAGTGTACCCAGTCTCTGATGGTTTGTGTGTCTCCTGCACTAAGCAGCGTTACAGCAATGATTCTCTCCTGACTGTCCTGAGATTGAAAATAGAAATCCATCAGGCCTACAGAGCCCTCTAATGACCCAAATGTTCAATATAGCATAGAATTTTCTCTGGAAAAGGTCCTTATTGACTCACAAGGAGATGCCCCATGGTCAAGACCCAAGGGCTTACCTTGTTTTTCTGGTTCTGTGTGTATCTTCCTAAGGACAAGTCATAGTTCTCTGTTTTTCCCTCACAAGAACTTAGAAAGAAATCCTGTGTGTTTTTGTCTCTGTGTGTGTGTGTGTGTGCATGTGTGTGTCCCTGTGTTATTTTTTAAAGCAGCATTTTTCAAAGTGTGTTTTTGAGGAAAAGTAATCTCAGTAGATGCAGAGAAAGGGGGTCTTTGGTCATATGGGACTGCGGGCTACATCACTTTTGCTTTTTCACAGTTCACGTCAGCATGTTCAAGGCTCTGAGAAGTTCTGTAACAAACCCCATTAGAGTGTGTTTAAGCCAGAGTTTCTCAGTCTCCCCTGCACCCCCAAAATACCCTGTTCCTGGGAAATGAGTGTTTGGGGAAACATTTTAAGAAGTGAACATTTAAAAGATATTACATTCCTGGAAACTAAATATATGGCATATATATAAGATTTTAACAGGATATCAAGACAAAAAGTAAAGCAATCACGTATGTATACATATACATATGTGCAAGGTTGTTTCTCTGTCTCTTTCCTTTTTCTTCAAAAGATGTTTCATACTGTTTTTTATTCTAACTTGATGACTTGGCTTTAAATCCAATGTTCACTGTCCCCTTTCTTCAGGGCCTTCTTTGGGATTATGGCCTTGAGCAAATATCATTTTCTGGGGGCCTATGACTATATAAATAATTTGAGTCACTTTAAATGAGCATATCAGCACCATTCTAGTGGCCAGTCTCATGGGATTCTGTAAATGCTATGCCAGCGAAAGGGAGCAAGCTGCTCACTAACGCCCTCCTGGTACCAGGCCTGGCCACCGTGCCCTGGGGTAACTCTGTGGATATGAGCCCCAGAGTTCCTGGTCCCTATATATGGAGTAGGTTTGGGACATGCTGCAAAGTAGAGGTGGGGACCAGGCCCATGCAGGTCTTGGTGCAGACTGGGGGTGCCCTGAGCAGATGGCACTGCCAGCCACATCTGGTCTCTACTACTAGGGGTGGACTTAGAACATTTCAAGAAAAGTGCTGAAAAGCATGGGGCCCCCGTGAAGTTCAGGGCCAGGTGCATGGTCCCTCTTTTCCCAGGACAGTATCTTCCTGTTCAGTGGCAGAGAGGAAGAAAAAGTTTGCCTGTGTCAGGATTTTTTTCATAGGTGATACCCCCAACTGTTTTTCCTAAATCTTTTCCCAACAGTGGTATTGCATATTTTCTCTCTATGATAAGGTTTCCTCTTTACAAATCCAGAGGGATTATTCTTTGAACATCCAAAGGCTTATTCCTCCAAGCCCTGCTCATCACCCTGTTGGGGATCCTACCGTGCTAGCAGGCAGACATGAGCACAGCCTTCCAACCCTGTGAGTGTTGAGACTGATTTAGCACCATTAACTTTTCTACTTTTATATCTGTTTTCCAGCCTAATACTGCATTTTACTTTTTAAGTTCATGAAATCATCCTATTTTTGCTAGCCAATCAAGCAGAAATAGATTTTCAAGTTGCAAAGTCAGTTCATGAAATGGCCCTTTTCATCCCTGAAATGCTGATGAGGTCAGCCTGCAATTACAACAGAAGCATGTCACTTGCTGGGCTTAAATACTGGTAACCTGGTTTTAAATACTGCATTAACTTTTCTTTTTAATGAAGCATATTTCTGGACCAGCTGCCTCCTTTTTCACTTGTTATTTTTTCAAAGCAAACATGTTAACATTACTTTAAGGCAGAAAGGATTATTAAGGTGAAAATTGGAAGGAAAAAATATTACATGGTGCATTTCAAGCCCAAATTTAGTCAATTTCTTACCCCAGTGGATTACCGACATCATTGCTCTGTTCCTTGAGCAGGGATAGCCAAGCAGTGTAGTTTATGTATCATCTGGTATTCTGAAAGTATTTTTAAATCGTTGTGTTATTTGGCCTGACCATCTTCCAAGGTTCTCAGACTTTGGAGCCTCTAACAATGCCTAGACTTTTCCTGTCTACAGAGCAGGGACAGCTGCTGAATACCCATATTCCCTAAATGTGTCATATGCAAGGTCTCGTTCAGTTTAATTTTGACACCAATCCTGTGATTTACATACCATTATCCTTACTTTATAGAAGAGTGAACCTGTCATCTTTCTGCCATCTGCCCATGCATGAGTCACAGCAGAACCTCATTATAAACACAGACCCTGGCCCTCTGTTCTCATGACTGTCGACATTTACACTCTTAGTCCTAATGTACTTAAGAACAGTGAACAAAACCCACATGCTACTCTAAGAATGACTTTGCCATCTACAACATTGTTCCAGTAAATATAAAAACAAAACAAAACAAAACAAACTAGGGAAACAGTCACTTGTGAAGTTCAGTTTATTGCATGTCAACTCATAAGGCACCGCAGGATTGTGTACATGTAGGTAGGCACATAAAGCAAGTGTGGCAACGGGAGAACAGCTGGCAAGTCTAGGTTGCAGGTTAGGGATCCACACTGTGCTAGTTGCTAACTGTGCCGTAGTCCCCCTTATCCGTGGATTCACTTTCCACAGTTTCTGTTACCCAGGCTCAACCGCAGTCCCAAAACGTTACGTAGGATAAGGTATTTTGAGAGGGAAAGAGAGAAACCACAGTCACATAACCTTACCTATGGTATATTATTATAATTATTGTATTTTATTATTCACTATTGTAAATATCTTACTGTGCCTAATTTACAAATTAAACTTTATAATAGGTGTGTGTATATATAATATATATTATATAGATATGAAAAAACACAGTGTATATAGAGTTCAGTGCTATCATTGGTTTCAGGCATCTACTGAGGTCTTGTAAAGTAGCTCTCAAGGATAAATTGGGACTACTGTGCTATAATAAACATTTGGAAGGAATACGTGACAACATAATTTTAAATGATTGAAAGATGCTCTATTCTAAGATTCCAAATATGAGTATTTGAATGCTGTCAATGTACTAGAGTTAATTCCATTATTCACATTAACTGTGACGCGCCCATCTGCAGCAGTCTTTTATAGGCTTCCAACCAAGAAGTTAAATTTCCCTAGGCCACTGGTTCATCATAATTATTGATGAAATGCTAAAACCTTACTCGCTGTTAGAAGTTGTCAATTATTTAGAGACCCTTAAATGAAAGGTATTTATATCACATGAAAAATAATTCCTCATTGGCCTTGTTCCTGAAAACTCTATTTAACCTTTCTGAATTAAGCTTCTTATTTGACCTCCTCTGCCTCATTGGGAAGTTATACGTGTACAGCACAATAAATGGGATTTACTAAAGGTTCTTAAAATATGTTTAATGAAAGAATGAAAAATCCATGGAAGAAGTAGTACCTTTGTCCTCACTGTTATCTGGATTAGATTGTGTTATGATTTAAGAAATCATTTTGTTTGTGCATGTGTCTGCATGCAGCCATGGAGGGTGGTTTGGAGACTATATTTTCTTCTAAATGTTTTGTGGCTATAGCCATGAGTTTAAATCTTTAGTAAAAATCAGAAAGTATAATTTTGTTTCCCACTTTTACCCAATTTTACTTACTATTACTGATTTTACTGACATAATACTATAACTTTTCTCTCTAAATAGGAGCTGAAATGTATATCTTTGCAAATTTGATTGTTCTTTCTTTAAATTTTTTTTTTTTTTTAGTGTTTGAGAAGAGGGGTCTTGCTCTGTTGCCCAGGCTGGTTTCAAACTCCTGAGCTCAAGGGATCCTGGCACTTCGGCTACCCAAAGTGCTGGGATTATGGGTGTGGGCTACCACACTTGGCCTGGAAATTTGATCATTCTATATCAGTTTTGTAACTTGTGATTTTTTACTATAACTGCAACAAAATATTCCCATGTCAATTTAGTAAATCTCATCATTTTAATAGCAGCAGATCACTGTGTTATGAGGACGTGCCATGGTAGGTTAACGCATCTCCTATTATTAGGTTCTTTTCTTTTTTTCTTTTGTTAATCAGCTTTATTGATGTATGATTGACCTACAATAAGCTCCACATATTTAAAGTGTACAATTTGCTAAGTTTAACACATGTCTAGACCATGAAACCATCATAAGAATTGATATAATGAATGTGTCTGTCACCCCCAAAAGTTTCCTGAGTCACTTTGTGATCCCTCTTGCTCCTCCCCATGGGCTGCAACATCTCCAGGCAAACACCAATCTTCCCGCTGCAGTCTGTCTCTGCTGGGGGCGCCGGGCAATAGACAACTGTTCAACTGATTGATTCTCCTCCTTCCCCCAAATGGGGAAACAATGCTGTCTCCCCCTTGATTTTTTGTAAGGATTATATTTGATGATGAAGGTGCAGTGCAGTTTGGGGAACACGGTAATGTAACTGCTTTAAAGGCAATAAAGTGCTGTCAACCTTAGACTGCACTGAAGTGCACTAATGTTTAGATTCATATGCGGAAAGTTCTTAGAACACTGCCTGGCATATTCTAAGTGTAATATAAGTGTTTACTAAACTTAAAAATATCATTGTACTAATATAAATGTTGGTGAAACACAGAACTAATGCAGATTTTTAATAGGAGACAAGGGAATCCCTTGATAGTTTTGTGATTATAATTATTAAAGAATATAGGGATCTAAGAAGGTCATTATCCCTGTGAAATTTTTAAAAAGTATATGTGAGGAGTAGTCATGCTGCAAAATATAATAGAAAACTCAAGGCCAATTGCATGATATATAAACAAGCTTTCCTTCTACAATGAGCGTGGATATAGTAATAAAAAGTATTATGTGTTATACCCCCCAGCTTTTCATACATTTCTAAGTTTTTAATATTTTATGAGTATGGTTAATATTAATTAAAATAACTCCTGTTCTTTAAAAATCTTTCTCCAAAAACCTCTATTTTTGTGTACTACTTTACCATTGGTGTCATCTTTCAATTTCCAGACAACGAAACATTTAAAAGTGAAGCTTTTATCGAATGCTAAACACATGTAACTTGCATTGTGTGAAAACTGACCCCAGTTCCTTTTACTGTGGTTTAATTTATGGGGACTTTGTCTCAGCTCTGCCCCTACTGTGTAATTTGAATGTGGGTTAGGCCACCTTCAAGCCCATGCTGTTTTCCCGTGTCATGATACCATACGTAAATGCACAAATGTTTAGTATTATAGATTTTTTGTTATTTTCCTAGCAGGACTTTCATTCTGTGTCCTATTTAGCTTATCCTCTTTTTAACCCAAGAATTTTATTAGTGAGGACTCATTTTGCAGCAAAAGTTGGGAGAGGCTCTCTCCTCTCCGCTTCCCCCTCTCTCACTCAGGCACTTACAGTCAGCACAAATAATATTGTGGATGAAGAATGGATCCTGTGATAACTAAATCAAGGGACAGGGTACCAGTGAGGGTATGAAGCAGCTGGGATGTGGTCACCTTCACAGAGGAACATCACAGCAGTGGGTTACTGTAATGGGTCCAGGGCTTGGCCCATTTTATCCATCTGGTAATCTGTAATTTCTTGAGCTAACAGAAGGAGAGTCCTTGCATCTTGGTAGCATTACGATACGTCTTTGGACATGCTCTTTGTTGACTGGATTTGGAGCTGGAGAAAGGACAGGAACTGGGGCTTGGACACGTTCCAGGGTGACTTGGGTTGTACTTGGCCAGAGTTAGTTATTTACCCCTTTACCACACTGAGCTGAATCCCTGTGGGTACATATGGATGAGCCGTCTAGTGGCCCACTCTCAAAGCCTCAAAGCGTGCTTTGGAGATAAGGAGTAACAACACTAGAGGGATTATACATGGGCTGTATCATGAAGTCTTGTCAGATTCAAGCAAATGCATATTTTGCTTTGTTTTGGTTTTTTGTTTGTTTTGACAGAATGAAGTCCCTGAGGTGAAGAAAGAGGAGACTTTGCTGGATCTGGACTTTGACCCCTTCAAGCCTGAGGTAGCACCTGTGGGTTCTGCCGGCGTGACCCACTCGCCCATGTCTCAGGTATCAGGTGCTCTTTGGATGTTTGTGGCTGATACTTCAATAAGCCAATAAGCTCTGTAAGGTAACAGATGACCCCTGTCCCTTTCAAATGTCTATTATTCACTTTTGGTTGACAAATATCTCCCAATAGGAGGGAGGAATAGAGAAAGGATCTCATCAATATCAATTATTCTAAACCTCCCACACCATTAGCTTCTTCTGCCCACAGACCTGGTGTAACCAGACACTCCTGTTTGCCCAGGAATCATCTCTCCCAGAGTGATTGTCAGTAGTGCCCAGGTGTGGATGATACATCTTATGGCTTCCCTAAATAAGGCTCTTTCTTTTGGCTTTGGTTTTACTCTTCTTACTATTTTCTCTCTTTTCTTTCCTCATACTTTGCAAGTTAAGGCTTGTTGGAAATAACCGTGAGATTAGGCCCTGATAGAAATATCTCTCAGTCCCGACAGCTCTGACTTGATGAGGTTGTGCTCATCCTCCACGTTGCAGAAACGTCCCTCCTGTGATCCTGATTGTGGTGGGATGCGGGGCTGGCCTTGTGTATCCAAGCCTCTCCCTGCTCACCACGTCCTCACTCTCGGCCTTCCTCCCATTCCAGCAGTCACTGTGATAGCGTCTCTGGCAGACAGATTCCTGGGGTGTCACTATAATGTCCTGTGGGCGACTCCTCTGGAACACAGTTAGTTTATAATTGTCTGGGTTAATGGAGAGAAATTTACTTAAAATTTTTTGAAACAGAAGTTGTTTATACCAGTACTTTGGATGTGGTTGGGGCGTCACATTTGAATTTAGGCAAATACAAAGACGCTAGAATATATTTCAAATTAGTGAAAGAATATCATAAAGCTCAACTTACAAATTGAGGCTCAGCTCAATTTCCTGGTCTTGAAATCTTTTTGGTACATCATAGTAGAGCACTGGGGAAAAAACAGCTCAATATGAACCTCAATAAATAAGGATTCTCTCTAATCCATGCTTTGTTCTAGAATGTGATTGGGTTAATAAAGTTCTGTTTGTTGTAAAATAGGAACAATAAAAGTCTAAAATGTCAATAAAGTAGAAAATTAAGTAGATTAGGCACTAACCTTAAAACGCTTTCCCAGAAATGGGTCCTTAGGTGAATGTTTCAGGAAGCTGTCTCAGTTAACTCTCTTCTAGGAGATTCATGATGTACATTAGAACACTCAAGACTCTGTGAAGTTCTGCAATTAAAAAAAAGTTTTGATTTGTTTAACTTAGAGTTTCCCAAATTTGTTTGATTGCCCAACATCTATTTTAATGAAACTTTTCCTAACATTCATTGAAATGTTCTTTAAAACATACTTTGGGAAATACTAAAGTGGTAATTGTCGACAAGTTTGAGGGTTCTACTTTGGTGGTCAAGAAAAGTAGAAAATGAGTGTACAGATAATTCGGTGTACTTCCTTCTCAGAGCTCGCTCATTACTACAGGCAGCCCGCAGAGTGCATGGGATTCCTCCTGCCTTACTTTCCATGCTTCACTTCTTTGTGGCAGAAGCAAAGTTTCCATGGTAGATGCTCTAATGATTAGTGGGTGAGATTTCACTGCAGTTTTATCTTCAGGTTTGAATTATGAGAGAAAACTCTTTTACATTCACTCATGATTAAATCAATCCTAAATCATGGAACTTTGTGGGGCTTTAAGACTACAGGACTTTTTTCAAATTTTTTTTTTAAATCACCTTGTTTGCATCTTCAAAAGTCTTAGTTCTGAAGGAAACACATTGCTGTGGTTAGGGCGAGTGGTGTGTGTCCCTGTGCTCTTCCCTCAGGGCAGGTAATAAACTCTCCTGGCCTCCTGGTTGCTGTAACTGAGTCACCTCACAGCATAGTCACCCTGTAACCCAGCTCTAATCACATCTCTCCTTTTTGGCTAAGAAAAGTCTTAGGCTGAGTGAAGAAAAGCACAGTGCTGTTAGAGTCTGCCTGCCTCCTTTCCCCTCCACTCAGAATGATGTCCCGCCACCTGACCCCATGCTCCCAGTGATGTTCTTGCTGCTAGCAGGATACCTCATCTTGTGATCTCTGCAGTGTCCGCGTGAGCCAGCTCATCCTTTCGTGATCCTGAGGACTGATGTTTTGCATTTGCTGCCTTCCTTTTAAAGAGAATACTGTTGCTGTCTGCATTATGCAGAGATGTTTACTATCTCTTATGATTCTTAAGGGGCTGCGAAGCAAGGAATCAGAAACCATCTGGATAATCAGAAAATGCAGAACAAGTTCATGTACAAAAACACTGTGGCTTTCATTGGAGCTGTTCTACTCTCCTATCTTAGTCATTCTACAAGAAGATGCTAGAATGAGCCCCCACCAAGTGTGTGGGTGTTGTCAGAACCACAGGCCCTGCTTTCTGTAGTGCAAGTATCCAAATGAGACATCTGTAATCTCATCTGGAAACTATAATGCTTTTAAGATGCAAGTGCCAGGCTCTCTGGTTTGCTGTTCACATTTAGTGATTGAAAACAAGAGCGTAAATGTGGAGCCATTCTAGTAACAAGGATTTGGGCATAAAGGGTTGTGGCTTTAACCTCAATTTTTAATCACAAAGGAAGTAAGACAGAGAGTTCTCCCCCACTGTCCCCACCCACAGTGGAAGTCATATCAACCATCTGGATTCACTCCCCAGGATCAATAAGCTTTATAATTAAAATACCAGTAGTAAGTGTGATTCTTTCACACGTCCTAGGGAGCACTCACTAATTTAAATTATTACCAATTAATTGAGCTGTGTGTTATCATCTAATTCAACATATTGAAGAACTACTTTCCTAGGGTTCATTTACCATCAGACTGGTCATAATATATCCCCTCGAATGTGATGGGAGGTGATATCATTATCAAGGATTAGGGTCTGCATTTCCTTAAAGATACAATAAGTTCTAATATCTGCATACCTTGTTTACTTCATTTTAATGAGGAGTGTGCATGTGTGTTTGTGTATTAAAGTATAATAACTCTGTTACAGATATAGTTTTCCACTCACACAGTGAAAGGTAGATTAATTAGGCCTGTGCTATCCCATGTGGTAACCACTAGCCACATGTGACCATTTAAACTTGAATTAAGTTATGTAAAATTAAAAATTTGTTTCTGTTACACCCGCACATTTTAAGTGCTCGGTAGCCGCATGTGACTAGTGACTCCCGTATGGGATAACACAGATGTGGATCATTTCTATCACCAAAGGAAGTTCCATTGAACATTGTACTAAATGCTTAAAAAAAATGTTTATGATTTCAAGAACTTTTATCACCTCAGCAGTTTTTCTATGTTTTGGATTTATATACTAAGAATATTTCTGTTTGTTTGCTTTCAGACATTGCCCTGGGATCTATGGACGGTAAGACTACTAAGAACTCTGTATGTGCTTGTATCTTAATCTCTAGAAATTTGGAAAGCTTGTTTTATTTTATTTTGTTTGGGATGGAAAGAAGACCCATGCATTTAATAAGGTGATTCCCTAGAACACTCATTAGCCCCCTGAAGGTTCCAGGCATTACCAGGACTTAGAGATAATGGTGAAGAAGAGAGTGCCAGTGGACCAGACTCCTGGGTCACTAGAGGTCAAGATTTTGGCCTCGTGCCACTTGGCTGCTGCTTGTGCTGGTTGGTGGCCAGAGGAACCGTTGTGGTGCAGGGCATGCACATATGTGGTTGCTGTTAAATAGACTATAAGGAGAGTGTGGATGAGAAAATGGCAGCGATGGGCTACTCTGCACATGAACTGTTTTCTCATCATTGCATTCAATGAGATGTTAGTAAGAATTTGAGCTTTAGAGCTAGGCAGCCTGGATTGGAATCCAGACTCTACTACTTATAACCTTGAGACTTAGAACAATTTCTACAGCTCTCTAAGTCTCAGTTTTTCTCATCTGTAAAATAAAGGTAATGACACTTACCTCAGAGTGAGGATTATTAAGTAAGGTATTGGTAGAGTATTTAGCCCAATGTCTATGTATCCTTAAAAGGTAGATATTATTACTGATGTTATTTATTCAGCTGATGTACATGGATGAGCACTCCAGAACTTAAAGCTGGGAAAGAGCCACAAACAAAGCTTTGTGGAGGTCTCATTTGTGCTGTGGAATTAGGAGCTTGGCCGCACCCCTGTAGAGCGTCACATCCCTTGGGGTGAGGCCTTTGTCTTAGAAAAGCCGCAGGTGCTGTGTTCTTAAGAACCCCACTTAAGTTTCATGTTTTCTTCTTTTCTAGTGAGGCAGCAATAAGAACATTTGATAGATCTAGCTATTCATGATCTTCTGAAATGACATTGCTATTTATCCCCTCAAAACAAAAGCATGACCCTCGCCTTCCCCTCTGCAGTCGTAAGTTTCTTACTGTGCTCTTTAGAATCCTTGGAGTATCAGGGAAGGCTCTCAAGCGCTAAACGGTGTCGCTTGAAACCACCATGACTAAGCTGTATCTTTTATAGTTAGTAGGTTCTACTTGTATATTCACAATAATGAATACATGGATTGACATTCAGGGCACATGAATTAACTCTGTGTTAATTTTCTTGGATATTAAGGGAATAATACCAATTTTTTGTTGTTCCAATATTTTATACCTTTAGTTGAAGCTGTGACACATTTTTTTTCCCCCAGCTGGGAAGGATGTGGTGAGGGTAAAGGTGTCATCTAGAAGGAGCTTTGGCTGTTTCAGAAGACAAACTTCGTAGAATTGTATTAATAACAATAACAAGAATGCAAAATGATGGCATAATTGCCCATAGTTCTCAACTCTCTACTTCCCAGGGTTTTTTGCTTTTGTGTAGAAAATAGCTTCTAGGTTGAGGGAAGAACATCAAGAGAATCCTCTGGACAGGCAGAGTGGTTAATATCAGGTCATTCTCCACCCTTAACACCCACCTCAAAGGAAGAACCAAGTGTAGGATGAGTTTGGGGAAGATTTTATTCTGACACTATGTCAGAGCATGTGACACTGTAATTTCTTGACCTCCAGTGCTTGATCTGATTCTGGGTGTTCTCAGACTTGTTTATTTATTTGAAATCTTGCATGTCAGAGTCTATTAAAGCAGGAGTCATGTAAGACCATAAAAAGTCCTTGTTGATGCTAGAAAATGATAGATGCTTTGAGTTTCAATTGTGCCTTTTCCATAGTAGTCTTAGATGATATTGGAACAAAAATCTTTCCTATCACAAAATGAGTTGTAAAATGTAATCTGAAACCAACAAAAACTTTCAGCAGTTAAATACGGACACGACGGAATTTTAATGTGCTAGTGAATTTTCTTTTCTTGCCTCATTATTATTATTTTTTTTTTTACCCACACAGACAAGCACTGATTTAGTACAACCGGTAGGTAAATTCTGGATTTTTTTTGTATTTAACATGCATTATATACATGGTATATTATCTAGAATGAACTTTTTCCCCATGGCTTTGATAGTTATAGAGTCAACCTTTAGCCAATTAATTTAAACACTTTCTAGTTTTGTGTAACTGCTTGTACCCCACGAAAGAGCTTTGTGTTTCTCATCAAATCTTACCATGATCTATTTCATCTTATGTTTTTTTTTCCTTTGCTCTTCTGCATACTTTAAAGACTGACTCTTCAAAAAGTCTTTCCCTGTGTAACCTGATCATGGAGGAAACTCCAGACAGTGGGTTGGCCGAAGAAATTCAAAGATCTCAGATTGATATAGGTGCATTTACTTGGGGCCCTGATGCTAGTAGAGACAGTGTCAGCCAGGAAATTCCCTCGGGCGGGTCTGGAGAAGACTCTGCGTGCCTCTCTGAAGCAGAGCAAGATGTGAGATTACCCACCGGAGTGCTTCCTTCTACTGACTGGCCCGCTGTGGCTGAACTGGGTGAGCGAGACCTGGGGCCGGCCCCTTCGAATGGACGTGAACAACTGTCCCCAAAGCCTGTGCCCGAGGCTGGAATTGGCATTGCTGCTTGTATGGAGGTGGGGCAGCCATCTGACTTACTTGACTCAGAGATGCCAGCCATGGAAACAGCTGGCCTTTTCAAAGAAAGTCTTGAAGATGTTAAAAAGTCAGGTGAAGAGGAAGAAAAACAGAAGACAGAAGATTCTATGGGGGCAGGTGTGGAGACATGTCAAAAGGTAGACACTGGAGCTATTGATGTGAAGGCACTAGAAGGGACAGAGGAATTTGAAGAGAAAGCACATGAAAGTACAGGAAACACGGTGGTAGATATTCTTAATACAGTAGGAAAGCAAGACCAGGACACCTTATACATGAATGAAGTAGAAACTAGGAAAGATCTTAGAGCGAGATTTAAGGAAAATGTAAAAACCAGTGAAAATTATTTTGAGAAAACTGACCTACTAGAAAAAGCCATGGAAAGAGTAGTTGTGGCAGGTGAATTGAGTGAGGGAGACCAAGGTCTACAAGATGGGATTCAAGCAGTAATCAAGAATTGTGAAATTATAGCGGGCTCTGGAGCTAAACCTGCCAATCACACAGATACCTTGAATCCATCTCTCCAGAACGACTCTGTGTCTAGTACTGAAGATGCCAACCCTGAGGGATGGGAATTAGCTAGAAAAGATATAAAAGAAAATTTAATAGCCCCTCCCAACCATGATATGATATATCACCCAGCATGGGGCGGTGCAGACGCTGAAGAAAGTCAGTGTGAGACTGTGTTAAATGCTCCTGGAGGTGACAGGGACAAAAGTCAGGCTGCTGTTTTATCTATAAAACTTGAAGTAGCAGCTCAGTCTAGGATTGACTTTAATTATTCTCTGGGACCTGATGTAAACAGAAGGGATTTGTGTTCATGTCAGGCAGAAGATGCATTAATAGAGGAGTCTGAAAGTACAGTGACTGGGGACGGTAGTCATACCACTGCCTTGCCAAGAAGTGCAAAGACAGACTCATGGGGAACAAATCCAGGTCAAGTCCAGCAGCCAAGTTTGGACTCAGCAGTGAATAACGTGGATATAGCAGGATTCTCTGGTATACCAGATGGCCAAGCAAGTGGATTTGCCAATTGCCACCGGCCTATCAGAGATATAGGAGGCTTAGGTAATGGCTTGGAGCATTTAGATATAGTTGAGAGCAAGAAAGGCCTGGAGGTGGACTTACTAGCTGGCGTGGGTGGGGAACAGGCCAGTGCTAGCCGCTGGGAACACAGCCAGGAGATAGCTAGGCCGTTGGTTCTGGGAACCTCCCGGAACACTAGCAGTGAGAGTTCTGCTAGTTCCCGAGACAATGACATCAACAACTCAGATTTATCTGAAGATGAAATTGCTAACCAGAGATATGGATTGTTGTACCAAGAAATAGAGGCTGACAAAGACGAGGTACTTACCCCATTCTGTAGCATAGACTAGCCAAAGGCTTCTGTAGGTTCCGTTTTTCCTAATGTCTCTCACCTACTTCATTATCCATCATTATCGTCTCAGAGTCCTGACTGGTCTCCTTGACAGACTATCATGTACCTCTTGAAATCTGTGCAAACCAGACACAAATAGGTTGACAAAAAAAAACAAAAACAAAAACACAAAAAGGGGAATTATGTTGTCAGGAAATAGTAAGAGTCTATTTTACCATCCCATTTTCTAAGTTTATTCTTCCTACTTTCATTTTTACTGTTCGGGCACTAAAAATGTTCTAAACTAAAAGCAGCACAGACTAATTTACTGTTCCTAAATGGGTCCACTCCAGTAAGAGCACATGAAATGTTTCTACCCAGGCCCACTGAAACTGTAGAATCTCATAATTGCTGTCCATAAAAATGATATATTATAGAAACACTGAAAAAAGCTTCTTCCAGATTCTATCAGTGCCCCCCCCCCCCAAAAAAAGAGCTGTTTAACCCCTAATGGCCCTTCTCTGGAATCATCTTCTCGTTATTGAGAAAGTGGGTTTTGATTAGCACTGAGCTATGCATCAGCAATAATCTTTCTTTAAAATTAATCTTTTAAAGATTATAAAATTAATCTTTTTTTGTCAGCCTATTTAAAACAATACAGCATGGCCTTTCGCAGTTTCTAAGCCCTTTCACACACAGCAACCTTTTGTATTATTTTTAAATTCGTGGTAGTCTTTACTTTCCAACTTGTCTAATGAACACTTCCATATCCTACAAAAGTGGTGATGAAATAAATAACACACTCTGATTTCCATTTCTGTTTAGGCTTCTGGTGGTTCATTTAATGGATTCACCCAGGTAAGGCATCTCTTTTCTAGCAAGATCCATCTGCTGAGAGTGCTGTACGTTTTTTCAGTGTGGGTCTCTGTACCACTGACACAGTGTAATGATCAAGAGTGTCAGCACAAAATTTGATCCCACTACTTACAAATGGAGCAACTGAGACAGAATAGTAGCAACATTATAGGATTCCCGTGAGGATTAAAGGAGACACGCATACAGAGCATGTAGCCCATCAGCCTAGTACTTACTAAGTGCTCAATGACTTTAGCTTTTATTGATATTATTAGTTATATCATGGGTTTCTACCTTCTATTGATTCCTCTACTTGAAATTAGAAGTAGAGGAAAAGAAGAGAATAGGATTATAGGATTGTTCTGAACTAATGAGATAGATGTTTAGAAAATTTGAGAGGTTTTCAAGGGCCTCCTTCTAAAGATCCATATAGGAGCCACACTGCTCAGAGCCCTGTCTCCTCACTGGTCCTCCAGAAAGGAGCCATTGGAGGTCAGAAACCATAGGTTGGCTCTGTCCAGTGTGAAAGAGGAGCCACAAGATGGACTGTCCCATTCGCTGTATATATCCCAACAAGGAGACAGGTGTAGCCCAGGTACAAGGCTGGCCACGAGGCTACAGAGAGATCCTGGATTCAGTTTTGAATCCAGGTCAAGGGAGACCTGACACAGAAGTTTTGCTTCAGAATGTCAGACATGCAGTTTCTAATACTTTCAGCCTTTAGAATTCTCTATATAAAGAGATATTCATAATATATTCATAAATAGAATTCTGTATTTAAAAATTTCATTATTTTTCCCCTTGTTAGCTATAAAAAGATAAAACCCATTCACACACCCACACCCAAATACAGATACCCACAAACACAAAGGGAAATGATAATGCATCTCTTCCATCTTTGGAAAACACTTCTGAAATGTTATTATCGGTATTGTTATCCATTTCTCATTTTTTTCATGTTGGTATTTCTATCAGAGTAATTAATACATGTAATTTAAATAGTAACAAATATGTATATTGGTTTTTATTAAAACACTTTAGACTGTCAGATGTCTTTTCCATTTCCTGTTTCTTAGAGGACAATATTTTCACCTCCTTTAACAAATGCTCTGGTTTTAACCCATATGTGTGCATGGGTTTCTTATAATTCTACTTCCTGAGTTCGAAAGCGTTATCTATTGACCCATCTCTCTGGAAGGTGAGGACTTAAAGTATCTTCCACCTCCCAATTCACCCCACTCTTCGGCTTCCTGCCTTCCTCTGACAGAGCCCGTCAGAGCCACGCAGCAGCCTGTGGTAATATAATGGAGATGAAAATGCAGTTAGCAGCCTAGTAATGAAGCTGATGTTTCCTTTTATGCCAATTTTTTGTCTTCCTTTGAGGTAATAATTGTGGGTCTTGTTTGTTTCCTGTTGGGTGATCTGCTTAATTTTCTAGGTACTTATCACCAGTTCAAACCCATACTCTATGGTTATACAAATCTCCTCTCATTTTGTTGAAAATATTGGATATTCAGTTTCTTCTTGAAGAAATGTCCTGCCTGTCCTTTGCACTGCTGCAGTCTGAGCTGGGTCCTCTGTGACTGCGACAGGCTGCACCGGCTGTTCTCCCAGGCTCTCCCGCGACGTTGATCCTGGGTGTTGCCCTCATCTCCCTCCTGTCCATCACCATTTTCTGGATGTAAATCATCCTCGTTTGTGGTTTAATTCCTCGTTTGGATAGAGTAGCTTTCTGAGAACAGTGTGCATGAAAGGTGTATATCTGTGACCTTACACATCTGGAAATGTGTTTATTCCTTTCTATATAGATACACACAATGGACTGTTAGTTTGGATATTACATTCAAAGTTGTAAATCATTTTCCCTTAGAATTTTAAAGCTCCGGCTCCACTCAATTCTACCTCTTAGTGTTGCCTGTGAGAAACTCATTTTGATTCTTGATATTTGTAAGAAGCCTTCCTCCCACCCCTCCTCCTTCTTTTCCCAACTCCCCTCCCCACCATCTGACTTTTCTCTCTGGAACTATGTGGAATCTTCTTTCATCTCAATGTTTCTGAGATTATATGGTGATAGGCTATGGTCTGAGTCTGTTTTCCTCCATTGCAGTAGGCCTTTTTAATCTAAAATTTTATGTATTTTGGTTTGAGGATTTTTTTTCATTATTTCACTGATGATTTCTCGTTTGTTTTCTTTGTTCTCTCATTCCATAACACTTGTCTCTTTCATGTGTGAACTTCCTGAGGTTTTTTTCTATTGATTTTTTTCTTTGCTATTTCCTTTTCTCTGTCATATTTCTCTACTTTCTCTGGTTTCCAACTTAACAGATTTTTCACTCCTAAAATTTTTCAATTTCCAAGAGCTCTTTTTGTTTACTGTTTTGTTTTTTTGAATAGCATCCTCTTCTTGTGCCATGAATGGACCCCCTTCCATTATATCTCTAAGGGTATTAATAATCATTTTTGAAGTTATTTTTATTGCAAAGTCTTTGTTTTTTCCACTTGCTTTTTCTTTTTTCTATTCCATTTCTCTCTTTCATATTTGAGACTCTTCTCCACATCTGGTGATGTTGACTGAACAGTCATATTCAAAGTGAGAAGGTAAAAAGCAGACTGGAAACTCGCATGAGGATAGGTAGAGATCATCAGCTGTGGGCATTGTTGTAAGATTTTCCAGCTCATCTTTTCTGTTGGGGAGCACCTGATGTTGGATTCTTTAGGCATTTTTTTCCCTGAGCTGGTCAGATTTCCCAGTGAAGATTCCTGTGGTCTCCTGTGGAGGGTGGTGGGAAGGGCTGAGGACCAGCCTGATTACTAGTGTAATGGAGATGAAAGGGGAAGAACTGAGGGCAGAGTGGGAAGAGCTGGGCACAAGTTCTCAAGATTTACTATGTAAATGCTCACTGAATCCTGCTCCTTTCCTTATATGCCTGGGTGTCCTTCAGTCCAGAGAGCCTCTGTTTCAGCCTCCATAGAATTAATCTCAAGTCCTCTGCTGGGGTAGGCAGGGTCATTGCTTGCTTTTCAGAGTAGCTTAGAAAATCTCAAGGTCTAAGTACTTTCCAGTAGACTTTCAACCAGTTCCCCTGTCTTTAGCGCCACCCTGACTCATTTCTCGCGATTCTCTATGCGTCTAATTCCTGACCCACTGGGAGTTCTGAGGAACAAATTGGGGTGATTCTTAGCATTTCTAACATCACCCTAGGAGACAGATTTTTGGATCCACCAAGTTACTACTCATTCACCTGCTTTCCAATTTCAACATTTGTTACTGTCGTCTTCCTTCGCATTTTTTTCATCCTTACAGGTTTATGAGTTTTTAAAAAAATTCCCTTTATTGTTGTGTAGTTTGGATTCTGGAGGTAATAAAGGTAATTACATGTGTTCAATCCATCATCTTTAACCACAAGTCACTGGCCGGTCTTTTCTGTTGGGAAGTCTCTGAGGTCGGTTTCTGTAGGTATTTTTTCCTGAGCTGGTCAGATTTCCCAGGAAAGACTCTCAGGTCTCCTGTCGGGAGGATGACAGCCTGGCTGCCAGTGTAACCAGAGATGAATTTCCCTTAAAGATCATCCTTCCTTTTTAGATTTCTAAAAAGGTTGATTTTTTTAGATTGATGAATATATTTTATAAAATTTTTAATTTAAGACTCATAAATAACCCCTAGAAGTAACACTTAGGTGATGTAGTAAGATTGACTTTACAACATTTTAAAAGTTTAAATTTGGAGCCCATAACAACTAATTTCTAATTTGGTTTCAACATCCAGAAGAAAACCAGTGGACCAAAGATCCCCTGAAACCAGTGCCCTTAGTTTAATAACTCTCGTTATATTCTGCTAGCAATGATTTATATTTAGAATAACTACTGTTAAAACATTCTTTTGCATTTTTTGTTTTAATGTTTTAAAATAAAAAGAGACTTTTAAAAACTTAAAACGTATTTATTGACACGAGTGATGGTAGCTAATTTAAATATCTTTTTTAAAAAAATCTTCTATTTTCTCCCTGATTTTCAGCCCCAGGACACTTCATTATTCACCGTGCAGGCAGACCAGAGCATGGTCAGCAACTTGGTAAGTCGATTTGGGTTTGTGTTTTGGGGAAGTTGTTAGTTATCACAAATCATCCTAGGTTGTCTAGAGTTTGAATATCTAGAATGTAGTTTCGACAGCTCCCACTTTTGTAGAACACAGGAGACAAAGCATCTGTTAAATCTCAATATGACTTTGAGTTTGGTTACTTCATAAAGGCACAGTGATCCCAACAAAATCTCAAATCTCCTAATTATGAACCCCAGTAGAACACAGTGAATCCATCAAGGACGTGGATATTTCCATGTGTCTGTAACTTAAGCTCCAGGATTTAAAATGAAATTGCCTCAAGAATTTGCGCTTCAAAATAGATCCTTGCTTGTTTCTTGAGCCTGAAACTCCCTCATTTCTCCTTTCATCCTGTCATTTTTTAAGTCGTAGAAATAAGTAATGCATAGAAGAACTGTAATTCCTAATTCCATGACAAATGGGAAGAGAGAAAAGCTTAGTTAGAGAAAGAGTAAGAAGCAGAATGAGTTACTCTTGGTGTTAAACAAGACTCTTACAAAATCAGTGTTGCAGTTACCGTGGAAACCTTTTTAGCAGCAGCTTACTAGTCAAGATGAATGAAGAGACCTTAAAACATGTCACTTGTGAGCTTGTCACTGCTACATTTCAGAGGATTTGGGATGTTTGAGGATTAGTTCATGAGGGTTATTTGTGGCGTTATGGTTTTTTCCATGGGAATACTGTATAATTATCCGAACTCCTGCTCGGAATTGGGTTTTAGTAGAATGAATTTTTCTTTTTAGACTATTTCATTTTTAATTAAGGAATTCTGTTCTGAGAAGTTTGTCTTAAAGGTTAATTTCATATTTTTCAAAAGGCAAGTGTGTTTCTCATACCTTGTTAATAGATTGTCATACTTTTGCCTTTTCGGTAAGCAGGTAAAAGGCAGAGTCTCTGTGGGCTGCCAATAAATATTTAGGTGTTTCAGATACAAAGTATATTAGTGTCAATAATGGAGCCAGAGAGATGCATTCTTCATGTTCATTGGTGATTCTCAGCCTGGATGATGGAGCTGGAGAGTGAGATTTTTAATTATCAATTGTGAGCAGATTAAGAAAAATTGAGAAATGCAGATATAAAAGAAAAGGCAATTGGTCATAACTGAAGTCACATCTACTACTTTGATGCAAAAGATTTAGGCCTAGAATTGAGTGGTTTTTAAGTTTCTCTGAACATTTCCCTGCCATCCACAGCTGGCTCTAGGAGCTTTCGTGCCTGTCCTCAGACATCTTGCTTCTTATCTCTTGTTCTGTGAAGCAGACATCTTGCACCTTCTTTCCACTGGGGAACTTGGCTTTCTCATGCCCAGCATTGCAAATCCTGCTAATGTTGGCTCTGCCCTCTGAGGAACTAGGACATCAGTGAACCTGTGTCTCCCAGTGAGCTGTGATTATACAGGATCTTCCCAGGATCAGGAAAACATCCCAGCATGTGGTTCATTGACTGTTCTGAGTGAAGTGGGGGTTGGAGTTCGTAGTCAGCTGTGCATCTCCCAGCCTGCATCATATGGCCCCAGAGGACATCCCCTGAGTATAAATTTAAACCCTTTTGAGTCAGCAGTCCTTGCTCAGGGCCCAGAGCTGCCTCCAAGGCCATTCTCACTAAATTAGCTCTTCCCAGATTGGAGAAGCAGGCCTACAAGGCAAACACCATATCGGATGTGATAGACTCCCAACCCATCTCCTCTTCCTCTGCAGTGACCTGCCCTACATCTTAGCACAGAGAATACCAGAAAATGTGCTCGACGGCTGCACTACTCATTTTACTATAAAGGAAAAATTCCATGTCTGATTCTCAGAGTTAAACCATTGTGGTGTCTGCTGCCCCCAATATATGTAAAGGGTACACCTCTTCTCTGAAGGTATAATGACTGCTACTCAAGCAAACAATAGAAATCACTTCTGGTACTGCAGAGTACTTGTGGCTTGGTATCAACCCCTTAGCAATGTTTGCCAAGGGAGGCATCTTATAGGAAAAGTATGGGGCACCATTCCTACAGGACTATTTTAGATCTCTCTCTGAGATGTTGCTCACAATTTGTCTTTGTTTTTCTATCTTGATAAAATATTTACAGTTTTACACTATCTTAAAAGGAATAGAAGGTTGACTTCTATTTCTAAATTTGCCTCATCATTTGGTAAGTTACATTTTTGCCTCAGGAATTTAAGTTAAGAAGTAATGCCATAGTATAATATTTGGTGTGCTGTTGTAATATGGTGATGATCTTGTAGTGCAAACAGGTTGTGACTTGTGGGGACATAACCAATCCCTACAGTCTCTTCATCCCATACTATCATTGCCTTGTCCAATTTCAAGAAGCAAATGCAATTAGACTCATTTATAAAATCATCCAGGCTATTCATTCTTGCCTCATATAAGACTTCAGAATTTCTTCAGACTTCTAACAAACCCAGTCTTTGGCGCAAATTTCTTTTTCATTTTAAGTTAACCTTTGCATTTTTGAAAATGTACATTGATATACGTATTTGACTCATGTTTTGAAATTTCTCTTGACTCCTCATCTGGCTTCAGAGTGACTTCCTCCATAGCAGACTCAGCTTGCAGGGAAATAGCGTCTGCTCATGGGTTTCTCGGTGCTTTGTCAGATTACTCTGTGACCTTTGTTGTGCAGGTCATGATGCCATGCTTTCATAGCACATGCCCTTGGCTTCCCACATGGTAAGATCACGCCCCAAGCACTTACAGTCACAGTTTGCTGCTATGAAAAAACATGTTCCATTATGACGATAATTCTTCTTCAACAATAAAAGTGAAGTTCTTCCCATAAAAGACTCCTGAGAGCATATTAGAGTGAATTTTATCTCATTCTTTCTTAAAAATTATGTCAGATCACTTCTTAAAGGTTATAAAACCCCATAAAAATAGCCACTCTCTGCACACCTGCCTACCAAAAGTGTCCTTTGATTTTATTGTGTCGTTTGATTTTATTTTGTCCTTTGAAAAGAATGGAGGTGTGATCCTGGCATCCATCTCAATGAATAATTTGGTGGGGCGCGTAAGACAAATATTTTGTGCTTTTATCCAACAGTAGGCTAGTCATTATTCATTTTGTATAATCTCAGTGTAACTTTGCCATCACTTCTCTATGGAACTTGTCATGCACACTGACTTAGATGAACATACAGGAGAAATGGACAGGTGAGAGTCTGGTAGAAGTTACTGATGTCTCCAAAGTATCAAATGGAGACTTCTTACTCCACTAGGAATACACTTTTCAACTTTTTTACAGTTTAAATGTTCTAATGGAAAAGGATCTTAATGAGCCCTCTAATTCGTTCCATGAAATAATCAGGCTAGATAAATATGCTTATTTGTATTAATAAGGATGGAAAAAGGGAATATTTTCAGTAGACATGCATTGACTGTGGTATTTTAAATGGCCTGTTGTTATTTTATATTGCTAATTTTAAAACTGAAAACATCTTTAGCTAAGAGATGCCACAGTCTTGATTCAGCATGAACATGATTGGAATCTGGGTGGTGTCTGTGTAGAGAGGGGAGAGTGGGACAAAAAGACCTCACCCTGCCCACACAACTGAAAGGGTCTAATTGATGCCATGGAGAATACTGCCCTGTGGTTCTTTAAAGAATTACTTTATTTCATGAAATAAATTGATAGCTAAGGATCTTACTGGAGGGAGACGGGTAACAAAGGACTAAACTGGAGTTGACAACAAGGCAGCAAAGTATCTATGACTGTGGGAGCCAGTAGCCAGGGAGCTGAGTCTGTTCCTCCCAACCTACAAAGTAAAGCACTAGGTGCATGGTGACCTTTTGGGTCAAGTGAATGCATTTTCATCTGAATATTGGGATGATCCCTTGATTTTTTTTGGTGCAACACATATTGACAGGACTGAGAGGCCCCAGAACTGTGTGTCCTGTAATTTCTTCCTCACCCCTTCCAGCTGGTTCTGGGACCTCTTGTGATTTCCTGTCTCTCTGCTAAGTACCAGAAAGTATCATTTTAGGATATCTTATAGACCTCATAGGGAGGCAAACAGTCCAACTGTTGCAAGTTAGTAAAATGAGTAGCCAGGATGGTGAACCTTGGCCTGACTTAAAGGGAAATGACAGTTTGTGGTGATGGTAAAAGCTTAGTAAGACTCTGTTCCTCAACTTTTTAGTTCTGTACAGGCCCATGATGCCAAATGGGGGGCTTTTTTGTTCCCGCACAGATTTCATGAAGCTAGTTGCCTATGGGATAACAGAAAACACCTTAATTGTTAGATATTCTGTAATGTTAACTATTCACATGTTGACTCTTTTTCCTCTAACCTTCAAAACAAACACTTCAAGGTTGAATCTGAACAGGCTCCACCCACAGAGCTGAAAGCAGAGGAGCCCCCGGCCGCTGCCACCCCTGCTGTTGGGCTGGACCTCGGACTGGACACTCGGGCTGAGGAGCCGGTGGAGGAGGCAGGGGTGAGCGCCACCTCCCTCCCACCTTGCACCTGCCTCACTGCCACAGCCATGCTCATCTCATGACCCCTCTCATGGCTCCCATCCATGCCTCACTTGGGCCAAACTAGCTCCATGTCTGTTGTGGCTTCCATATTCATATAGAATTTCATTTCTGTTCCTCATTATTTTTTGACAATTAAAATATCTGGAAAACTGATCTTATGATCTAGAAAAAACTGTCATGTAACCACAGACATGGCTCTCTAAAAAGGATGCCTTCATTCTTTTTGATACTCTTCCATTCACAGTAGAACTTGGAAGTAATCAGACCTGCTGATGCTGGAGAGATGCTTTTCACTGGGGACCAACATGCCTGTGATAAACAGAAGGATAGTAACTTTGTTGGTTGTGTCTACATACTGATTACTTATAATATCAGTTTTGTAAGTTGGTTAAGGCCCAATGAGGGATTGAAATCCCATATATCACAAATTCATAAGCCTATAAGGATTCTTATGTGTAAAACATTTGCTCAAAATCAAGTCTGCTGCTGGCTGTTAATATAATAGGCACCTTCAGGACATATTTTGTGCTAGAATGGAGATCCATCTGTGTGCCTGGAAACCTGCTTTTACCCTGATCCATGTAGCTTTAAAGAATACTGGGCTTATATCACAAACTGGAATTAGCTCTAATATGCACCAAGTAGAACTGGATAATGTGACACCCATGAAATTATAGAGAGTTCAAAATAGACGGGGGGAGTGAAAAGTAATTTCTTTATGAAATCCAGTAGAATGTCTCCCAAGAATTTCAATCAGGGTACTGTTTACTGTAGCCTTCATGGAATCTGCACAAATAGGAAAACTGATTTTCCTATTACCAAAAATAAAATCTCCTAGATTAGATACCTAGAGAAATGAAAGTTATGTTTCATGCTGTTGGTGCCTTATGTCATTTTACAGGGAAAAGGGTAGGTCATCTATCAAATCAATAGTTTATTAATAGAGTAGAAAAATAAATAATAGGACAAGATAGTGATGGGAAATGATTCAATTAAGAATGTCTCAAGAAAAAATATCATATTTTACATTTAAAAATACAGAGTTGGACCAAGTCCTGGTAGGGAAAATAAGAAATGTATTCAGCTAGATCAGTCTCTCCTAGAGGTGCTGCTTGCATGGACTTTAAACCAGGTAGTGCTGTGTCCAGGTTTTTCTTCCTGTCACTCCCAGATTCACTGGTGACCTCAGCAACTCAGTGCAGATGGGGCATCTTCATTTGGTGTCCAGCTGTGATCTTTCTGTTGACCTTAGCTTTAAGATTATATAAATAACAAAGGAGGAGGAAATAGAGTTGAATTTTTGACTACTGTTAACATTAAGGAGAGAATTGATTTCTACAAAGAATATGGATGATGCCAAGGAGTTAGAAAGACATTGATTTAGGTTTTCAGGGAAACTGCTTCAATTCTGACAGGTTTTCATCAAACTCCTAGAAGCACAGACTTCATCTTCACCGATGTTTTTAAACTAGAACATTGATTCCATGTCCCAAACTATTCAGTGTAAGGCTAAATGAGTATTTTATATGTATACTACTACATGTGTATAATTTATAATCTTTTTAACTAAGGGTAGTATGAAAAATATTCAACAAACTATGGCACAAGCATCGACCATCACTAAAACCAGCTTCCCTGATATGGGGTAAGGAAATATTTGGAAGAATTCTTCATTCTGATAATGGTTTACCTCCTAAAGCTTATAGGTAAACTTTAGAGAGTCGAAAATTTTGATTCCTTGTGAACTATAAGGCAATTTAGTGAGTGTTAGGAAGGATCAGACCCCTCCTGAGACACACAGGTGATGGAAGAACAGTAGGTGCAGAGCTCGCAGTGTGATCCCCCCTCTCCAAAGAGAAAAAATTCAAGTTCATCTCTCCGTATGGACTGAAAAATAACAGTAATAGTGTTAACTAAGAGGGAGAAGTCTACACCAATTCAGTTTCCCTAACGCCCATCAACAGTGGCTGCCTCCCATGTTTCGAATGGGCGTCCTTGAGTGAAATCAACTCTTCCTCTTGTTCTCCCTTCGACTTAGCAGAATAGTATCATATACGAGGTATTTTTGTTTTCTAAAGTAGATTTATAGCTTCCTTCTTCTGGTCATAATAATCTAACATAATATTGGGGTTTTTTTCTGAAAAAAAAACCTCTTCTGTAACTCGATGTGTGATATTTAGTCGTAAAAGCAAAAATCCCCATTGTGTTTCTGGCATTAATTAATGACTGGCTGCGGTTGCCCTCAGTCAGGACTCAGTTGACACAACCTTTTCAGGTAATCCTTTTTACTGCTGAAATGTTACCACACAGTTATTAGTTCAGATTTTGACAGAGTGCATTTCATTGGAAATGAAGTTTGTGGTGATTTTCTTAAAAAAAAAAAATGAGGCAAGAGTAATTTCAAAAACGGGAAACTTTAGCAGTGGCTGCCACAGAAACCTGGGGCTGTCAAGAAAAGTTTGATTATTACTTTTTTTTTTACATAAAAACATAGTTTTTCTTTTTATTTATATTACTTTAAAAGGTAATTGACTCTTTAAATAAAATGGTTGCGCAATTTATTGTCTTTAGAACACATGTATAAGTAAAATGTATGATCATATTTAGCATAAATCTTTTGAACGATTTATCCCTGTTCCATATACATAGACGCTAATGTAAATGATGTTTTTTAAATTTCAGTTTCCCATTATTTGATGTGATGATTAGAAATACAATGAATTTTCATATATAGATTGTGTATCCTGCAACTTATTAAACTCATTTGTTCATACTAGGGATGCTTTTGTGGATTCTATCTCATGTTCTGCATAGATGATTGTGTTGTGCAAATAATGAAAGTTTTACTTATCCCTTGCCAATGTGAACGACTTTTGTTTCTTCTTCTTCCCTGATCATACTGGCTAGAATATTTACTATAATTTTGAAAATAAGGTATGAAAGCAGATATCCTGGCATTATTTCTGGTCTGAGGAAGAAAGCATTTAATCATGCACAATTAAGTTTAATGTTAACAATAGGTTTTTGGTACATGTTCCTTAAAAGGTTAAAGAAGTTCCCTTCTATTATTTTTCTAGTTGTTAGAGTTTTTTCTTTTTTTTTTTTAATCAGAAATGTTAAGTAGGATTTCTTCAAATGCTTTTTCTTTATTGAGATGATTTCATAGTCTTTTTTAGTCTGTTAATATGGTGAATAATATTGACTGATTTTTAAATGTTAGACCAACCCTCTATTCCTAGAATAAATCTCATTAGTCACATATTTTTGGTTTTGATTTGCGTAAAAGTTTGTTATGAATTTTTGCATCTATATTCGCAGAGATATCAGCCTACAGCTTTTTGTTTTAATGCCTGGTTTTGGTTTTAGGTCCATGCTTAATTATGTTAAAGGATAAGATAGGAAATATTTCCTCATCCTCAATGTTCATGAAGAGTTAGTTATATTTAGCATTATTTCTTCCTTAGTTGTTAGGGAGAATTCATTAGTTAACCCGTGTGGGTCTTGAGTTTGCTTTGCTCGAGATTTTTAACCAAAATAAACTTCTTTAATAGATACAAAGTTTTTTAGGTTATCTATTTCTTCTTGAGTGAGCACTGATAGATTTTGTCCTTAAAATCATTTGTATATATGAAATTCCATTTGTTAGCAGGAATTTTTTTTTTTATATAATAGCTCTTTACTATCTTCTTATATATGTGAATTCAGTTATGATGTTACCACTCTAATTCCTGATCTTGTTAATGTCTTTCTCCTATCTCTTCTCTTTCCTAATCAGTCTGACTTGAGATTTACCACTTTGATGATTGTCTGAAAAATTCAGCTTTGGTTTTATTGATTTTCTCTATTTTACTTCTTCTTCTGTCTCATTGGTTTATGCTCTTTATTATTTTTTCTGCTTACTTTGTACTTAAGGTATCCTTATTTTTCTAATTTCCAAAGGTGGAAACTGAGGTCTTTATTTTGCCCCTTTTTTCCCCTCTTTTATAATAAAGATATTTCAGTGTACGAATTTCCCTCTGAGTATGGCTTTGGCTGCATCCCACAGATTTCTGGATTTTATATTTTAATTTTATTCAGCTCAAAATCTTTTCTCATTTCCTCTTTGATTTCTCTTGAATAATTATGTATTTAGAAGTGTATAATTAGTTCCCAAATATTAGAAGATTTTCCAGACATCTTTTTGTTATTGGTTTCTAATTTAAATTCTCTTATGGCCTGGAAACATACTTTATGTAATTTATGGACTCCAGGATGTCCATCACAGGGCCAGTATGTGGAGAGGCAAAGGGCTGTATGTGAGTGCTTGCTATGTTCTAGTCAATTTTCTTAAAACCTAAAACTGACCAAAAAATTTATATGTTTATGCTGAAAAATACAAAAAGAAACAGCTCTCCTTTAGCCACTTCCTCCCTGAAACGATCATGCTGGTCATTTTCTCTGTTCTGTCCATCTGTGAGCCTCCTGCAGCCTGAGTCCTGGTGCCCTCAGGACCTCCAGGCTGCCCTGAGCTGATGTTTTTCCCATTTCCCTCTAGAGTAAAGATTCTGGGGCAGATCTGCTCATGGGGACTCCGAAGGATTGACAATGGGTCCCTGATCCCACGATCCTTAAAGATATATGAGACTGAGTTGCATTTTAACACAGTCCAAGGTGGTGAACTGAGGCCTCCGATGGACCTTCTAAAGATGACTTTGGAGACTGTCCCTGGTCCACCTGAGGAGGCATGAGCTGTGCGTGGCAGGGCCACATGAGGGAAGGGACCTGGACCTCTGTGTTCCCCCACAGCTGTGTTGCCACATGCAGGACCCTGGGATTGCATGGGGACACACTGGATCCACAGAAAATCCTTGAAAGTGTAAGACCATGTGCGTTCCAGTCCATTTCTCTCGAGTTCTTACACTTGAAGTCCAGGTGTCCTGGTTAACACCTTTGGGGAGACCCTTCATTCCTGTGGCCCTGTGTGCCAGCACTGACCAAACACAAGGAGAGAGGGAGCCTCAGAGGGGCCAGTCCCTGGGCCCTTTGTAGGCAGGACCAGGCCTCCCTACAGGAAAAGGAAACTTGAAATCAGGGTAATGGGCCTCCCCCAGGGAAGGGGCCACCACGCTGCTCTGATAGGATCATGAGCAGACACAGGCCGTGGCATGGCTCAGCTCTGACACTCTATCTGTGCTCTAAGGCTGGATGGGTCCTGGAGTGTCCCCAGCTACGGGCTATTGTGAGCTCTTTCCACAGTGATGAGTGATGATAAGTAATGTCACTTTCTGTTTGCAGAGCAAAGTGAGTGACACAGTTTCCTAGATCATGGGTGGCCTCCCCTCCCCCACCCCAACGGATACACTGCCCTGGTTGCCAGGCACTTGTTTGTGTTAGTGACAGAACAATCCATAGGGCCTCCTGAGGTCACTTGTGGCCCACAGGCCACTGGCAAGCAGAGACAGCACTGCAGAGAGCTTCAGAGCCACAGAGGGCCTGCTGTCTGCACCCAAATGTCTCAGCAGCAGGTCCTGGACCAGCTATGGGCTGTTCTGCTGGTGATGTTCAAAAGCCTGGGGTAAGTGCCAGGAGCCCTGGGATTCTGGCAGGTCCTAGTGTGCACTGCTCTTGTGGCCTTTACAGTGAGGTGAGGCATCTCAGGAAGATGAGGGGAAGAGCTGGCCCAAAGGTGTTCAGGTTGGGGTGAGGTGGGCCCAAAAGCTTGAGCCAAGACTGGGCCAATGGCTGACACTGGCCCGCCATTGCCCATAGGTGAGGCCAGTCCTCTGTGGCTCCAGACCCTCTGCTTGTCAGCTCTACCTGGGACGAGCATGTTTTCCTTACAGGGCATGGCAGACTTGCTCAAAGAAAGACAGAAATATCTGCCTTCTGAAGTTCTCCAGGTGCTGGACACACAACATGTCTCACTCGCTTCACAGCACGATGGACATCTTCAGAGGAAGACTGCGGTGGGTTTGGATGACAACACTGACCTTCAGCAGCAGTGTGAAGAATGTTACCACCAAGTCCTTGCTAGGCAGAAGCAAAGATGGCAGGACAAGAAGTGGGAAGGCTGGAGAGCGCGGGGGCAGTAATGAACCAGACCACAAGTGGTCAAGTGAGGCAACGGCCATCCCTGGCCCACACGCTGCTCAGCCCCCTGCAGCTGCCCAGCCTTGTGAGTGACCACCCAGAGTCCCCACCTGAAGTCCCTCTGCTTAGTTTCTATGACGATGGTGACTTAACCACATGCTTGGAAAGCCCTGAAGAGGAGATTGGAGAAGTAGCCAGACAACTGCGGGATGATCTGGAAGAACAAACTGAAACCCTGCAAGCCCAGGAGGCCTCTCTGCAGGAATACAATGCACGACTGGACAGGGAGGTCCAGGAGCTCGAGCTGAGGCTGCAACACTGGCTGCTTTGGAGCAACATGCAGTGGGACCTGAGAGTGAATTCACGGGGGAGGAAGTCTACTGCTGAGAGACCGGGAAGAGACTGACCATCCTGTCAGAAAAGATAAACTGGGCTCAGGAGGTAAGAAAGATCTATCAGAACATGGCTGAGGAACTGGCCCAGGAATTGGAGAAAGCCACTACCTCTTATCACAGGGACATCCTCTTCCATGAGCATAGAGCGCAGGACAGCTAGATGGACGCCGTGTGCACTGAGTGAGAGCTCCAGTTGGTCAGGAGTGAACATGACCACAGTGGGATGAACCAGGATGCCGGTGATGCCAGGTAACATCCTTTCCCAAGAAGCCTTTTTGCTCCTTGGGCTCCACCCACAGCCCACAGGGTCCCAGAGGTGCCAGGGGGACTGTGGGCCATCACCTCCCCCAGCAGGGAGGAGGGTCGCTGCTGTGAGGGCCCAGGGCTTCAGGGCGACCTGCTGGTTTGATAGTGCTTTCCATGTGCGCGGTCCTGAAGGCCGCAGCCTCAGCCAACATCAGCCGATGCTTCTCCCCCTGAAGGAACCACATAGCATCCAACAAGGAAAGAAGCATTTGCTTGTTTTCTCTGATCGGAGCCCGTAAAATGAATAATTTTCTTTCTTAACATTGTAATGGACTTTAATTTCTTATTTATTTTGCAATAGTGTCTGTAAACTGTTGCCAGATTGAGCAGTCCAAAGTCTGCATGGAAGTTCTCATGGTTCAAGTTCGTTATCTACGCTGAAATAATGTACATTTGGTGTACCTTTGGTCTGCTGTAGAGATGACAAAACAAAGGTGATTGGTGATGTCCAGGTACGGGTCGTCCTGGTGGTCCAGGTGGTGCAGTTCCTGGGACTTGGAGCTGTGGCTCTTCTTCCCGCCCAGCGAGGGCCACAAGCAGCGCTGTGCGCAGGCGGTGCGGCTGTCCCTCGCTCTTCCCCTCCATGGAGGTGGCCTTGCCCAGTCAGGGGGCCACGGCCATGGCCCTGTGTGCTCGCTCACCCGCGAAGGCCCCTGCCAGCTCCGCGTGCGGATGCTTGGGGCAGCGGTGCCCTCGTCTGTTGTTTTATTTCTTACATAGCTAATGTTGTCTTTAGTGATTCCCGAAAACAACGAGGTTTAACAATATGGCTACAAGATGCATTTAAAAAGATAATACTCTTATTTTACCTTTTCCAGATGTTTATATGGTATGTAAATAATGAAAATACTGTTTAGGAAAAAAGTGACTTAAATATTTGTTTCAGTATATACCATCAGATAATTAGGTTAAAAAGCAGATAAAAAGTAGTGCAGAGCTAATTAATGTTGTATTTTTTTGGTTATAGTTTATCATAGTTACATCATTTTTAGTTATGCCATTTCTTTTCAAAAAGACAATTTTACCCATGTTTATTCCATTTTCTTACAGAGAGGGCCCTTCTAATTTCCCTAACTTTCTGTCAGCTCCTATATTTTGCTCAAATGATGTGAAGTAGACCAAATGTTCTTTTTATTGCCTATTCTTTTTCAAAAAATAATGTGCTGTAATTAAATTTTGGTGTAGCATAGTTTCCAAAACACATAAATAGCAAAAAGACTGAGATGAAGATGTTTTTAGAAGTGTTGCAGAATCCTGGAAGCTAAAACATTATTGACCCATTCATTATTTGGGGGATTACTTTTGTCTTTGCTGTGTTTTGGTTTTCAAATATTTCACCAAATCTGAGTTGACCTGTCAAGACCAATTTAAACTGACAAGTGTATACACATCAGAACTGCTAGACTGTGGTCTATCAACTTCATCTTGCTAGGAATATTTCTGTCTGCTTGAATAAAATTGAGGTGCTCAATTCCTCTTTCACTCAGTAGACAGACATGTGCATCCTCTGTGGGTGTCAGGCTCTGCTCTGGGGATTTCGTGATGTGTCTCCAACCTGTTGTGCAGCACCAGACGCTGCCCTGCTCACAGCCATGGGCACTGTGGCATTAAGCATACGCTGAATAGCATAGGCGCCAACTCAGTGGACTCATTTTAAAACACTGGGGAAGACGAAGTCTGCGCTGCTGTTCAAAATAGGAGTTTGATGAGAACTTTTCAGAATTGAAGCAGTTTCCCTCAAAACCTAAATCTGTATCTTTCCAACTCCCTGGCATCATCAATTCTCTTTTTAATTATAACAGTAGTAAAAAATTCAACTCCATTTTTCCCTTCATTTATTATTTAAATAATCTTAAGGCTAAGGTGAGTAGATCACAATCGAACACCGAATGGAAATGTTACTTTGGGCATGTACCTTTTCATTATGGAGGTGAAATTCACATAATGTAAAATTAATCATTTTAAAGTGAAGAGTTTAGTAACATTTAGTACATTCACAGTGTTGTTTGATCATCACCTCCATCTAGTTCCAAAGCATTTTCGTCACCCCAAATTAAAACCTCACACCCAGTAAGCAGTGACTCCCCATCCTCCCCTCCGCTGGCCCTTGGTACATGCCAGTCTGCTTTCTAGCTGTATGGATTTATCTATTCTGGATATTTCATATAAATAGAATCATGCAGTATGTAATTATATGATGATTTTGTGTGTGCCTCGACATATACTTTTTGTCACATACTAAAGCTAGTGCTTAAGCTATTAATAGATGTCTTTAACATGACTTTGGTCATAATTACTTTCAGGATAATAATAACTCTTTTTCTCTTCTTAGTGTGTTGGGCCATATTCATAAGCCCTCACTGAATGCATTCCTGGCCGTCAGCACAGTTGGTAGCCTGTATAAGACTAGACCCATTCAAATATTAAAAGGACAACTCTGTTTAGACAATAAAGCTCCTCCACCCCCACCCAACGTGAAGCCCAGTCCCACCCCATAAATCAGAATTTAGACCTGGAAGAGACTTAGAGATGTGTTGTACTGGCCCGGCTCCCTCCCCCTGTGGAGACAGTGCTGGGATTGGTGTAATCCATGGATAACCTGCAATTGAGCACCCAGACTATGTGTGCTGCGGTTCCATGTCCGTTTTTTTTTTTTTTTTATTTCAGCATATTGTGGGGGTAAAAATGTTTAGGTTATGTATATTGCCCTTGCTCCCCGCCAACCTAGTCAGAGCTTCAGGCATGTCCATCCCCCAGACTGGGCACATTGCACCCATTAGGTATGTATATACCCATCCCCTCCTCCCCCCTCCCATCTGCCTGACACCCAGTGAATGTTATTCCTATATGTGCACTTAGATGTTGATCAGTTAAAACTGATTTGATGATGAGTACATGTGGTGCTTATTTTTCCATTCTTGGGATACTACACTTAGTAGAATGGGTTCTAGCTCTATCCAGAAAAATAGAAGAGGTGCTATATCACCATTGTTTCTTGTAGCTGAATAGTACTCCATGGTATACATATACCACATTTTATTAATCCACTCATGTATCGATGGGCACTTGGGTTGTTTCCACATCTTTGCAATTGTGAATTGTGCTGCTATAAACATTCGAGTGCAGGTGTCTTTTTTTATAGAATGTCTTTTGTTCTTTTGGGTAGATGCCCAATAATGGGATTGGTGGATCAAATGGAAGATCTACTTGTATCTCTTTGAGGTATCTCCATATTGCTTTTCACAGAGGTTGCACTAGTTTGCAGTCCCACCAGCAGTGTATGAGTGTTCCTATCTCTCCACATCCACGTCAACATTTATTGTTTTGGGACTCTTTGAAAAAGGCCATTCTCACTGGGGATAAGTGATACCTCATTGTGGTTTTGATTTGCATTTCCGTGATCATTAGAGATGTTGAGCATTTTTTCATATGTTTGTTGGCCATTATTCTGTCTTCTTTTGAAAAGTTTCTGTTCATGTCCTTTGCCCACTTTTTGATAGGGTTGTTTGATTTTTTCTTGCTACTTTCCCTGAGTTCTAAATAGATTCTAGTTATCAGCCCTTTATAGGATGTGTAGCATGCCAATATTTTCTCCCATTCTGTAGGTTGTCTGTTTGCTCTCATGCTAGTTTCTTTGGCTGTGCAGAAGCTTTTGATTTGATCAGGTCCCATTTATTTATTTTTGTTGTTGCTGTGATTGCCTTTAGGGTCTTCTTCATAAATTCTTTGCCTAGGCCAATATCTAGAAGAGTATTTCCAATGTTTTCTTCCAGAATTCTTATAGTTTCACACCTTAGGTTTAAGTCTGTTATCCAACGTGAGTTGATTTTTGTGAGAGGTGAAAGGTGTGGATCCTATTTCAGTCTTCTACCTGTGGCTATCCAGTTTTCCCAGCACCATTTATTGAATGGTGTATTTCTGCTTTGTCAAAGATTGGATGGTTTTATATCTGGGTTCTCAGTTCTGTTCCATTGAACTGTGTCCCTGTTTTTGTGCCAGTACCATACATGTCCACTTTTTGCCCTTTCTTGTTCGTTCTCTCCCCTCATCACCTCCAGGGTGGAAAGGCCCTTTGCATGAATCATTCCTCATTTGGCCTCCAGGGACGTGAGCTACCACCTAAGTATGATCCAGAAAAAGTGCTTGACTTGACATCAGAAATCCCTTCATTTTCCCTGGGAAATTGCTTTCTCAAAGGCTGCCTGTGAGCATTACTGTGTGTGGCCTGAAGGGAAAGGCAGTGTGACCACCATACCCAGATAGTTAAGTTAGGGTCAATGGGGCCAAGTGGTCATGATAGATGCTACTGAGTGCTAGCATTTCCCATGCATTCTCTCACACTGTTCCCATGAAATAGACATTATTTATACATTACTACCCCATTTTACAGATTAAGGAAATAGGTATAGAGAGATTAAGTGGTTTAACCAAGATCACATACCTAGAAAGTGATGACATGAAATCCAAATCCTGGCATTTTAATGCACAGATATCCATCTCCTGACTAATCCAAATGCTGTGCTTTTAAAAAGAGCAGGTTTTATAAAAGTGAATTTATCAAGTAATTTCATACTACATCTAACTAAAGCCATTAGGTTCACAAATCTCTCCCTACTGACACTAAGACTTCCCCCAACTATTGCCTAGACTTGCAAATGTTCCTGGTTTGTGTCTGAAGGGTAGAAATGAAACAGAAACTCTTCTTTCAACCTTGAGCTTCTTAGAGCCAGTGTGTCCTGATGCTCCACTTTGATACTTGCTTGATTTTGCAGCAAGTATCAAACGGGGTGTATTGGAGAGACCCTGAATTAGGAGTATGGAGAATTGGCACCATGGCTAGCCAGTGAGGTGGCCTTGGGGAGATCATTGTTCCCTACTGTGTTAGTTTTCTTATCTCTCCTTTAGGATGGTTGTACCTAATAAGCTCTGAGTGTACTTTCTGCTGTGAAAAATCTATAATTCATTTTTTAAAAATAAGGATTTTCAAATCCCTTGTGTTAACAAGAGCACCCTTTGTTTATGGCATTTTTCCCGCCTCTGTTTGCTAGGCCACTGGGATGACACATCATCATGGAGAGGTTTTATGTACCAATGCCAGGGACGATTCAGAGACTGTGAAATCTGGGATCATCAGTCAGGTCTTCCAAGTTCAACTGGCAGCTGCCTACCCCTCCTCGAGTTTGAGGGCCCGCACTGCCATCTGGTCGGGTCACAGGTTGCCCAGTAAGGTGTATGTGGCACTTGGCAGGGTCAGGATTGGGAGTTTTGCCAACAGGGCACGATGGCATTCAGGTGATTTGCAGATCACCATTCCTCGGTCTGGTCTCTGGGTGTGTTTGGCAGCCCACCTTTGCCTCCCACCAGCCCGAGCCTGGGTCCACTTACAAGAAAGCCGTTTGAGCAGCAACCAGTGCTTTGCATATCATTCGACGATAATGTGGCCAGGCATGGGGAAATCTTTACTGTGCTGTAAAGGCATTTTTCCTTAAACAACATTTTTAACAAACTATTTGCAACCCCCACTGTGGCTGCTCCAGAAACTAGTATTTGTTCATCTCCCTATCTCTGAGAGAGCACAGTACACGCTATTTACCTTTGCTTCAAAAGATGAATCCACTCCTGTCCACCTCTATGATAGACTTTGCATATAAAACACTAAATCTTTAAATACTGATATGTATGTATCATTATTGGAGATTCTGCCATGACCTCAAAAGGCCAAATTCACCAAAAATTCATTAATTTTGGCATCTCTGCAGAAGACCTTAATTTTTAAAGAAAATCATGGAGCTAGTTCTAACAGATGTTGCCATGGCAACACTGCTGCCGCAGCTGAGTCTCACTGGGACCTGGTTGCTGAGAGTTTATGACGGGACCTCAGGCAACACTAGGAGGGGAAATTGAAAAAGATAGTTGATATGAAGGTCAGGGGTGGGGGGAACCCCATTAAATTCCTTTATTGGAAAGGAAGTACATACATGTGTCCAGTGAAGTTTGCAATACCAGGGGCCACCTTCCTAAGGAATGTCACTGGGGGGCACAGTGTTCCATGAGAGAGCTCTCATCCCTGCAGTCACACCAAAGGAAAATACAGTTAATGTGAAGAGGTGTAGCAGCCACCAGCCTGTGTCTTAGTCCAGGAATCTTCTCTGTGGGGCCATAATGATGACCTGTAGACACTAGCTGCCTCCTGGGCTCTTCTTTAAATTAGATGCTGAAGAAAATCCTGTATTTTCCTAAAGATGCCAGGATCTTTGTATAAGTCAAGAGCTCAGGTTGGATCCAGAATTAGAGATGGGCAGGAAAAGGCAACAGTGGCCTGGAGCTAGAATTCCCACTGTATTTATCTCCCTTTGTTGCAGTTCCTGGTGAGTTTACACGGCAAGGCACAAAGGGGCTCACTCAGCTCCACAGCTGATCAGTGGAAGTGTCAGAACTAAAACAATCTCCAGCTCTGTCTCAGCGCTACTTCCACTCCATCGTATTTCCTCACTTGGAAATGGGTATGCTGGGCCCTGTGGTCCTTCCAGCTTTGGGATCATATTAATCTGTAACTTATAAAAATAGCTGTGAACGTCCAAGTGTCCAGTTTCTAAATGCTCTCAGTTGTAACTGTATTGCAGTGGGAAAATCCAGGTGAAGCCCAACTGGCCTTTTCCACCTTCCCGTGGTATATGTATCTTTCCCAGCAATGAAACCTACAGGGCGATTGACAAAAATAATGTAGATAAAGTCTGTCAAACCAACCTCTTCTTGATATCTTTTTATCTTATAATTTGCTATGGATTAAGAGGGACTTTGTGACATGTGCGCCTAGGTGCCCAGACAGTATATATACATGAGTAAAGAAAAAATTTATAATCTATGCATCCCATTTTAAGGAGTAGCATTCCAAAAGTGTAAGTGTTTGGCTGTTAATAAGAATACTCACATTCTTTGTCAAACAATGCTTGCTTGGGAACTAATGGGTTTGTAGGAAGTATTTCAGGTCCCAAGGTTGCTGTGGAATCTGATTTGACAGGTGTGTTATCTTCCTGAATGTGGGCTGGTGTGAAAAAACACAGAACTTACACAGTTAGATTGTTTCAATCCTGGTTTACTGACTGGGTGAGATACTTAAACTCTAAGTATTAGTTGACTTATCTAGAAAGTGGGGTAATATCTAATAGGGTCATTAGAAGAATAATGTGCAATAAATGTAAACCACCTGATAGGTAGTGCCCAGAAAATCGTAGATTCATAGTAAATGTCAGTTTCTCCCACAGGCTACGTTCAGAATATGCATATATTTAAGCTGGTGAGCAGAAGCCCATCTATAAATCAGAATTATTATTCTCCTTCTTTGGGGTCCATTGGTAAGCCTAGAATTCAGCGGTCTTTTAGTCAAGTATCTCTGCAGGAGCAAATGCCAGGAAGGTAGCTACACTCTGACTCTAGTATAAACTGTCCTGTACCCATGGAAGGATATCATTTGGCTAAAATTTAAAATATATACATCTTATATTCTTCACTTATCATGTGTGTCATTTACCCCAGGAGTATTTTAAAGAAAATGAAATTCATCATCAGAGTATATAAATGAATATTGTATGAGAAAACTGAAAACACTGAACAATTACACACACACACAAATGAGATTCACTATTACCAGGTTTTTTATTTTCCTTTTAATGCTTTTACACTTAAAGGAAAAAAAACATTTTCACAAAGTCAAAGTTTCAGTAGTACTTTATTACAGGAATGTTAGGCAAACATGGAGAATGTTTTTAAACCAAAGCATCAGTGGGGTCGTTGAAGCATAATAGCTGGGCTGGGCATAGAATATGTGGGAGTTTTGCCCATCCCCACCCTAGATAGAAGGCAGCTGGCGTCGCCGCCTGTGAGTGCAGGAGCACCTTTCTGAAGTGTCCAGGCCATTTGGGGGCTGCTGCTCCCCTCACACAAGTACATCCTCGGACACATATATTTGAGGGATTCAAATCAGGTGTGGTTTTATGTGAAGACCTGATAAATCCCTCTCCAGCTCCTGTTCTGAAAAGAATATCTAAGAGTCCCCCCCATGGTGAGTAAAATAGAACAAAGAAAATGTTTCCATGTCTCCTGGAAACATCAGGCCTAAAGAGATTTTACCTAATTTGAGATAACTAAACAAATAAATACATTTTAAAAATAGCATAGAAACTGTAGAGCAATACAAAAAAAAAAAAAGGAAAGGATTATATACTAGAGACAGTTAAAATTTTCTTAAGAGAACATACAATTTAAAAAAATTACCCAAAGTACAAAGACAAAGTTCCAAAATTGTCTTCCTTTTGTTGTCAGTAAAGTTCAAGATGACCTCACAGGTGAAACAAGATGAGGATGAGAGGGTGAGGCAGCCATGTGGAGAAGAAGAGAGTCACGCGTGAGGCAGATGAAAGGGAGCTCAGTGATTTGAGAAAAGGTTTGAAGGAGAGGAAGTGTGATATTAGAATTAAAATTTGCAGAAGTAGTGGTAAAGACCAAAGCAGCAGCAGAGACAATTGATTTGGTGACATGAGGACAAGCTGGAGGAGTTCTCCCAACACATGAAGAAAAGCACAAGCAAAGATGGTAAGAGTGGAGGCCACAGAGTGAACATACGACTCCTGGGTAGCTGCTAATCCTAGGGAAGAGACTGGAAGAATGTTCTAGAAGCCATAGTGACCAGTATAACAGAGGAAAACATGATTGAGGTGAAGTTTTCCTAGTTGATGGAATTCCTGCATGGGCATCATAAGAAAGTACCAACAAAAGGCCAACATAATGAGGAGAGACTGGCATCTAAATGGAGTCTTGCACATTTTTAAATTCAAAGTTTAAGAAAAAAGTTTTCCAAGCATCTAGATTGGAAATAGAAAAGCACTACAAAAAAAACATCTAAGAACTTATCCTTATCAATATTGAAGCTCAGAAGCCATTAGAACAACATACAGATTTAGAAAGCAAAAAATGCACACTGTGGTAATTCTACCTCAAGTCAAAAGTTGGTCATGTGTGAAAGCAGAAGAAAGACGATATCAAACAGGGCTACAGAATTCCCACTTGATTCCTGAAAAACTTTTTATGAAGATATATTGCAATTGACTGAAAGATCAAGCAAATAAGTATGGATGGGTGGGAAGACATGTGATGAAGTGAATGTGGCAACTTGTCAATTGAACATTCCAGGTGGAGTACCTGGATATTTGCTGTACAATTTTTTCTGTTTTTCTGCTTGAAATCTTTCATAATGAAATGTGGAGCAGAAACTCAAAAAACAACTTCAATGGAGACATAAATAAAGAGGGCAGTGCTTAGTATTTAAATCATTTAAGTGTAGCCTAAATAATCGTTTCTTTACAAACCAAAAATCTTTCTTAAAGTGTTACATGTAACATTTAAAATCTGGAAACCAGGCCGGGCGAGGTGGCTCACGCCTGTAATCCTAGCACTCTGGGAGGCCGAGGCGGGTGGATTGCTTGAGGTCAGGAGTTCGAGACCAGCCTGAGCAAAAGTGAGACCCCATCTCTACTAAAAATAGAAAGAAATTATCTGGCCAACTAAAATATATATATACAAAAAAAAATTAGCCGGGCATGGTGGCGCATGCCTGTAGTCCCAGCTACTCGGGAGGCAGAGGCAGTAGGATTGCTTGAGCCCAGGAGTTTGAGGTGGTTGTGAGCTAGGCTGATGCCACGGCACTCACTCTAGCCTGGGCAACACAGCGAGACTCTGTCACAAAAAAAAAAAAAAATCTGGAAACCAACTAGTGCTCATTGATGGCAGTATATTTAGCCATTAGAATAATTTTTTAAGAAACATGATCCCATGTCTTGTAAAATAAATAAATAAAGCCCTGTATGTTTAGAAAATGAATAAAAATAAATATCAAAAGGTTACCATAAATTTTTTTTAAAATCCATGGTACCCATTATTTTTTAATCAAAAGAATACCTATTGTCAGTTAAAATAAGCTGCCCTCTAAATAAGCATGGATTTTCACACTGGGTAGAAGGAGAACGAAAGTGTCTTTAGTTGTCCTCACCCAGACCAGTTGCATGATTGACAGCCTGCTTTTCAGGCATTGTTCAGAGCTCATACTACCTAGAAAACAAGCAATAAATAAATAAGACAGACATAAACCTCAGAGATTACAAATTCTCCTGCAGTGTGTCCAAACTTACACGTGTGAGGTCTCAGTCCTTGCTGACCTACTTTCACAGCATCTTCTCCTAGAGGGTCTGGCTAGTTTCTGTCACCCAGTTATGTTTCCCTGTTTTGCAGAATTGATATCCAGGCTGTTGTTGCATTGCATTCATGGTATTCCTTTTCCAGAAAATGTTGCTAATGCAGGTACTAGTGTTTAAAGGACCCTGACATGAATGCCATAATCGTACTGCTTTCCAGCAAGGAGACTGTTGAGGCAGAAGATGAGAAAACCGTGAGGGATGTGTGGTGTTGTCAAGTAGAGCCACTGCTCGCCATCTCTAAGAAAGTTTCGTGCTGGTCTTTGTAATTTCTGTGTGCTGAGTAGGCAAGTTAGCAATAATTCTGGTGCTTGTGCCTCACAGACCCCATGGATGTAGCAAACAGCATGCGCCCAAGGGCAGGGAGAACTTTTTAAGTCTCTCTTTCATGTAGATGTTTTGCATCATAAATATATTTGGCTAAGAGATAGTACAGTTTTGGTAGAAGATACGATATAGGTGTTTCTGTTAACATTTGGAATGAAGAGAAAAGTTTGATAGCATTGAATATCAAAGGATTAAAATATTTTCAGTAGTTTCAGTCCACTGGTTCTTCATGGATAACATTTTTTAAAAAGAAGTCATTTATCATTGCAGTTTTTCCTAGGGGGTATAACATCTACTGTAGCAAGCAGAGCATAGAAAATGTTTTTCTTTTCTAGATCGACAAATAGCTAACAAATTGGAATGCATATTCAGAGCTGTATAATTATTGATAATAATAATAAGAGGGATAACTCTTCTCAGTGAAAACCTTTTCACTCTTTCCTTGATTTTATCTAGAGCTAACACCTGATCTGAGCAAATGGGTTCCTATTTTACATTGCACTTTTATGTTATTCTGTTATTGCAGTCAGTAAATATGCATTGGAAGTATTTTGGTAAAAGTAAAAAATGTGTGACAGATTCCTCTAGGGAGGATTGGGACACCCCTGACATTCAGACCAGTGTCAGAAACAGAGCTGTGAGGTAATGCAGATGGTGGGCGACGATCCTTCTCTGTTTGTGTAATGCTTTTAAGATCTGTAAAATCGAAGAGTCAATTAAACAGTGGCTACAGAAATGGGAATTCATTACTAATGGACTTAGAGAAGAGTGGAGGAGTATTCATTTCTTCCCTTTTCCAAGTACATTATTCAAATTGGTTGATTTTTCCTCTCAATAGTCAAAGTGCTAGTTTACTTAGCACGCTACCTTTGCCAGCATTGTTAATTTCAATATTTTTGTGACTTTTATTTATCATCATTTGGGTATATAATTTTCTACACGCTCCAGTTGTTTTTCTGTAGCAGAGGTCAGGTAAATTAGCATGGTCCCAAGGCCTGGGTATTCGCTCCTGCAAGGTCAGGAGCGTCGAAGTGCTTTCAGGTGGAGCCCTTGGCCGCCACCTCCTGGTGGCTGGTGTTGCAACAGCGACACTATGAGGTCTTAGGTGCATCCAACCAATAATGTCTGTTTAAATTACCTAGCAAAGGAAAGGTGATCGCATGTATATCTTGTGATAGTAAAATCTGATACAACCAAATTGATAGAGACAAATTATGGGCTAATAATGAATATTCTGTTTGTATGAAAAAAAATTTTAAAAATTACCTTTGGCAACACTGTCCAATACGTCACAGAAATATATATCCTCTTCTGGAAATGTAGTATCAATTCTGTTGAGAGTAAAATAGAGTTACTAACAGTATATACTTGGAACACATATGTATAGAAGGATTTATTTATAATCACTCAGGGTAGTAGCCTATGAAATAATGTAAAGTCTACCTTTTTATCTTAGCAATATGTCTGTATGTGTGTTTAGTGATGTATGCTTCTCTGTTTGTGCATATTATCTGCATTTACATAGAGTCCATCTGGTTCAAAGCTGTTGAAACCAGTAGGATATTCATAGACGTGATTTTTCCAGACAGACGGAAAGTATAAATAACTTAGAATTATGATACAACTTCTTTTCTACATTTGAGCTTACAAATCCACTGTATGCGCATTGTCTTTAAGTATAGTTTTCAATGTGGGAGAAACTTTACTAGGTCCTTAATACCCTGGAGAAAGGCTGTTAATTTCTCCCAACAACAAAGCTACGGCAAGTTTTCATTGTTATTCTTGAGATTACGATGCCATGCTGATTTATGTTCTCGTTATTACTCTCTTCACACCAGTAACAAGAGCATCCACAAAAAGATCAGTGCTTATGTAAAACAAGACATGCAATAATCTTAGGTATTTAACTAAACTTTTTATTATAGAAATTTTCAGTCCTTCACCAAAATATAAGTCCCCGGGACCTGTTACCCCACTTCAATAATTATCAATATTTATAATTGACTTTAAATATTAAAAAGTTATCTGTTACAATTCATGTAAAAAACCTGTGTACTTTAATGATAGGGTAGGAAAAAAGAAATGTGTCCTGTGTAGTAACTACATTTTGGATCATTATACACTTCGCATGGGGGTCCAGATTCTTATAACAGGAGATTATTCTAAGACAGTGAAGTAAACTTCTAAGAATGTAAGTAATACTTGGACATATAATGAGTAGTATAACTGTTAACATTTTTTTCATTCCTAAAGTAAAATATTAGATTGTAGAAAAATGTACTGTATTCTGTAACAGGTTATTTTTATTTTGAGCCATTACCTGTAACTTTGAATTAGCAGAAAGTTTTTTAAAAGAAAGGGTTTGTTGAGTCATCAGGTAGCTTAGCATTTTAATTTTGGTTGACAGTGCTTTTCTTATGTGGCTTTCCTCCATGACCCAGGTATTGGGCCCAGACCCCTTCCATCTTGTGACTCAGATATCCTCTAAGACCCCATCTGTTGCTTTTAGCCATCAAAAATGGAAATTGCTTGTGGAGGGGACCACAGACCTTAAAAGCCCTGTCTTAGGAATGGCGTATGTCAATTCCATTCAAATTCCATTTGCTACACTTGACTGTGAGGAAAGCTGAGGAATGTAGAATTGTTGGATGCTCAGGAAGAAGAGAAGTCAGAGTTTTGATGAACAGATGGCAGACACTGCCGCACCTGAATCCTGGGATTCGATTCATTGCAAAGAAAGTTCTGAAGAAACTCTGAATAGCCTCAGCAGAGGGGGACAAGTGAAAGGGTTGAGTCTGCCTCTGAGCTGAGGCCCGTGGAGACACAGACGTGGCCTGTTTGGTTTCTGCCCTACAGATCGTCCCTGGAACTGAAGCTGATGTGGTGGCCGAGGGGGTCCCCGTGGAGGAAGCAGAGGCAGAGAAGGCAGCTCTCCCTGCAGGAGAGGGAGGAAGTTTAGAGGAGGCCAAAGGTGAAACTGAAACCACTGAGGCTCTAGAGGGTGACAGACCTCAACCAGAGGAGCCAGAGGCAGCAGTGCCTCAGGTGAGTGTCATGGTGAGGGAGCTTCCGGGCTAGTGCTGGCGAGTGTGCCCTGTGTCTTGGTTACCGGTGGTAACTCCTTGGTGTGAAATAGGTTTGTAGCAATTTTGTGACTCCCTACTCAACCAAAAAAAATTTATTACCAAATTCTCGGAAAGGTTGGTCTCAGCATCCTCTCAATATCAGCATTGCAACGTTGCACACAGGCCCCGGAGCCTGTGGTCAACTGGGCCTAAGCACAGAAAGGAAACTATGGAATAAAGTGATGGGGAAGAGGAATGAAGCACAGACAATTTAAAAAATGAGAATGGAAAGAGGAGAAAGAGCATATGACTAAGGGAGAAAATGCCCACAAAGTGCTTAGCCCAGCACCAAGCACATGATGAGAACTCAATATTAGTAGTTAAATCTTATTACTATTATTACTGTTCTGTGGTTGTTGTTATTGTTACTGGAGTGCCCCAAACTCTCCACCAGGCTCACTGTAACAATAGTCCGTTGCTGTGTGGCCCCTTCAGAGGGGAACTGGGCCATTAAGTCCATCTGTGAGGCTGGAGCTGGCCCAGCTCTGCTCTGCTTCAGAGCAGCATTCAAAGGCAACAAACATGCATATTCTGGGACCATGGGGGCCTCCAGCCCAAACACCTGCCGCCCACTGTTTGGGTGCTCTGTCCTCTACAAGGCAAAGGAAAGGGAGGGCTGTGGTATGCTTTCTTTTTTCTTGATGATTTTACTCAAAATAAATTTCCAAAAATCTCTCTGGGGTTTCAAGCTTAAAACTGAATTATCCCTTTCATCGCACGAGAAAAACAACAGATAACAGTGGCATTTGGAGAAGTAGCTCAAAAGAACATTCCTTTTTTCCTTTAGATTTTTGTCACAATGCCAGGAGAGGTTTTGTATACTGTTACGCTTGTTGCAAGAATGTACTAGTTTCTCCAAATTGACAACTGGAAGTGCGTGTGTGCACTGATAGCCCGAGGGAATGTAGAAATGAATCTGAAAGGCAGTAAACATCTCCAGACTCCCATTAAGCTAAGGAACTCCCCTCCTTGCTCCTCTTTGTTAAACAAATAAAAAGGAGGTCCTGATCCTTTGGTCCAGAAAAGAGAGCACTCGCAGTGGATGGTGGGAGCTGTGGGCCCTCCAGGATAACCTCAGGGTGGGCGCTGTGATAATCCACAAGCAAAGCACAGGTAGATGTCTCCCAAGCCAGGCTGCATCTTTCCCGGCAGATACGGTTTTGGGAAATTCGGGAGCCCCGTGGGATTCTGGGGGGAAAAATCGCACACAGGAGGCTAAATGCCAGCTTCAAGTAAGTATTGGCATTCAGGGGACCCGAATGAGACCTGCAGACATGGAATCCTCCTACAGCCCCTCTCAGGACTGTCTCCCTCTCTGCCATACATGTCCCACTCTCCCCCCAGGCCCCTGTCCCTCTTCCCAGTTTCCACAGAAACCTCACCATTACCAAGCTGCGTGGCTGTATAGGGATCCAGAAATTAATCCCGCTGAGGGTTTTGTCCTCAGGAGAGACAGAAAGGAGGCTGGGCTGGCACAGCGGGGGCCGAAAGGCTGAGGGCCTGAGCAGGGTTAGGGCAGAGCATGCCGTTGGCTGGGTGGGGACGTGTGGAAGTGGCCCCAACATGGTGGGTGGGGGCTGAGGCAGGTCGTGGAGGACCAGCAAGCCCTGGTTCCCAGACTCTGCTTGGCACCAGCAGCACGTGTTTGTTCCCCCAGGAGAAGGTCATCCCTTCTGTCGTCATAGAACCTGCCTCCAACCACGAAGGGGAGGGAGAACAAGAAATACCCACAGGTGCAGAGCCCAAGGTGGCCACTGAAGACGTGGCTGCTTCGGGGCCCAGCAGCGAGGCGCCGGACCTGGCCGCAGAGCAGAAGCCCCTGGAGGACGCTCAGCCCGCACCTTCCGCACCAGCCCCGGGAGCCGCTGACCAGTTAGCCTCTGCAAGGGAGGCCGCTCAGGAATTGCCTCCAGGCTTCCTCTACAAGGTCTTTTTATTTTTTTAAATCTCTTGGCCCTTTTTCTTTTCTTTGCTTTGAGTCCCTTTTGCTCAAACCTTTGCTGTTCTGATGTTTACGTTTACTTTGCAATCTATATTCTTTCTCTGAACTGTTTTCCCTTCACCACAACATCACATTGGAAAATGGCAGGATTTCCATGTATGCTGCTGGACAAGCACGAACTAAAGTAATACCTGTTCATATTTTAACACAGAATAATTAAAGGGAGTTTACCGTAGGGCAGTGGTTTGCCTCTGGGTAATGAGTGGGTAAATTCCTTCCAGCTCTCCCCTGTGCTCCCAGGGTGCCCCTGGCTCTGTCCAGCCTGCCTCAGACCAGGCCTTCCAAAGCACCTGCTTAGTGTGCTCCTCACCGGATTGCACTCCTCTGGAGGTAGAAAATTCCGATGCCTGGTACAGTACATGACACAGAGTAGGGAGGTAATAAATATTCCGAAAATAAATGAATAAATATAGGAATGGGCTTCTATCAAAAGGAAGAAAAAAAAAAAGAAGTCTAAATTAATAGGAAGAAGGTTTCGCTCCAAGAGGCTACTTTAAAATCTTATAAACTCATTATAAACAGAAACTTTACCAAAAAACTCAGTAAATAGCTAAAACAAACAAAAAACAACAACAACAACAAAAAACACCGGCTTAAGCTAAGCGTTAAAGGCAAGTAATGGGTCTTAATATAATCAGGTTAGGAATTGTCAGCCTGAAGCAATGGAAAAAATGGCAATCAAGTTTTGAAGAGTTTATTCAGAGGAAAAGCTGAGAATGGCCCTTCAGATAACACAGACTCCACAGGGATGGGGGTCAGTGCTCTGAAGTTAAGTGTTAAGGTCTTGCTTATATAGGCAGAAAACAAAGAAATTTAGTAGGATTATAGCACTTTTTTACAGCGGGCTGATTTGTAAGTTTCAACAATTTTCTTTTCCCTAGGTCTCCTTTTTTTCTTTTCTTGGCAGTTTGTTTTCATTTCTTTTCTAATTTAAAGGAGTATTTAATATTCCATCTTAGACAATGTGATAGTCATGAAGTCTTTGTAGAGGAAAGAGGGAAGTTCATCTATAATGAAGATCAACAGTGAAGAGGTGAAGGGGTCTTCCCTGGCCCCCTTTCCTCATTTATAACATTTTATAAAACGAAGTATGTAAGGAAGAGGGCTAATCTATAACTGGAGAAACAAAGGTTGCAGCTGCCTAGGTTACAGCTGTCTGTCCAGGGACTCGGGCCCCATAATCACATTACTTTAAGGCTCAAAATAATGTAAAGTTCCAACAGCTTAGATTTTGAGTTGCTTGTGTCGACAGAACATTAAGTTCTTCAATTTGATTTTACACTTCAAAATTCAACTCTTTTTGTTTTGTTTAAATTTGTGTCCATGAGGGCAGGATTGAATAGTAATAGTCATATTCATTGTCCCTCTCTCTTTCTCTTTCCATTGGAAAGCAACTGCTATCTGCTACGTCATACAGGATTGGGTGGTTATACGGGTTTATGAATGAGTTAATGTAGAGAAAAAGTTAAACCTGTGGGTAGGGGGTTGTGTCCTGCCATGTTCTGTTTTAACTAGACTACAAGTCTAGGAAGTGTTGTTGAAACCATGAGGGGGTTTCAGTCTAGGTTCAGTTGTTCATTATACAAAGATCCAATTATTGAGACAAGGAGGACTGCCAAGGAAGAAAGGAATTTTTGATACAGCAGATGTATTGTCAGGAGAACTGGAGAAGCTGCTTCAAATCCCTCTCCCCACTGCTGGAAATCCTGGGCTTTTAAGGGAGGGGCCCCATGCCTGGGGGCAGAGCAAGGTGTCTGTGTGCACTGGGGCAGGTTGTGGGGGATGGTGAATCTGGCCAGGAAGTCTGCCCAGGGGCCTTCAGAATCTCAGCTCCTTTGTCTGGAAGAAAATCCACCACTTCTGGGAAATAACTCAAAAGGTCAAGTAATTAGCTAAGGGAGAAGATTCCATATGGGTCATTGAAATTTGTGCAGTGGAGGGCACTTACTGAAGCAGTGTGCCAGGGAAGGCCAGGGCTTGGTGGGCCCATCCTTGGCTTCCTTACTGACTGTAGTGTAACCTTGAACCCCATTCTCTGGGCGTCGATTTTCACATCAGAGAAATTAATTTTTGGGTAACATAATCATTTCCAGCTCTGACATTTTATGATTCTATCTGCAACATACACATATTAAACAGATTGTTTTATCTTGGAGGTAGGGTTGAGGGGAAAGACATGGGACAAATAAAACTAGCCGTGACTGCAGGGTTATTCAAGCTGGATGGTGGGTACACTGGGGTTCATTGTAGTATTTCTTCTGCTTTCAAAAAAATTTTCTATAGTAAATTATAAAGAAATTTTTAAAATAGAAATAAAGAAATAGGTTGCCGTGGTGTAAGGGGTAGGGTAGGAAAGGGAGGAACTTTATTTACAGAGAAATTGATCACACGGATCACTTAAATAGTAATTCCTCTGTAACATGCAAATGTTGGTTTTCATGATTATTACTTGTTTGACAGAAGCTGGAGTCAGAGTAACTTTCAGCTAGACATTTTTAGTTCAACAGCAAACAATAATAAAGCATCAGTGATAATAACATGCAAATTTCTAACAAAAATATGATGAATTAAAATTTAATTAATAAATACTTTCATCTGTTACAGAGGGCATTGCATTGCTAAGCATACATGCAAATGACCTCCTATCAGAGAACAGGATTTTCTACTTTATAGACCTTCTTCTTTTTGGGATATGATACATATCTTCATCTTTGTATGTGGCTTGGAGAATGCTTAGAAGAGTGTCTGCTTATAATCTGGGTGGGAATCTGTGATTTTATGTCCTCTTCATTTCTTTCTAAAATTAATCTGGTCTCTTAAAATCTTTTGCAGGTGGAAACACTGCATGATTTTGAGGCAGCAAATTCTGATGAACTTACCTTACAAAGAGGTGACGTGGTGCTGGTGGTTCCCTCTGATTCGGAAGCTGACCAGGTAAAAGATAAGATTGGAAGACAATTCAGACTATCTGGGTTTTTCCTGAGGGTCAATTGGACACAGCGACTTTCTGAAGACATTTCTATTTCCTGAGATGCTCCAAGCCAGCTGAAAAGGGCTTAAGGGCTTGTGACCACAGCACAACATTAACCCAGTTTTTAGAATGTGCTTTTGGGATGCTGTTACATTGTTTCTTTTTTAAATTAAAAACGTGACCATTTCTTATCACATAACCACTTTCTAGGGATGTTGTCTCTGTAACACCAGTCTTCAGGAAATGCGGACACTGTGCATGTGAACTAAAAATCCCCTCAAAAGTGGCTGCCTCGGGGGGTGTGGACATTGACTAAGAAAGAACATGGGGGAAATCTCTGGGGTGATGGAAATGCATTATGTCTCAAGAGGGGTGGGTTATATGCGTGTACACATTTGTCAAAACTTATTGAACTGTATACCTAATCTTCTCTGCATTACATAGTGTTTAAATTACATCTCAATTTAAAGAGATTCTTTAAAAAAATCAACTTCTGAAAGAGTGGTCTCATGTTTAGGTGCTGAGGACTCCCATCTTGTTCTTGTTCATAAGATCTGTGAACCCCTGAAACAGCAAGCAAAATGTGTAAATGCATCTATGAACATGTTTTTCTGGATTGAAGAGCTCTAACTTCCAGACTATTCTCAAAGAGATTTATGAGCCCTCCCTCTAAAGAAAAAAATTAAGCATCACTGCTTTTGAGGTTAAGACTTAAATGTTCAACATTTTATTTTTCTTTTTGAAAGTATGCATATCAAGATAGATCAGTTGCTCGGACAAACAACAAAAGTCTCTACCACAATAAAATTAGATTAGAAATTAATAACAGTAAAATATTTTTTTAAAACTCCAGAGATTTAAAATTTAAAAATATACTTGTGAATAATCCATGGGTCAAAGAAATCTTAGTGTAAGTTGAACAAATTTTTAATAAGTGATTATTCTAAGTTTTAAGACTAAGAAGATAAAAAGAGGTCAAATTAAACGGAAAGCACATAGAAGGAAGGAAATAATAAAGATAATTTCACAGATTAATGCAATAAAAAGATAATAGAAAATTAACAAAGCCAAAAGTTGATTTATTGAGAGGATTAATAAAACTGTTAAAACCTTAGAAAAACTCTTTAAGAAAAGAAAAGTAACAAATAGTGACAAAGCATAAATTACCAGTATCAGGCAAAAGAGTCAACATCTCTACATATCTCAAACACATTAAGAAATCCCATTACATGAATTTATATTTTTTATATTAAAAAAAGTTATTTTTTAAAGAAATGAAAGTTTGGAAACAGCTACTATTTTATATTTACCAACATGTTTGCCATTTATAGTAGTCTTCATTCTTTCCTATATTTTTGTGTTTCCGTCTGGTCTCATTTCCTTTCTGATTACAAACCTTGCTTTAGCTATTCCAGTAATGCTGATCTGCTGGCAACAAATCCTCTCAGCTTTTGTTTACCTGAAAATATATTTATTCATTCTCATTTTTATAGATCTTTTCACCAGGGAAATAATTCTGAATTGATTTTTTTTTTCTTTCAATTCTTTAAAGATGTTGCTTCATTGTTTTCTGGTCTCTACTGTTTATAATTAGAAATCAGCTGTCATTTGTTTAATATTGTTTCTCTGTATACAAAGTAACTTTCGTACTTTCCCTGACTACTTCTAATAATTTCTCTGTATCTTTGGTTTCCATCAGTTTGACTATATTGTACTTGGGTGGTTGCGTGTGTATGTCTGTGTGTGTTTATGTGTGGTCTTCATACTTGAAGTTTACTGAGCTCTGGAGACTTGCAATCTGATGCTTTTCACTACTTTTGGAAAACTTTTAGCTAGCTATTGTTTCTTTAATTATTTTTTTCTTTTGCCTCATTCTCTTCTTTTATTCTGGGTTTCCAATTATACATATGTTGGAGTTGTTGATGTCTAAGACTCTGCTCTTTTTTGTTCAATATTTATTTCTCTTAGGAAGTCAGGTTGGATAATTTCTATTGATCTGTCTTTTTTTTCTCCTCTTTTTTTCCTGCTATTTCAAATTTGTTATTAATTTACCCAGTGACTTTCATTTCAGATATTATACTTATACAGTTCTATAATTTCCATGTTGCTCTTTCATATAGTTTACATTTCTTTGCTGAGATTTATTATTGATATTCTTTTATTATGACTGTCTTTCAATTTAAGTACCTGAACATATTTATAATAGCTATAATTCCAAAAGATGGGCCAACTCAGGGCATGTTTCTATTGATTGCTTTTTATCTTGGTGTCATATTTTCCTGTTTTTCCTCCTGTCTAGTAATTTCTTTATTGATACTAGACTCAGTGGATGGATAATACACTGTAAAGAGTCTGGATTTTGTTTTCTTTATCTGAAGATTATTTATTTTTACTCTGCCAATCATTTAAATTACTGGATAATTAAATTACATTCATGGAAGTTTGTTTTATACTTTTCTAGGGTTGGTCTGTTTTACCTTTGCCATTAGTCTTAGCATAAATTGTTAGTCTTAGGATGTTGTCTGTTCTTGTAAGACATGGCCCTTTTGGGATTTCTGTAGCAAGCCGGAGGGGCTTATTAAGCCCCCCAACATAGTGGGATTCAAACTCTGTTCCCCCTCCATTGGCCGTACTTAAATCTCTACTCACCTCTTTCAGCCTTCCTGATGTTGCTTTCGCCCAGGGCTCTTGGAGGACCCCTAATGCTTGTACACATTGGGGGTCAGCCCAGGATTTCAGGGAAGTTTCTCTGCATGTTTGGGGATACTCCCCATGGCTCCCTCCTTTTAAAGACATCCCTCCCTGAATGCATAGCTGCTCTGGCAGCCCTAAGCTCCATCCTCTGAATGCCTGCATCACATGGACCGAGGGTAGTCCTTGGGGAAAAGCCACATTAGCATAGATCACACCCAGTGCAGTTCCTACTGTCAAGGGTTAAATCTTCTCCAATTTCTGCCTGCTTTTCATCACTCTCACTGCCTTCAAATAATTATACACAGTATTTATACCCACCCCATTATATATAAACATATTTTATGTTACCTATCTTATAAATAGTCATTTGTGTATATAAATAGTTAAAAGTATATATACATAGAGATGTAGTTATTCTAGTGTTTCTAATTGCTCTGTGCAGAAGCATTTGTCTAATAGAAGCTATTCTGCTATTATCAAAACTGGAAATCCTTGTCTACCATATATTTTAAGCAGCTAAAATTTAATTTTTCTAATTTTCTTAGCTAAAGATTGATATTGGCTAATATTCTTTATAACATAAATTGTCTTTTAGAATGTATGTGTTAGAATATATGTTTATGGGTTTGTGGCAGTCTTTTACTTTTTTTCTTTATTGAAACAATTTAAAAATGCTTGACTCTACTGGGCTCCATTAGATTTTTCTCTCACCATAAATAAAGTCAAATATAGGCACTTATGGGGAAAAAAATGACCTTTTCTATGGTTACTACAGGTTTAGAAAATATTTAGTTATCATCTTTTATTTTAAGTGTAGCTTTGTCCTTCACATATATGACATCATAATTCTAAAGAGGGCACTTTTCTTCATCAGCTAGAATATTATCAGTTGTTTTATTGAGTCATTTTTTTCCTCAGTGTTTTTTTTCTGCCTTCAATAATTGGCCTGTCTAAACGCTTATATTTCTAGTCTATATGGCAGCATCAATTTGTAGTCCCAGATTATATCGAAAAGGAATGTTTTCAGCTTCTTTGTTTAATTTTTGAGACCTTGTTTTATCTGATGTACTTGAACTGTGTTGGGGATTGGTTCAGATTAAATCTGGCCATCCCTCATTTTAGGTGGGATCGCTTTCCCATACTGGTTAACATAATAAAGACAGTCATTTCCCACTAGTTTCCCTCCATACAGTCTGTAAGTTTCCTACTGTTTCTTCCAACTCAGCTTTTTTCCAGCCAGACTCTGCTCGACTTCAGTAGACTAAGGGCAGACAGCAGCCTGTGTTTCTCGGTTTTAGGTGTGGTATCTCATTCTCTCTGACCATATGTGGATGTTTTCTAACCCTTCTGTGGCCAGATGTCTTCATTTTATGATGGCACTTCTATACAACAGACAAATGCTCATGAGGAGTAATTTAAAAAGAATATATGAATGTTTCCAACAGGAATGCCATGACATCAGACTGCTTTGTAGTTTATATAAACTTGAAAACTTAGTTATTATTGACAACAGTAATATCAAGCAATATATATCTAGATTTTAGTTTGATAAGCCCTATATAGTGTGGTTTTACTGGGGTTATAGGATTTGAGCTGGGGGTCAGAGTTCTTTCTTATAAGCAAATGGCTCAGAATGAAATACAGGACCCTCTACTTCCTTGTGTTATAGCCTGTAATATAGCCAGCACTATATTCTAACCCAAGGAACTTCAAGCTTCTTTTTCCACTGTGACCCCTAGGACAGGTAATGCTCTTGTGTATGAAATGCTTTCACATGGCATTCCTCTGTTTGCAGTGGCTATGATTCTAATCCTTTTCTCCTTAACACCTCTTACCATAATCCAGTTAACATCAATTAACTATACTTTGTACAAATACAATATTAATATTAATCTTCAATTTACTGTACTTTATACAGTAAATAAATCATTGCAAATGTTTATTCTGTACATTTTTTTAAATTAACAACTTATTTGGGACAGGGCCTCCCGCTGATCACACCACAGCATTTTACCTGTAATGTGACGTCTTGGTGTAGAACCACAACACTGAATGTAAGAAGTTACTTCTTACTGGTCACCGTGTAGATTTTTCCAGCAGTTTGTTGAAAGTCTTGTTCTCATCTTGCAGGATGCAGGCTGGCTGGTGGGAGTGAAGGAATCAGACTGGCTTCAGTACAAGGACCTCACCACCTACAAAGGCCTCTTTCCAGAGAACTTCACCCGGCGCCTGGATTAGGGCAACAAGTATTGCAGAAAGAGTTCAGTGATCGGGATTTTAAACCTCTGTGATAATCTGAAGAGTTCGCTTTTGCAGTTAAGCTCTTAATGATTTACAGACTGATGCCAGGCAAAGTTCGGGAACATGTATCAGTGGAGCATGTGTGCAAAAACGATAAGAGGAAAAAAAAGTAAATTAAGGAAAAAGTCCTCACTCGTTCCCATGTTGTCAATAACAGGTTTGTTTGTGCTTTGTCCAAGCTGTGGGGACACGTGCACTTGATCCCCTCCCACCAATTCTACAGTAGTTCTCTGCAGACCACACCTTCACCTCTCTGCACCAGGCCTGTGGTATTGAGTGGCTGCCCTGCAGAAGACGTGATGAATTATCCTGTAGTGCCAGATTATTTTATTCCCACGCCCAGGTGTGAGCACGTGCGCTCTCTCTCCCTTTCAAGTTTACTGTGTTTATAACTAAACTGCTGCAAAACTTCTCCATGTTCTTTTCCAACACATCTATCTATCTATGTATATATATGGACAGACAGTCACACAAGCTAGTGCCCATGACTGCTGGATCTATGTGTATGTAGAAGGCTACATATACATAGTTGCTTTCTTTCCTTTCCATTGCAGCTCTTTGCCTCTCAAGCGTCATTGATACACGCATTGCTTTTATTCTGTCTGGCATTACAGTTGCAGTTTTGCCTCAGGGCAAAACCAACCATCCCATTGCCAAAAGAGTAGACAGTATCTGTGTTTGCACTGTGCAGTTTTCAGGATGAGATGACAAATAGCACGGCCACGCTGCTGCCCCTTCAGAGCAAGCAGGGCCTGACTGTCTGGCTGTCCAGCCGCTGTGGCTGGAGGCAGGACAGCTGGGATGGGCAGCTAAGTAGTCTTCACTTCTGCCTTTATGATTCTGGCTATAAGATGGGGCATATTAACCCACACCCAAAAGAACACTATGAAAACAGGTCCTAGACATTTCCACCTCTTCATATTTATGCAACCCATCTTCACAGATTGTCCTAAAAAGAGATAGGTGATGTATGCTGTATCCACAACTCATCTGTAACAGTTATGTTTTCAGTGCTGTGTCATTCCAAATAAACCTTTGGTAATCTTCAACAATTACCCTAATTCCTTTTGATGAGTCTTTTTATTTTTTAATCTTGCTCTCTACTTGAAACAGTGCATATTGGAGTTGTTATTTGTGCAGAAATATGCTTGTTTTCCCTCTGGGTTGTCCTGCACAGCCCATCGTCACCCCCCTACTGCCTTCAGTCATTGCTGGTCACTCGGTGTCCCCTGACATCCAGCAATCACTAGAGCACAAATAACAGCTGCGGACACAGAGCCCTTAAAGGTGCCAGCTTTGGGCTCCCAGGCCGTGAATCACTGACAACCTTATGATCTTCATAATCAGCAATTTCTTCTCCCACCAGCCTCATTTTTTGTTCAGTTTTCTTTGTGGCATGTTTATGTTTGTGGGTATGTGAAAAATTAGATCAGATGGAATAGAAAATTCAGTTCACTAGGCCATTATTTCCAGAGGACAATTCTTAAAACAAAAACCTTTCATTTGATTTCAACTCTTTTCTTCTAATATAATTCTTTATACAATGTAGTCTGATCAAGAATGTGCATTATTAGACTTTTAAATTTGGTATATATTTCTGATTCATGCTTTGAATCCTCCTCATAGATACTGACTTTGTGGTTTTAAGTGTTATTTAATAAGGTTATAACAGTTGTATTATTAAACAAAGATTTTTTTTGAGGTTCTAATTTACAGGGAAGCTTGGTCATCACAAATGCAAGTCTAGTGTAAGAAAATCAAAAACTTCTGCCCAGGTGCATAACTGATAATTGAACAAGTGGAAATCAGCAGGGTAAGATTTATACTAGAAAGCCATTCCTGACATTGAGAGTACACATGTGATGTTAACAGCCAAGACTAAAAAATTAGCTCTTATAATAAAATGCACCTAATGTCCTACAAAGATGATGGTCACTTCTCCTGGAGCAGTTATTCTGAAATTCCTTTCACACTCCTGCCCACAGCGGCTGTCACAGTGTAGTGTTGGGCAGGACATGGCCCAGATAAGTGCAGCCCTAAACGCCTAGATGACTGTCCCTAGATGAATTTAACAAGTCCTTCCAAAATGGAATGTTTTTAATTAGCTATTTAGTCCTGTTTTTAAAAATGCCTTTGTATTTTTTTTAACACTAAATAAAAGTAATCGATTCTTTGTTTCAGGAATTGCCAAAATCCAAGAATTCCCAGGGTACCAAAAGTGGAGGAGATGGTAGGGTGGGAGTCCGATGGTGATATCTCTAGAAATGTCCTTGAATACGACCTGAACACTCTTTCCACACCAGTGGATTTTCTAGGGACGTGTGAGTAGTTTCCAGGACTGCTGTGGTCACTAGGGTGGAGGTTCTTCCCTTCTCATTAGTCTAATTCCAGTTCTCACACCACCAGCCCATCGTGGGCACATGACCTGATCACATATTAGCGGGTTTGCAGCTATGTTTTATACTAAATGGCCTTGACCCAGGCCTTGGCCCTGTCTGAGGCTCCTCTCCATGTTTCAAGATCCCTCTGACAAACCCAGTGGCCTGCAGACCTTCACAGTGACGAGTTAGAGGAGCAGAGCCTGTGGCTATCATTACACACACACATACAGGGCATTCCTGCCAACACCACGTCCCTCATTCAAATCTATGTGATGGATGTAACTGTGAAGTAAAGTCATCTGGCAATTTGAATGTTTAGTGATATCTCAGGGTATCCAGGGCCAGAGGCTAGGAAAAGGTCCCTCACCATGCTGTTGTCCCCTCCAACCACCGCCTGCTCTTCTTGACAAAGCCAGGGCAGCTTTTGAATCACCAAGAAAACCATTTGCATCAGATTTTGGGCTGCCAGGTGGAGTGTGCAGGGTCAGAATTCTGAGTTCTGTTTAATCACATAAATAAGCAGGTAATCAGCTTATTAGAAAAATCCCAGCATGACCCCATGGCCCCTGTAGGTAGCCCATTAAAGGAAATGCCTTTAGGAAACTATAACAGTTATGAGAAATGAGTGAGTCTAAAGATGACTGAAACTCAGTGCTTTCTTCCACACACATTGTGTGGCTGGACACCTCGGAGCCTTAGAAATAAATAGACTGGCCAATAGATGGCCCTTGCTAGGACTCCACTACTCTTTTCAAAGGAGCCCAACTAAAAGCAGCCTCTGGCTTTAACTTGGAACCCGACTAAAAACATGAACATCGTGTGCCTGACCTTTGAGATGAGGGGATCACACAGCTCCTCTACATGACGGTGCAGCTACTATCTTCCCTGCATGTGACCTCTACTAGGACTTGAATAAATGGAATCGGGCACCTGGTGGCTGCATGGAGAAGACAGTGACCGGCTATGTCCTTGGCAGACTTAGAGAATCGAGAGCCACGTGGTTCTGCTCGTGCTCAAGCCCTGCCTGTCTCAGACTTGTGCTGTGATGATCCGTCCTGCAGCACCAGGGGAGATCACCCTGGCCGGTCACCAGCAGTGTGTTCAAGGCACACAGCAACCGTCCGACACGTTGTTCATAAAAGCCCAATGAACTATGCTTGAAGAAGCTTAATAGCTCATCCAATCTTTTTTTGAGTCATTGATTATACTTTTAAAGGTCACTTAATGGCAGCATCTATTGACTTCCTTGGCTCAAAAGGTAATTGAGAAATAAATCTTAAATCTATGCAAATTGAGAGGAAGGCCAGGTAGGTACCTTGAAGCTCTTTCAAAAGATATACAGACTTTCTCGTGGTTTCTGAAAACCCAGATAATTCCCAGTCTCCTCTGACCTCAGGTCAGACACTGCTGTTGTCTGATCCTGGGGGTCGGTCACGGTTGTTTGCTTCTCCTCCCTTCCCTGCAGCACCCAGCATGGGGTCCATCTGCAGTTAGTGCTCGAGAAACTTCCTGATGCATCGTCCAGAGCAGGAGCACCTTGTCCATAGCGCATGGCCACAAGGATGGTGCCCTCTATCATCACCCCATTGATAAGTATTAAACACTTTGTCGTGACACTCTGCTCTCCACAACCTGCCAGGGGTCACCAGGTGGCTTCTGTGGCATGTGGTGATGCCAGCAAACTTCTCCATACTCTCCCTGAGATTCCAAGATACTAATTTCCTTGTTTTCCTACCTCTCTGATTGTCCCTTGTCTGTCACCATTGCTACTTTTTCTTCCTTCCTCCTGTGGGTGTGGGGTGGGGCGGACAGTATCTATCTCTGTCCTGCAGTTTGATTCCAGTTGTCCGAGGAACGTTTCCTTCAGCGCATCCAGTTATAGCTTCCAAGTCCACATGTTCATTTGCTCATCAAACATGTGTCATGCTCTCGCTGTGTCAGTTACTGTGCACTGGGATCCAATCTTATAAGACTGAGACCTTGTGCTCAGGGAACTTCCTTCCAAACCCCACAGCAAGACAGCACTGAGGGGCTCCCCCATCTTCACAGTCCTGGGCCTGAAGACGGAGCTTCCTTTTGTGCTTCATTTTCCAGATTGCAAACTCCCGCCATTGTTTTTCTCCTCAAAACATCCTGCATCCTTGAACTTTAATCTGTTTCTCAATCTAGTGGGGCTCTTTCACACTGCCAGAGAAGATGACTTGGATCTTGTGGTCTCCCTGGTCTGCCTCCCTGCCATCCTCCCAGTTTGCCCCACTCCCCACCCCACGTTATGTACCTAACACTGCTGTGCACGCGTCCCCACTGTGGTCCTGTCTCTCCCCCTCAGACACACACACTGACAGTGGATATCTGCTGTGTGTCCTGTTGAATCCTACAGCCTCTGCTCGGCCTTCAGAGCCCTCCACCCCTTCCCTGTAATCACCTGCTGCTTCCATCAGGCGCGTCTCTCCCCACCCCACCTGCCCTCTCCACCACGGCTCTACACCTTTGCTCACCCTGTTGCAACCTACCCCTCCTGGGAGGCCCTCTCCTCTCCTAGAGCTTTAGCCCCATCCCCACTGCACAGCTCAAGTCCCACATCCTCAACAAAGCCTTCTCCACCTGTTCGCTCCTGTGCTCTCATCCTTCTACCTGCTTATTGATCTTAGAGTCAGATGATATCCTCTGGCCTTCCATTTCCCACTAAGTGATAACTGTCTGTCACCCTGCTCTGCATTCTGCATCCACTCTAGCATCTTATCTGCACGTGTGCCGAGTGAATGAACAAGGGACTGAGCGATTAGTTCAGAGAAGTCCAGAAATTCTACTCCCAGGATCAGCATGGAATAAAATCTGAAATTAAATATGATAAGAAAATGTAAAATAATTTTGTGATATTAGAGAGGGAGAAGTTTTCTTAAACAAGACTACTATGTGCCCAAATTATATGGAAAAAGAAAAAGAGTGTGACTACAAAATTAAGAATTTCTATGTAATGAAAAGATGCTTAAGATAAAGTTAGTAGACTGATGACAGATTGGCTTAAGATTGTCATCATTTCCAAAACTCACAAAAGAAAAATGTAGAGAATACACAAGGGACTCATGCAAGTCAAGAGGAAACAAATAATAATTACTATTATAATATTAATAATTTCTGTTAATATCATTTTATTTATCTGTATTTATAATATTAATAAAGTAATGCTAATATTATAGTAAATGCAGTAACATTTGTCAAAATGTTTGTTATTTGCCAGGCACTCTAAGTGTTCTATGTGTTTTATTTAATTTAATCTTCACAGATCTGTTGGGTGGTTGCTGTTTTTGCTTATTATGGACAAGGAAGCTAAGGTACAGTGATATGAGGAAACTAGCTGAAGGTCACGTGGTCAATAAATGGAAAGGCCAGGCTGTGGCTTAGGCAGGCTGTCTCTAACGTCCACTCTCATGCTGCTACTGAGCCTCCTTGCTGCTGCACTGAAAGGCAAATCCCTGTAGGAGACACTTCCATGAATACCAAGTATGAAAAACGAACCTCAGATTCCTAAGAATCAGATAATCAGATCTGTGCTTAATGAAACAATAGGATACGCTTTGACAGCCACCAGGTTGGCAAAAATTAAAATTTCATATGACACTGTAGCACCGGCAGTATTTACTGAAAATAAGAGTGTGTATGTTCCCTCTGTCCAGTAATCCTGGGAGGACATCCCCAAGGAAAGGCTTACACTGGGCATCAGGAGACCCTGTGAGGGGTCCACAACAGCTTACTGGTGAAGGCATTAACAGTGTCCATCCCTAGGGAAGTGGGTAGACATGACATGGCGGCTCCCACCTGTGGAGTGACGAGCAGCAGAGAGGAACAGTGAATGAGGAGCGTGGACAGTTGTACATAGACAAGTGGGTGGAAATGGTTTCCATTTATATAGATCAAAAATACATCATTCATGAACAATAGTATATACAGTCCTCCATCACATAACAACAGGATACACTTTAAGAAATGTGTTAAGTAATTTCCTCGTTGTGTGAACATCATAGAGCACTTACACAAACCTAGATGGTAGAGCCTACTACACACCCAGGTGTATGGTACAGCCTATTGCTCCTAGACCACAAACCTGCACAGCATGTTACTGTTCTGAATACTGCAGGCAATTGTAACATAATGGTAAAGATTCATGTATCTAAACATAACTAAACATAGAAAAGGTACAATAAAAGTATGGTCTAAAATATAAAGAATGGAGATATTGGCAGAGAACAGGCAGCACTGTAGAAGCCCAGAACGCAGTGGAGAGAGTAGGTAGGTTTTCGTTTCTCCTTCCCTCACACCTCTGGTAGTCAGTGAGGCTCCGAGCTGCTGGAGAGGTTTTCTACCCTCATGAGCCCAAGGGATGCTGCTGCCACACTGAACTGGGAGCTTCTTGAAAACAGGGCATCAGGCTTCCAGCCCCTCTGGGGTCACTTCCTTTCATCGCAGGTGGGAGCAGAGACTGCAGGCACCATACTGCTTCTCCAGCCATAGTGTTCGTTTGTCTGCCCCATGGACTTCCAGCCCTTCATTATTCATATCACCTATTTCCAAGAGACAGTTCCCAACTCTTGCCTGGATAGCAGTGGGATGTGGAGAATCTGTGTGACCCCAGAACTTGGACATTCCATGTGGGCTTCCATCCAGGGAAAAGTGTGAGGAGGGCTGGAGTGCCAGGTCTCCTCTATTCTGACTCTGTTCCTCCCCTACCCCTCCCCTGCCCACTGCAGCCAAGAGGGACAATTGAGCTGAGACTCTCAAAAGTGGCTGTCTCCCCTCTGCTGGTGCACCCATGACCCTGAGGTTTTCACAGAGAGTAGGACACACACCTTTCCCCTTGAGGACCTGCAGGGGACCCAGGAGTGCTCAGTTTGGGAGCTCCCTGTCCACTGGCACTCCCTGGAGCTGCTCACTGGCGCTACCCAGTGAAGAGCTGACCCCAAAGCAGAGGGACATTAAGAAGACAACACAGACAGCTCAGGACCAGGATGCTTCTCCCTGGCACAGTTGGAGATTGAATTTGGGGGCCCAGGGGATAGGCACGGGCAGGCACGATCCTGTACTCCTAGTACTCGATTGGGTTGCTTGGGGGCACAGAGGGGAGATTTAAGAACTAAAGTCAGGAGGGGAGGGAGAGCCCATGTGGGCTGAACTGAGAGGAGGCTGCAGCCTGGGTCTCAGCCTCACTGAACCTGTGGAGCGCTCCTCCCCCCACAGGAAGCCTAACTTTTAGACAGAAGGGGGACCTTGGCAGGGAAGTTCCCAACCTGTGGCACCATTGCTGGTGTGCTCAATGAGTCTTGGCTTAAGTTTGCAACCAGACACTGGAAGGAGACTCTCAGGGCGGGGGAGGAGGGAGAAGAGTGAAACCCTCTCCCAAAAGCCAGTCTGTGAATCCCAGACAGCCCCTCCCCCATGCGCAGACTTTCTGGTTTGGTGAGGCTGCTTCAGTACCTTCCCAATGGCTTTCCCCAGCAGCCTGGGAATTGACTTTTGATCTCCACCAAGTCAGTTCTGGGACCTACCTCTGCAGAACCTAAAGACAGGCTTGCCTGACCCGATCCCGCCCAGCATCACTCCTCCACCCACCTCTGCTATAGTTGACAACAAGGAATCCCTGGGGAACTCTAGATCCCCTCAACACTGCCTGGGGCATTCCAAAGCTTCTCTGGAGAAACATGAGATGGTCACAAGCCCCACAGCGAAATACTGTAGCTGGTTCTTTCCTGCAAGCACCAGCTAAGGAGATCGAGAACAACTTGTAGAGCCCATTACAACATCTACTGACTCAATTAAACAGGGTGAGGCTGATTCTTACCCACAAGCATGACCTGCCATCTAAGACATTAATCTAGGTGCCCCAGTAAAATTCACACTGCTGGGGGGTGTGTGGGGCAGGGGGAAGATAGCAGACTAGAGGCAGCCCATGGGGACACAGCTTTCAAGGAGGGGAGTAAAAGTTGCCGGTGGCTTGAGCTGCAAGGGGTCTCCCTCCACCACTGCAGACCTCTGGACTGATCAGTGAGTTATTCAGAACCTATGCAGAAACATTTCACTGGAGAGCAGGTACAGCAGAGATACGATGGCTGCCAATCCCAGGTTTCTGCAGATGACGCCATCCTGAACACTCAGGTGCACAGCGCCAGGTCTGCTTGGGACTCAGCTTTCCAGCAGTAGCCTTTACACCACCCTGCTGGACAGAGAAGGGAGCAGATTGAACAGACATTGCCCTGTTCTGTGCACTGTTACTGGGAGCTGAGTGCCCTTCCCCGCCCCCAGCAGGGGGTCTGAGCAGAGGAGGAGCCTTAGTCACCACAGGCACCATGTGGGAAGCCTTGGTTTACTGGGTCAGCGGGACCTAGGCAGGGGGAGTAACTTTAGCTGACCAGCAGTTTTGACCCACCTCTGTGGTCCCTGGGCTGCTGGGACAAACTCCTGCCTGCATGACTGGGCATCAGCAGTCTCCACGCCAGCAGAACAGCCCCCCATTTGTGTGACTCTGCCCTCATAATAACCAGATCCAGCTCTGAGGTTCTCACTTCCCCTGGGCTGGAGGCTCTGCCCCTCTAGCCCCAGGGCCTCCACTGGGCCTGAAACAACACCCACCCTGAGTCTCCACCACTGCTGCTGGGCCAGTAGAACCACTCCAATGCCCAGTGCTACACAAAGGATGCCCCAGCCTTTAACAGCCATTACTCCAGGACCTGGTTCAAGCAAATGCCCACAGCCCCATCACCCACAACCACTCCTAGGTAGCCTCATCCCTGGGCAGAGCTGTCCCCCACAAAAACAGCCTCAGTGAAGAGGGTTGCATCCAGCCACGAGTTCAAACTTCTAACAATGAGCTGGGGAACAACCCTCTACCCTGCATGAAGATCATCCAGCACCAGCTTAAACTGAGGCAATCACAGGGAATGGGTCAAAACAGAACAGCTGTTCTACACACTCTTGGTGCACCCACCCTTCACCTGATAGGTCAAAATTCCAGAGTAGGATACAGAAGCTCCATCTAGGGTCCTCCCCTTCCAGTAACTAAAAAGGAGAGTTCCCACCAAAGGAGAACAGATACTCTGAAAACCTATTAGCCCAGAGCCAAGAGAAGAGGAGTCAAATCAGAAGATACCAGCAAAAGAACCCTGGCAGCATGAAAAAACAAAACAATTCAACACCCTCAAGGGATCACAATGATGCTACAGTAGTTGATTCCAATCACAAGGAAATTGCTGAAATGATGTCAATGGAATTCGAAATATAGGTGACAAGTAAGATGAATGGAATTGAAGACAAAGTTGAAAACCAAAAAAAAAGATGTGAAAAAATATTTCAGGAAATCAATGAAAAGTCACTAAAGAGCTAGACAAAATAAGAAAGGATATAATTGATCCTAAAGAAATGAAAAAGTCATTTATGAAATTTCAAAACACAGCACAACACTGTCTAGGGGATGGGCACGTCTGAAGTTCTGACTTGGGGGGGGTGGGGGGGCAAGGGCAATATACATAACCTAAACTTTTATACCCTCACAATTTGCTGAAAGAATAATAATAATAAAAACACAGCAGAAAGCTTCAACAACAGACTAAACCAATGAGAAGAAAGAATCTGAGCCTGAAGACAAGGCTTTGAAAATAAGCAAGTCATTCAAAGAGGCAGAGAAGAGAATAAAAGTGACCGGGCAGTCACTGAGTGTGATATGGGACTATGTGAAGTGAACTAACATACATATTGTAGGTTGTCCCTGAGGAAGAAGAATGAAGAGCTAAAAGCATGAAAAATCTATTTGAGGGATATATTAAGAAAAACTTCCCTGGTATTGCCACAGATTCAGACATCCAGATGCAAGATGGTCACTGTACACCAGGAAGACTCATACCAAATAGGACATCTCTGAGACACATGGTAACCAACCCGGCCAAAGCAAAAAGGAGAAAATTCTGCAAGCAGCAAGATGGAAACAACAACTAACCTAAAAAGAAAAGGCCTGAGGCTAACTACAGAATTCTCAGTGGAGAACTTACAAGCCAGAAGGGATTGTGGTCTCATCTTCAATCTTCTTAAATAGGACAACTGCCAGCCTAGAAAATAGGCCGCAAAAATAAGTTTCACAATTGATGGAGATATTCTTTTCCAAACTAGCAAACACTGAGGGAATTTGTCATGACTAGACCTGCCTTGCAGGGAGTACTCAGAACTATATTATAAACAAATGAGCACAATAGATAACCACCAGTGTAAAATCACCCAAAAAGTTAAAGCTCACAACTCTTATAAAACAATAGCATAAGAGGGCAACCAAAGCAATAAGGTACTACCCAACGTGATGAACAGATCAACATCACACATAACAGTTCTATTGCTCAAAGTTAATGGTTTGAATGCTCCACTCAAAAGACACAGGTTGGCTGAATGGATGAAAAAACACAATCCAACTATCCGCTGCCTCCAGGAAACACGTCTAAACTACAAGGATAAACACAGACTTGATGTGAAAAGATGGAAAAAACATACCATGCAAATGGAAACCAAAAGAGAGCAGGTGTAGCCATTCTCATAATAGATAAAATTGGCTTTAAATCAATAAAGGTAAAGAAAGACAAAGGTGGTCATTATATAATGGAAAAGTGAGCAATTCAACAAAAAGACATAACAACCATAAATATATATGCCTCTAAAAAAAGGTCTCCTAGATACATAAAGCAAATTCTACTAGAGCTATGCAAGGGAATAAATATCAGCATAGTAACTGCCAGGGCCTTCAACACCCCACTGTCAGAGCTGGACAAATCATTAAAGCAGAAGATAAATAATGATACTCTGGACTCAAATGGGACTCTAAAACAAATGGATCTAACAGACATTTACAGAACATTCTACCCCCAAACTACTGAATATACATTCTTTTCATCAGCACCTGTATAATTCTCCAAAACTGATCCTATATTAGGCCACAAAACAGTTCTCAAAAATTTCAAACAATCAAAATCATACCATCTATCTTCTGAGTCCAAAATGGAATAAAATTAGAAATAAATCACAAAAGAAATAGTCAATTCCACACAAAGTCTGAGAAATTAAACAACCTGCTGCTGAGCAATTATTGGGTCAAGAATGAAATTAAGATCGAAATCAAGATTTCTTGAACTAAAGGACAAAGGGGACACAAGCTATGAAGACTCAATCAGGGCAAAATAGAAATCTAAGAGTTCAATAGCAAGCAGCAATACTAAGCAATAATAAAAATTATTCTAATTAAAAAAAAATCCTCAGACCAGATGGATTCACAGCTGAATTCCACCAGACCCACAGAGAAGTACTGGTACCCATACCACAGAAATTATTCCATAACATTGAAAATGAGGCAATCCTCCCCAATTCATTCTACAAAGCCATTTCCCCTTATACCAAAGCTAGGAAAGGACATAGCAGCAGCAACAACAACAACAAAAAAACTATACACCAATATCTTTTATCAATAAAGGTACAAAAATACTCAATAAAATAGTAGCACACCAAATTCAATAGCACATCAAAGAAATAATCCACTATGACCCAGTGGGCTTCATCCCAGGGATGCAAAGATGGTTCAACATTTGTAAACAAATAAATGTGATCCACCACATAACCAGAAACAAAAACAAAGATCATATGATCATCTCAAAAGATGCAGAAAAAGCATTTCACAAAATTCAGCACTCTTTCATACTAAAACCTCTCACAAACTAGCCATAGAAGGAACATATCTCAAAATTATAAAAGCCACATATGAAAAACTCATAGCCAACATCATACTGAATCAGGAAAAGTTGAAAGCATTCCCCCTAAAAACTGGAACAAAACATGGGTTCCCACTGTTTCCACTTCCATTCAACATAGTGCTGGAAGTCCTAACCAGAAGAATCAGGCAAGAGAAAAAAATAAAGGGTATCCAAATCTGCAAACAGGAGGTCAAATTATCACTTTTCACTCATGATATGATTTTGTACTTAGAAAACCCCGAAGACTCCAGCAAGAGACTTCTGATATTGATAAATAAATTCAGCAAAGTGTCAGGATACAAAATCAATGTAAACACATCAGTAGCATTTCTAATAACAGTCAAGCTGAGAGTCAAATCAAAGACTCAATACTATTCACAATAGCTACAAAGAAAATAAAATACCTAAGAATATACTTACCCAAGAAGGTGAAAGATCTCTACAAGGAGAACCACAAAACTCTGAGGAAGGAAATCACAGATGACAGTACAAATGGAAAAACATGTGATACTCACGTTTAGGTAGAATGCACATTGTTAAAATGTCCATACTGCCCAAAGTGATTTACAGATTCAATGTAATCCCCATGAAATACCAATGCCATATTTCACAGATCTTGAAAAAATAATTCTATATTTCATTTGGAACCAGAAAAGAGCTTGCAGAGCCAAAGCAATCTTAAGCAAAAAGAAAAAATCTGGAAGCATCACAAGACTTCAAACTATACTACAAGGCTATTTTATAGTAAGCAAAACAGCATGGTACTGGTACAGAAATAGAGACATAGACCAATGGAACAGAACGAGAACCCAGCTATATTAATAAAACCATCTACCTACAACCAGCTGATTTTGACAAAGCAGACCACAGCATGCACTGGGGGAAAGAAGTCCTAGTTAATAAATGGTGCTGGGAAAATTGGATAGCCACATGTACAAAAATGAAACAGGACCCTTATCTCCCACCACTCCCAAAAATTAATTCATGATGGATAAAAGACTTAAACGTAAGTCATGAAACCATAAAAATTCTAGAAGAAAATGTAGGAAAAACTCTTATATATAATGGCCTAGTCAAAGAATTCATGACTAAGATCCTAAAGGCAATTATACAATGAAAATAAGTAAACGGGATTTTATTAAATTAAAATGATTCTGCACAGCAAAGGAAATAAGAGAGCAAATAGATAATGATAAAGAGCAAATATTCAGAATCTACAAAGAACTCAAACAAAAAAACAAGAAAAAAACCAAACATCCCCATTAAAAAGTGGACAAAAGGTATGAACAGAGGTTTTTCAAAAGATAGAAAAATGGCTAAAAATGTATGAAAAAATGTTCGATGTCACTAATCATCAGGGAAATATAAATTAAAACCACAATGAGATACATCTTTGCCCTGTTAGAATGGCTTTTATTAAAAAGCCCAAACAATAGATGCTGGCATGGTTGCAGCAAGAAAGGAAGGCTTATACCCTGTTGGTGGTATTGCAAATTAGTATAACCTTTATGGAAAACAGTATAGAGATTTCTCAAAGAACTGAAAGTACCCCTTCCATTTGATCCAGTAATCACACAACTGGGTATCTACCCAAAGGAAAAGAAGTAATTTTATTAAAAAGGTACCTGCACTCGAATGTTTATTACAGCACAATTTACAATTGCAAAGATATGTAATCAAGCCAAGTGACCATCAATTCATGAGTGGATTAACAAAATATGTGAGATACACACACACACACACACACACACACACACACACACACACTCACACACACACACACACACACACACACATCATGGAGTACTACTCAGCCATAAAAAGAAATGAATTAATGTCTTTTGCAGCAATTTAGATGGAATTAGAGACCAATTATCCTAGGTGAAGTATCTCAAGAATGGACAAATGAACACCACTTGTACTCTCTAATATTTTGGGATTAACCAATGGACACACATGTGCAGAAAGGGAAGTAAAAGTAATTGGAAATCAAGGGTGGGGAGCAGGAGGGGAGGAGAAGAAGCCTACCTAACAGGTACAGTGTTTACTATTCAGGCAATGGACACACTAATAGCTCTGACTAAAGCATTATAAAAGCCATCCCTGTAACAAAAACATTTGTACCCCCTTAATATTTTGAAATAAAAATGTAAAAAAAGATATTTTTAAAAAAGATAAAAATGGTACATCTGTGTAGTGTAGTTACCAGGAATGGAACTTGCAGGCCTGGAAGTTGCTCTGGGTGAGTCAATGAGTTAGTAGTGAGTGAATGTGAAGGCCAAGGGCATTACTGTACACTGCTGTAGACTTTATAAACATGGGACACTTAGGCATCAATAAATTTATAAAAAAAATTTTCTTTCTTCACTAATAAATTAACCTTAGCTTACTGTAATTTTTCAACTTTGTAAACATTTAATGTTTTTAACTTTTTGACTCTTTTGTGATAACACTTAGCTTAAAACACAAACATATTGTACAGTTGAAAAAAATATTTTTTCTTTATATCCTTATTCTATAAGCTGTTTTCTATTTTTAAGGATTTTTAGTTATTTTTTTACATTTAAACTTTTTTATTAAAAACTAAGACATAAATACACATATTAGGCTTGACCTGCATGGGGTCAGGATCATCAACACCACTGTCTTCCACCTCCACCTCTTGTCCCACTGGAAGGTCTTCAGGGACAATAACAGGCATGGAGCTGTCATCTCTTATGCTAACAGTGCCTTCTTCTGGAGTACCTGCCTGAGGCTATTTTAAGGTTAACATATTTTTCTAATAAGTAGAAGGAGTATATTCTAAAATAATGATAAAAAGGGTAGTATAGAAAATATATAACCCAGCAACATAGAGTTTTATTATTCTCATTATCCAATATTGTGTACCGTGCATAATTGCATGTACTAGACATTGTTGTTTTTTTTTTTTTTGAGACAGAGTCTCACTTTTTTGCCCGGGTTGGAGTGAGTGCCGTGGCGTCAGCCTAGCTCACAGCAACCTCAAACTCCTGGGCTTAAGCGATCCTACTGCCTCAGCCTCCCGAGTAGCTGGGGCTACAGGCATGCGCCACCACGCCCGGCTAATTTTTTTTCTATATATATTTTTAGTTGTCCAGATAATTTTTTTATTTCTATTTTTAGTAGAGACGGGGTCTTGCTCAGGCTGGTCTCGAACTCCTGACCTTGAGCAATCCACCCGCCTCGGCCTCCCAGAGTGCTAGGATTACAGGCATGAGCCACTGCGCCCGGCTGCACGTACTAGACTTTTATACAACTGGTAACACAGTAGGTTTGTTCACACCACCATCATCATAAACATGTGAGCAATGCATTGTCGCATAATAATCTTATGGGACTGCGGCTGTATATGTGGTCTGCCATTGACCAAAATGTTGTAATGAGGTACAAGACTGTAGTTTTCACAGATAGAGAGGCTCTAAGGACATAAATCAGCTATACTACATTGGGCACCTGTGGGGGAACAGAAATAGGGAATGAAGGGGAGAAAAGAGGAAAATAAACAAATATATAAAACTGTACAACGTTCCTGGCACATATTAATGATGATAATGTGCCATGGACTGGGAAATATGACAGAAAAATATGAGAACTAAGGTTAAAAAAATAAGCAAAAACCAAAAAGAAATCAGGCACTGATTACTGGATAACCCATGGAAACCTCATGGCTAAGCTTTGAGAGTTAATTTTAGACAATCCATAACCTGTTAATGACAGAGAGTCATTTCAACTAGTAGATCTAGACCAGGGTAACCCCAGGGGAATGTGTTCATTTTCTTCAGTGGTCTGTGTATAATGTGACATTTTCCTTCTTCACGGAAAATCTGTGTACACTTTGCCAGCACAGGGCCGTCTAGCTGGCCTTGGCCGCTGGGCATTGGTCGTGGGGGTTGCCTCACCCTCAAGGCAGCCTCCTTCTCCACGACGGTGGAACCACACCTGGCAGAAGGTGCCACTGCATTGAGACACCTGGGTCAGGCACTGAGCGAAGCCCTCGGGGAACTATGTGATATGACAGTGAGACGAGGGAGGAGAACTTGTCTTTTAGCCAAGACATCTTCCAAACTGTAAGCAATACCATGTCCTCAGTGACTAGGCACATCAAGTACGTTGTTGATAATCCTTGTGATGTTTAATATTCACAAAACATTAAAACATTTAAAAATTACAAATAGATAATGTTGAAGCTTGGCAGCGTGGTACAGACAAATGTCAAGTCATAAATATCCCCCAAGAGATTTCTGTGTGAGCATGTTTAGATTCACTAAGGGTTTTCTCTTTTAATTTCTAGACAGGCCCAGAACCAAGCATCTGTAAGAATCAGCAGTTTAACCTTTCCTATTGGTTGCAGTTGTGTTCCCGTGTGCGTGTGCAGGCACATGTGTGCTCACACATCCACTTCACCTCTTCAAGTCTCAGTGTTCCCACACTTCTTAGGTGGGATTTTTGAGCAGTGCCTGTACGTTGGCCTGAAGGAAGTTTTCTGGAGTCATGGGTCTCATGTAGTGGCCAGGCTGGGTTACAAACACACTGGCTGCCCATACACTCAGGAGATCTGTAGGAATCGATGTGTTTTTGTTAGGGAAACTACTGCACCCTCATTAGTATAGTGGCAAGTAAAATAAAATGTATGTGTGTGTGTGTGTGTGTGTGTGTGTGTGTGTGTGTGTGTGTATCCAACCATTGATAATATAACAAGAATGACTACATAGCTGGATACTTTCCAGACAACTCTTGTATATATTATATATAAGGAATCTATTGTACTCTGAATAGAATTATTCCTAGCGCAGTGTCAGGTGGAAGCAAGCAACAAGCATTATTTTGAGGTCAAAATAAAAATGATAAGCACCCATTTTTCATTTCACCACACCCGTTCTTTCAGTATCTGGATTATCAATTCAATCCAGAAACATAAATTAGAACTGGAATAGACCCAAAACATCACCCACTCCTGTCATATTGAGGCTGGGGAAATGAGGGCCCGGTAAGGAGGAGTCTCTTGCCTAAAAGTAGAAAGCCCATTATACATGCATTTGGAATCTTCCTTGCATTTCAGGGGCTTTTCCATTCATCATGCTAAATCTTTGCTCTTAATAAACTCTCCTTACTGGGGCTCCAATATAGGGCAATTTAGCATGTATGATATATCTCCAATGGCCAGTAGGGGGTGCTAGAAGCTAGTGCAAGTAACTGAATGCAGTATACTGTACTTTTTAAGGGAATTTAAACCAAATAGGAAGTTTAACAACATCCTATTTTGAATTGAAACACAACAGCTCAATGAAGACAGAAATTAATCCCTGAATCACATACAGCCAAGCAGTTTACTTAGGGCACAGGCTCTGGAAACTGGCTAGCTGATTGAAATTCTTGATGTGCTCTTTATTAACTAGGTGACCTCAGCAAGTTATTTAACTACTGTAAGCCTCAATTTCATGTGCAAAATGTGAACAGGTAACACGTACTTTGTGCTGGCAAGCAAGGAATAAATGTGAACAACATCTGACATTGAATAAAGTGTATTTGCTGTCATTTAATGTGTTAAGGATTTCTGCTATGACCTTAAAAATTTAGTCTTTTTACAAAAGACCACCAACTATTAACTTAAAAGTTCTAGAAGAAATTTCTACTACTTTTTGAGGTGTACCATAATTATTGAATGAATATTTTTCAAGCATATCTTGTGCCCTTTGCTTACTGGCATCTGAGAGCTACTCTTGAGCTTTGCAATCTTTCTGAAATTTTCTTCCTGCTCTCTTATACTTTATAGGTTAAAAACAAATCTCACAATATTGAATTCTATATTTATTAAATGGATGATAGCGTGGGTTTTGGAATCTGTTAGAGTTGACTTTAAACTCAGTTTCCATTACCTACTTCTTAAGTGACCTTGAGTAGTTTAACATTTTTTTTAATTCAGAGTATAATGGGGGTGCAAACATTTTGGTTACATGAAATATGTGTTTGCCTTGCCCAAGCCGGGGCTACCAGTGTGTCCTTCCCCCATACAATGTGCCCCATTTCCATTAGCTGTGGGCATTTTTAAGATTCCAATTCTCTCATCTGTCAAATGTGGTTGATTATACCTCCTTTCAAGTGTTATAGGGATTACATTGTTATAAGAATTAAACTGTAGTAAAGACGAACTTAGCGTTTAACAACGAACAAGTTGGCACATTCCCTGGCACCTGGGAGATGGCGCATCCAGGGTATGATCCCACTTCTGATGGCTTTCCCAAGGACGTACCACCTCTAGGTGGCAGTGCTTGGACTCAAGCTTTAATTCTGTCTTTTCCAAAGCAATACATTCTCAAGAATTACAAGTTCTCAAGTCAAACTCTTGAAAGTGTACCTGTTTGGCAGCTCCATCCCGACTGGGAAGTAGCCTGTGGTATGACGTTGCTGTCTGCTCATGCCAGGCGGAGCCCCATGATGACCACCGTCCCCAGGGAAGGGAACTGTGGAGCATTGCGGCCACGTGGAGTGGGCAGAAGTAGGTCAGAACTGACAGATTCCTGAAGTGCTCATGCACCAGGCAGCCCCAGAGCCGGTGGGAAAAGCAGGCAGGACATGGAGCTTTGGCTGAGGTTTCAGGGACACATTCAACTTCCCTGGAAACTGTGCCTGGCCCAGCATGGCCACAGCACTGGCAGGAGACGCTGCTGCTCTCTGGGAACCTGCAGGGCCCTGTGAGCAGCACAGGCACAGGAGCATGAACTGGGGCCCTTCGACACCCACTCTGGCTTCCTCTCTCCTCTGATGTCCACTTCTTAGTCCACGATGATCAGTAATCATTTGTGTAAGAGTCACTCATCTTACCCATTCCCCAGCCCAGGCTGGCCGTATGAAAATTCTGTTGATCAGCAGCTCCTTTTAATCTTGGAAAGGATACACATTATATATAATTCAGCTTTACTGACACCCTCATGAGATTCTCCCAAACCCCACACGTGATGATTTGCCCCATGACTGCACATGAAACACCCACTATGCTCCAGGCCTTGCGCTGAGTGCTCTTGGCACTGAGGGATCGGCCCCTGTGAAGCTCACTACAAACACTATTGACCTGCCTCCCTGTGCTCACAGAGTGGCATAGAGAAGACAGCCCCCCATTCATGACATCATAGGAAATTATAATGACTCATGGCAAGTAGACTATTTACCATATTGTTGCTAGGCAACATCTCACAGCAAGCTGGAACAGAGATACAAGCAATCGTCTGTGTGCTCTAACCCTCTCCTCCCCAAGGCAGTGCTGCTTTCTTTCCATTTTTATTTTTTTTTTACAATTCTTCTATCATCATCATACTAATTATCATCTCTTGATATGTGACAGGGACAACTGTCAGGAGAAGCAGAGGAACATTTACAGTTGTGAGTTTGCACCGCTGTCCCATCACAGCAGGCTGAGCAGACCCACAGGCCCCCAGGAAGGCTGGAGGGGAGGGCCAGCTAGGAAGAAGGGAGGACACAGAGGAGACAAGAGAGAGAGGTGAGTGTGAAGAGGGAGAGGGGAGCTACAGAGACAGTGACAGCAACAGAAACTAGTGGGAGAAAGAGAGAGAGGGGGACAGAGAGCAGGGTGGGGTGACAGGAAAATAGAGGGAGAATGAGACAGCAGCATACAGAGATAACTAGAGTTAGTGAGGGACAGAGATGCTCAGAGAGAGGTTCAGGTCTGTAGAATGAGGGGGGAGAGACAGAGAGAAGAAAAGAGATAAAATTATAAAACAGAGGAGAGGAGTAGGGACTGGGGGCAGGAAGGTATTATATTTTTAATAAGAACAAATTTTATGTTTTTATCATTTTTCTTATTAAAAACATATTATCCCTTGGTACACTTTATATGTGGTAGCACATGTAATAACTAGAATTCTTATTGTTAGTAACTTTAAATTTTAGTGAAAACTTAAGAAGCAGGAAATCATAACTTAGCTGTCATAAAATGCTTGTTGCTGTGAAATAGAATCACAGGTTACTGTAAAATTATGTTCATTCACTTAGCCAAACTGATAATTAAAAGATTTTAAAAAGCAAAAATCTTATTCTTTGACAGAGAAGAGACTGAGTTTCCCAAAGAATCATAAGACCTAATAAAGATGAACTGAAATACAAATTATTAAGGATGTAAATCAAATCTGTTTTTCTTTCTTTCTCCTCCCTCCTGTTTTTGCAGTACATTCAAGAGGTGAACAAAGATCTTTTGTTATTCTTATTAATATCATATGAAAATATTGTTCAAAAGAGAAAGCCAAATTTTACCTTTGCATTAGTGTATTAATGGTAGAGCTAATTTTAATAAAATCTTACAAACAAATCCATCTAACTTTAATTAATGTGACTGTAAGTTAAGATTTTACAGACTTTTTTAAACCTTCATTTTTTACTTTTATATTCATTTAGTTTTAATTATCATTTATTAATTTAATTAAAAACAGTTTTTAAAACCTATAAATTAGACAAAATTATCTTTTTTAACGAAAACTCTAAGTTTTATAACCTTTTTTATAAAAATATATCTTCTTTCTATGGCCGGGCGCGGTGGCTCACGCCTGTAATCCTAGCACTCCGGGAGGCTGAGGCGGGTGGATCATTTGAGCTCAGGAGTTTGAGACCAGCCTGAGCAAGAGCAGAAACCCCATCTCTACTAAAATAGAAAGAAATTATATGGACAACTAAAATATATGTAGAAATAATTAGCCGGGCATGGTGGCACATGCCTGTAGTCCCAGCTACTAGGGAGGCTGAGGCAGAAGGACCCAGGAGTTTGAGGTTGCTGTGAGCTAGGCTGATGCCACGGCACTCACTCTAGCCCGGGCAACAAAGCGAGGCTCCGTCTCAAAAAAAAAAAAAAAGATGTCAAGGCATATAAAGTTAAACTTATGTTTCACAATTAATGTTTTAGTATTGTTGCTTATAAATGACTCAGACATTTTATGATTATCCTCTTTAACTTAACATGACTTTAAGATTTTACGTTACTGAAAAGAGTTTTGGAATCACAACATAAGTATCATCCCTAACATCTTTCTTGATTCTCCTCTGTCTCATGTAGCCATGTGGCATCAAAGACAGCTACGAAGCACAAGGCCTATCTGTGTCCTCAATTTATACACCAAGTGCAGAGAAAGCAAGATTCCCGGAAGATCCAATTCCTGCCAGAATAGCCAGGAGGCAAAGCTGGGGCCGTGAAGAAGGGGCCACGCTGGGCTAGAATGTGCCTTGCAGCTGCTGCTCTAGGCACTGAGGACATGTTTACCAGCCTCACTGTGGCCACCTATCCAGACGCCAGAATCCAGAGGCTCAAAACCAAAAGCATAAGCTCACAGTTAAATCCAGCAAAATTAAAAAATATTACAGAAGCAGCAGTTTTATGACCTTAAAACATCTAAACTTTAATAATAATTTTAAAACTAGTTTTATTTACCAGAGACTACCAAAGGCATGTGACCTAAAAGGCATTTGAGTTCTTTCCTATTTTCCTGATAAAATATTTGATTTAAGCACTTATGTTTTTTTAAGCCAATTAATTAGAGCTCCTTTATATATTTTGGCAGTGAATTATCACATACACATGACATACATAGATAAACAGACAGACAGAAGCAGATCTTATGGCTTGTATAAAGAATTTTTATTTGCCAGATTTTAAATATATATATATATATTCAGACTATCACTCTTTTAATTACCTATTTTATTGCCCTAAGTCATTTTTAGCTAGGCAACAATTTGCCTTCTAAAAGGATGACTGGTAGTTAAAACAAGACAGAAAATATATATTTTGAAAGTACAGATCTAGGATTTCAGGCCTTAATATTGTACCATCATTTGTTCATACCAAGGAGAAAAGGTTGTATGTAAAGTCCCAGTTAAGAAAAGATGACCAGGAAAAGTACCCTAAACAAAGGTAAGACTTGTTATGTAACTTTAGAACAATGGTAAGAGTTTCTAGTGACTCAGTCCTCCCTCTCAGACACCCTTATAAACAGAAATTTACTTTTTTATAGATATAATTTTTCTTTTTATAAATGGGTTTCAAGATATCCAATTAAGGGCCAGGAATGGTGGCTCACTTCTGCAATCCCAGCACTTTGGGAGGCCGAGGTGGGAGCACCATCCGAGGCCTGGAGTTTGAGAACAATCCAAGCAATAAGACTCCCATATCCACAAAAAATATTAATAGAAAAATCAGCCAGTCATGGTGGTGCATGACCATAGCCCCAGCCACCTGGGAGGGTGAGGCAGGAGGATTGCCGGGGCATAGGAGTTCAAGGCTGTGTAAACCATGATGATGCCCCTGCAAAAGTGCCACAAATCTCTGCAAATTTCTGAAAGCTGGAGTTTGCACCTCCTGTAGTATTGTCATTTCCTGCCAGTTTATGCCTGACCCGATCAGACATGTGAGGCCTCTAACTGGATCTAGGCCACTTATTAATAATTGTCAGATCTAATCTGATCCCAGACCCAGTACAGGTTCTATTGCAACTTTCAAACCAGTTAGGATTGAAAATTTGCTCAAACTTGGAAAGCTCAAAACACAAATCTGTGGAGCTTCAGAATCCGAGAGAGAACTTACCCACAAGCCTCAGTGGTGTTGAGAGAGTAATAGACACGACCTGGCAGGTACCTCGCTTGTCCACTTGGTGCTCCTGGGGGGTCTCTGGGAGCTCTATTTCAGAACCCACTTCTGACCAATTAAATTTAACAGAGTTCAGTAAAGCAAATAACAATTCATGAATCGGGCATCTGGACTGGAACAAGTTCAGAGAGACTCCAGCACTGCCATGTGGTTAAAGAAGATTCATGGACAGTAGAGTTCAGCATTTGACTTAGACAGTTTGAACAATTGACGGCCTTTACTTGGCCAAGATTTGGTGATCAGCAAAGAGGAAGGAGTAGAGAGGAGGAGTGAAAGTAAGTGGAGCCAACTCTAGCCAGGACAAACAGCTAACATTTTTGCTTTTGAACACCTTAACTAAAGTATCCTTCTAAGTGAAGCTGATTAAGTCTTAACCCAGGTTATAACTTAATCAAGGAGCCAAGAGGTGTCTCCAAAGAGGTTAAAAAAAGAAGAAAACACCAAAATCCAGTTTATTCAGATCCAAAAAGTCACAAAAATGACTCAAAGAAAGGAAAGTATCACTAGTATCAATAAACAGCAAAAGTTACAAAAATACCAAACTAGAACAAGTTCATTTTCTGCCCAAGAATTGAACCTACACTTCTGAGGTGAAATCACAGAACTCTAACCATCAGGCTATGTGGGAAACTGGCCTCTGCCACTATTCCCACAGGGGTGGTGTTCAAAGGACTTCTATTTTCATTTTAGATCAGATATTTGCTCTTCAACTTTGTCAAGAGAATTTTTATGGCTAGTCATGAAATTGTTACATGTTCTTCTTTTAGTTGTGATCTTTTTATAAATACAAATAAGGCAATTGTTCAGAATAAGGATCTTTAAAATCTGTTTCTTTTTTAATTGAGGAATCTTTAATTTAAAGCATCCATTTTTGGCCATTAATTTTTAATGAAGTACTTATTTTAAATTGGATATCAAAGCAAAAAGGCCTTCCAAAAACAAGTCAAACCCCAAATTCAAGAGTATTCTTCTAGACAGACTCCCTATTCTCTGTGTAATTGGGGAGAAGTCTCCCCAAGACAAGACTCTTCCTATAATATAGGGATAAGCCAACCAAGATCCAGAATGAGCCACAATGCCTCCAGAGAGGCCAAACAATTCAGAAAAGGAAGGGGGTGCCCTGCGTGCTTTGAATACTCACCAGGGAATCTCCTAGTTCCTGAAACCATTTCTCCACTGTGAATAGGCCAGAGCACCGTGGGTCAGCAACATCCCACCAGTAGAGACAATGCCAGAGATGGCCCTCAGTCCAAAAGAACCAAGCCACCGCTAGGGCACATCTCTGAGTCTGCCCCACTGGTGAGAGACTGGTGAGCTGCAGGCATGTGCCCAGGAGGGCGATCCCGGACAAGCCCCTGATTCGTTGCTGCCCAGCTGGGTTGTATTGCCTGCTGCACAGAGAAGAACCAGTCTACTGAGACAGTCAGGAGTGCAATGGAGAAAGGGTTTAATTCCACAGAGCGCTAAGTGGGGAGAGAGGAGGAATTTCTCAAATCTGCCTCTCCAAGAATTTGGGAGAAAAGGTTTCTAAAGATAGTTTGGTGGGCAAAGAATTAGGCAATCTTCTTGTGTTGAGCAGGTTCCTGGGTTGGGGTCACAATTCCAGCTGAGTCAGTTTCTTGGTATGGGTCACCAGTTTTGGTGGGTCACCCAGGGCACTGGGACTGGGGATCTGGAAGATATCTTAGAAACCACCTTTAGATTTTGAAAGGCGATGTTATCTACAGAGAAAGTTAAGAATCTTTATGACTCCAGAGTACCAGTTACAGAGAAGCAAACAGGGGGACAGTGGCTGACTATTGCCATTAGTTTTAGCTAGGTCTGTGCCTTCACAAAGTTTAGGCCATTACCAGTTTCACCATACACCCCGTTATTAATTTTTAAATCAGTACTGTTAATATCAGAGGGTAGAGTGAGTTAGAAATGCGTTTTATGCGTACCTTCACACAGGCATTGAAATCAATGGAAGAAACTATATCTGCACTGAGGATTAAAAGACCAAAACTGAAATATTTTTGCAAACCACAAGTTTCTGTTTCTTGTGCTCTATTTACTTGATGTTTCATTTATTCTAAGTCACTGACACTTATTTTTTGTTTAGGCATGTCTACATTTTTCCTAATTAAGAACCTTAAACATATAGGTATCTTTGTTGGTAACTCAGAAGATTTAGCTATTATCATTAGACCAAGAATATTAACAATATTTTGCCCAAGCAAAAAAAGTACGCTGACAATTTGAAAACAATTTTACTCTTATTTTACCAATAATACTTTTTTACTAACCCATTTTATTTACCAAAGATTACTAAATTCACATGAACTAGAAAGCACTCGGGTTTCTTTAATTAATTTATGAATGCTCCTTTATTTATAAGCCTGTCCAGAACCATGTAGGCACAAACATATAATACATGGACATACATAAAACATATGTAAACATACACACTCACACCCATGCACACAAATTTCCAATAGATTTTACCTCAGAACTCTAGCCATGATCCCAGCAATACAAACTGACCAGTTTGTAAAAGACAGTTGGATCCAACTTTCTTCTGACAAAATTGGAACTTGTTAACATGGCTAAACTTTAGTTGCCCTGATAGGTAACCTAATTTCACCTGTATATCAAAGTTTTTTGTGACAGTTTGATTTTTTTAAAAAAATCCCTTTATCACTTTTCTTCTTCAGTTTAAAATGAGTTTTAAATGTTTACATTTTAGCTAGAACTGGCTGCAAGATGATCTTCAGGTAGCCTCTGATTGGTGACACCATAAACAGTGAGTTTTTCTCAACATCAATAGAAAAAGCAGGTTTAGAGTAGACAGGAAAAAAAGATAGCTTGAGAGACTCAACATTTTAACTCTACAGTGGCAGGTCAAACATTTGAGGTCTGAATTTCCTTGATGTAATTTATTCTTCAGTAAAATCTTGAGCACAAGAATTAGCCATAACCAGCTGGAGTCCTAGAAAACCTGGCATGAATGTGAACCTTTCCATTTATACCAATGCTTGCAAATAGTGAAGCCATAAACCAACTGGGGTGCCCAAAAAGGGTTGTTCTCCTTGTCTTTCCTCATTTTTAAAGGATTTCTTTCCCATTCTTCTTTAAAACAAGCAACCGAACTGTAGTCTACAATTTAGTGTAGTGGATCAGAGTGTGCTGATTGTGGGTGGGGACTCCACAATGGCTCACCACTGAGTCATTCTCACCCTCTTACCTGTCTCTGTTTCTCTCTGGGGATATACAACGTCTGGGAGGGCTCAAAAAGATGAATGATCAGCTCTTACATACATTTCCTGGACAAGCCGTCTTGTAATTAATTTTGTTGGGGGGCTCCCTATAGGGCCACTTTTGCCATGGGTAATTGCCCCAGGCAACTCCCACTCCGACCCCTGGTCACCCAGGGGTGCCTTGTGGCTGGGAGGAGTAAAATGTCCTTTCTCTTCAGAGCTGAGGAAGTCAGTGTCTCATTTATCTACAAACAAGACAGTTTGGTTTCCTCTTTGGCAAATGTGCAGAAAAGCCAACTGAGATTAATTTTGGGATGAGAAGGCAATGGAGAAGACCCTTTAGAATGCACCTCCAAATCAAAATTAGGATCCCAAACAACAAATTTCTACGAAAAGAACAAACAGCTCTGAATACCAGAGACCATCAACCAAGAATGGGGTTCCGGAGCTCAGGAGAACTTACCAGTTTCACCCAAGAAGAAGCCTGGAGTCAGGCAGTCCAAAAGGGCCATGCTGGTACCTGGCACCAAGTTTGTGCTACTCCTTTGGGGTGGGGGGCCCTGAGTCTTCTCTGAGCCCATGTCTGGGTACCAATCTTGTCAAAAGAAATGAAGCCAAACTCTACAATGTAATTTAGAGGTTTATTGAAAGCTGAATTTGAGGAACATGTCCCAGAGCCATGCCCAAGATGCCTTGAGCAAGTGGACTCCCCATGGTTGGGTTACAGTTTGGTTTTATACATTTCAGGGAGAGAGAAATTACACATAAAGTCATAAATCAATAAATCGAAGGCATACACTGGTTTGGCCTGAAAAGGAGGGACATCTCAAAGTGGGGTGCATAGGGGTTATAAGTTGGTTTAAAGACTCTTTGATTTGTAGTTGATTGAAGAAATGAAACTTTGTCTAAAGGCTTGGAATGTTTTAAGTTAAAATAAGAAGTCTGTGTATCAGAGATAAGCCACCAGACACATATCCAGACACAGTTCTTTGTTATGTAAATTGGGGACGTGCAGGTTTGAGTGGCATAGCCTTAGGCCTGTTAACCAGTTACAGTGGATATCTACAAGCAGGGAGGGGTCATGATGAGGCATGTCTGACCTCCCTTGTGTAACTCAGTGTTAGGGCATTTCTGGGGTTCCCTTGGGCAAGAGAGGGTCCATTCAGTCAGCTGGGGGGAGAGCTTAAGATTTTATTTTAGTTCACAGTATCAACTTCATAAATACATTAAAATATAACTAAAAACAGTACTATAATTACCACTAACAACACTCAGCCCAGAGGATACAATTTAAGATTTCTTCCTCCCTTCCTCCCTCCCTCCTTTCCTTCCTTCCTTTTCTTTCTTTTTCTCTATCTTTCATTCTTTGATTTTAGGGTATAGAATCAAAATACTGTTTTAAAAAATCATTTGAAATAATTCTTCTCTATGTTTTTATGTCACTTTTGATTTAGCTATTTTCATTTGCTTCAATTTGTATCTTTATAATTTTGAAATTGATTCTATTTTTACTTTTTATGTGTGTTTTGTATAGGTAAAATATTTCTATGGATCTGAAGTCAAAATGAAGAACGGGAATTTTTTTTTTTTTTTTTTTTTTTTTTTAAAAGTGTGCTGTCTTTGATTCTAACTGATGCTATTTGCTTCTGTAAATATGGCTTGCTGGCTTAGTGGAGCCGTGACAGGCGTGACAGGCCCTGGGGAGATAACCGCAAGTTACTTCCTGATAAAGGGCTGGAGAGCCCCGGGGCCTCCAACCAATTAACGAGATAAGAAGGGCAAGGCATAATCAGAAGCCTGTCCCGCAGCTTAAAAACCAACCAATCAAAAGCCAGTCCCGCGGCTTGAAAACCAACCTATCAGGAGCCAAGACAATCAGCCACTTTTGAAAGAGCAAATGAATTAAGGGAGGGAGGGGGGATGGCATGCCCCGTGCATGTAATCTGCTGAAAAGTATAAAAGACATGCGCCCCCGCTGCGCGGGGTCCCTGCCCATGGAAAGAGACCACTGCATTGGTGCTCTGGGCTTGGCCCCTAGCTCGAGCTAGTCAGTAAAACTCCTTTGCCTTTTTGCAGCCTCAGTGACTCTGTCTTTCTGTTCCTGGGGCCGAGGGAAACCGGCTCTAACAAAAATTATGAAACAAGAGTCATTTACAGATTTTCACTTCCATCCTAGACTTCTCTTCCCTCTTCTCTCCCTCACCCTACTATACATGTAACAATGTTTTTATTATTTCTAATGAGTTTTTCAATTATTTTTTCAGAATAAGTCTTTAACATCTAAAGATATAAATATTTGCTCACCATATGTGAAGTATTATATACGGTATGAATTTTAAATTCATATTTATATTTTCATTTTGTGGTATTCAGTTTTTACACATTTTAATTAATCTTTCATTTTCTGGCTTCTGGGTTTCATACCTTACTTAAAAAGAAACCTAAAGTTCAAGATTACTTATATACATAGAGAAATCCGTAGTCTTTTGTTTAAAGTTTTTATTCATTTATTTAATGTTTTGTCATTAACTTATCTAGAATTATTACACAATAATTTCTTTAATAATAACAATAATAATAATGAATGGTAAACATGGGCACTCATTATCTGGTACTTACTGTGCTATGCATTTTACATGCATTATCTCATTTAATCTTCTAAGAAACACTTTGCAGTTTCAAAGTATCATTGAATTTAACAGATGAGAAATTGAGAGGTTAACTACCTTTCCCAAGGTCACAGAGCTTGAAGTGGCAAAGATTTCAACCCAGCACTGTGGTTCAAAAACTAAGGAGGCTTTTTAAAGTTAATTTCTGTTTTATTATCTCTAATGAGGGGTACACTATTTGGCAAGTTTATTTGTTATTTATATTGCATCTTTTCTGAATTGTCTTTTTCATACTTTAGGGCCTTTCTTCTATATTAGTGTTAATTTTTCTTATTGGGTTGTAAGAAGTTGTATATATTATTGTAGAGATAGTAACACTTTCTCTAATATGTTGATAAGATTTCCTTCCATTTGCTATTTGTTTATTTTCAGCATATTTAGTTAGTAAAAGTTTAAATATATCTCCTAGTTGAATATGCCACTTTTTCCTTATGGATCACTGCTTTTTTATTTTATTTTATATATTGATTTATTTTGACACAGAGTCTCGCTCTGTTGCCCGGGCTAGAGTGCCATGGCCTCAGCCTAGCTCACAGCAACCTCAAACTCCTGGGCTTAAGCAATCCTACTGCCTCAGCCTCCTTAGTAGCTGGACTACAGGCACATAGCACCACATCCAGCTATTTTTTCTGCTTTTAGTAGAGACAGGGTATCACTCTTGCTCAGGCTGGTCTCAAATTCCTCACCTCAAGCAACCTTCCCGCCTCGGCCTGCCAGAGTTTCAGGATTACAGGCGTGAGCCACGCTCCGGGCCATGGTCACTACTTTTCAAGTAAGGCTTAGAGAGGCCAATTTCACTTGCAACTTAAAGGCAATTTGTCAATGTAAATTCTAATTTTTTTTTTTTTGGTTTGTTTGTTTTCAGTTTTATTACACCTGAATCTCTATTTGCAAGTAGTAAGGTAACAAGTCTACAATATTTCTTTCCTCATGATCCTGCCCATGTGGGCCCTGAGGCAGACGGAGACCAACCAGAGTCCCCTTCTCAAGTCCAGCTATTATGACAGCAGAAAATGAATTACCCTAGAGAGGCCAAAACAACCACAGAGAGGGACATTGTTCTATTTTCATTGTAAGCATTTTTAACATATATCCAAACATATTTATTACAGAAGTGGGTAAAAATCTGTATATGTATCACTTTAATTTTTACAGTCATTTTTATCTATACTTGTTTGACCACCTACTAATTCATCTATCAATCCAAGTACATCATAGATATCAGTGCACTTTTGGAGGGTATGGTTGCCAGAGAAAACGGAGGCTGACCAGGTAAATTGGAAATTCAGATAAATAACAAATAATTTTTAGTTTAAATATGTCCAAAATATTGCAGGGCATGGAACCCTGTACTCTTTCTTTTGGTAACTAAATCTCACAATCCTACTGGAGAGGGCCACTTAAATTGAGGAAGAACTGAACTCCTGAAGAAAAGTAACTAGGATCACACACACAAACACATCTATTTATTTACATCAAGATGGAGTCAAATGCAGACCAATGTACCTGTTCTTCATTCCTTTAAATCAAGCAAGTTCAAGCTTTCTCAGAGTTTTTGATGCTAGTTTTCAAAAAGTGTAATTACAGACATACAAAAGAAGGTGATTCAGGACAAGCCCATGGCAGCAGCTGTAACACATGGAAACTCTGCAGTGCAGGGGAGTGACTTGATTCAGTACTGCTCACTCCACAGGGCCCAGGCACCCTGCATCCAGGGTCAGCTTCCTGCCATACCTGCCCTGCACCAGCTGCAGTTCTGAGCTCCCCATGCTCCTGCCTTCTCTCCTGCAGACGGTTTGCTCTTGGCTGCCACAGGAGGATGCTGGAGAAGTGGCTTGAAGCTGAGAGGCAGGGGCTCCTCTGCAGGTCCTTGTAGACTCCACCCCTTCTGGGTGAACAGCTTGGAGTCTTTTAAGAGAGATCTTCAGTCACTTCTCTCTGCCTGTGGCTTGGTCAAGAGGACCAGCTCCCACTCATTGGCTTCTGTCCCAGGGGTCACTTCCTTTTTGAGTAGGATTTGAGGTTTGAGGGGTATTCTGCTCCTGTTATCATCTGGTCCTTTCTATGTAAGGCCCAAGAGGGGAAGGCATGCAGTGGGCCTTATCCCTGCTTCTGGCTTTCCTGCTTCCTGGTAAGTGTTAATGTGTTACACTGATCAATGCTTAATGGAGTTGGCTTGTTTTGCATGGGGTGCCATACTAAGGAATTCCTCATTGTTTTTTGTTGTTGTTCCCATTGCAGCCAGTCAGATATCTTCCAATTTTGAAGGGAGAACAATGTCAATCACCAAGAAAACCGGGTCATCCATTATTATCACTTGTGATATTCAACAAAGTACCAGCAAGTACATCCACTGGTACCTCTTCCAGGAGGGCAGGACCCCACGATGCATTCTATACTATGACTTAGTTAACTCCAAGATGGCATTGGAGTCAGGATTCAGTCCAGAGAAATACCATGCTTATGCAAGCACAGGGAAGAACTCTAGGTTTATACTCTAAAATCTAGAAGAAACTGACTCTGGTGTGTACTACTGTGCCACCTGGCTCAGGCACAGTGACTCTGATCTGCCCTATGCCACAGAGAAAACCTTGTCTGTGGCTGCTCCTGGTACACAAGACAGAGCAGCCCCTGTCTCACTTCCTGCCCCAACTTCACTGAATTCTGAACAAAGAAAAACCCTGGGTTCATGGCCTAACCACCCCTGTTCCATCCCACTCTCCTGTGAGCAGCTGCACCCTGCCCCCACCCTACCCCTGGGAGTCTCCTAAAGACTCAGCTGCCTTCCCCAGGCCTTAGGCCAGCACTCTGGCAGACAGCATGGTCCTTTCAGCTCTTGTAGGGGCTGGTGCAGGCCCATTCACTCTGCTTCATAGACTGTTAAGTGTCCAGAGTGTTGATCTATAGAGAGAGAGATTTAGGACAGCATTATGGGAAGATTAGTTATACAGAATCATTTATCCAATCATTGTTCAGAGATCGTGGGGAGGGGCTGATGGTGCTTATTCATTGTGTTCATAACAGTGTGAGCAATACTTTCATTATCACTAACAACACTAGGGCTAGGTTTTGAATTTGGGGATGCACTCCCTCCCTGCCTCTCTCCCTTCCTGTCTTTGTATCTCTGTCTCTCCTTTACAGCTTGCTCTCTTGCTTTTCGGATTTCTCTCTCTCTCTGTGTCTCTCCTCTCTCCTCTCTCTCTCTCTCTCTCTCTGTCTTTCTCTAGTCTTAGGATGTATAATCAAAATACTGTATTGAAAAATATCACTGGAAATAATTCTCTTTATGTTTATGCGACCTTTGATATATTGCTAGTCCTTTTTCTTCACTTTGTATTTTCGTATTTTTCAGACAGGTTTTATTATTTCATTTTGTTTAATATTTGTTTTGCATATATATGTAAAACATATATATGGGTCAGAAGTCAAAATTATAAGCAAAGATGCATGTAGACATTTTCCCTTCCATCCTAGGTTGATCTTCCCTCTTCTGTCCCTCAACTTACAGGTGACAATATTTTTGTCAGTTCAGTTGGTTGTTTACACTTTTTCTTATTTATCTAGAAGAAATCTTGCACTTTTGAATAAATATTTATTTCATCATATGTGCAACATGTATTGTTTCTATTTGACTTAGTGTTTGTGTTTTTGTTACAGCCCAGCCAGGTCCCTTCACCAACCGCTCTGTGAAGCCAATATACTGAGACAGCAGGGGTTGCCACAGAAAAAGATTTTATTTTGCAAGGTGCCAGGTGAGGAGATGGGAGTAAATTCTCAAATCCACCTTCCTGAGTTTATTGGGCAAAAAGGGGCTAGGGAATTGTGTCTGCTTATTGGTGGGGGATGGGCTCATAGGGTTGGGATGCAGAAATTATCTTCTGAATTGGGAGGTTTCCTGAGTGGGGGCAGGGGTGGGTTCAGGGCTGCGGGGTCCATTCCCAGGCCTATCGACAGGTCTGGTTGGCATCAGTAGATCTCTGGGAGGCATTCTGGAAAAAACCTGAAAGACCAGTCTTACAATTTACAGCCATAATGTCAAGTGTGTAACTACAGCAATTTTGGCTATTTACATAGAAGTCCTTGGGATTTATGACAGCAACTTTATCATCAGAATCCCAGTGTCTTGGGATTTCCAAACATAATGCTATCAATAGAAGTAGTGGGGAGAAGTCACTAATCTTGCACCTACCTGTCTGGGAGGATAGCGGCATTAAGCGGTAACTAATTACAGCAGCGAGGACCTTAGGGAACAATAGCTGGTAAACTTCTGGCTATATCAGTACTTGTATGAAAATCAGACTTTGATTACTGTTTATACCTGTGGCTCTATATTATTTTAATATAAACAGCTTCATTTTTGTTTTGGTATTCTGGTTTAATATATTTTAGTCAATCTTTTATTTTCCGTTTTCTGGCCTTAGTTGAATACATGCCCGCATTTCATGATTGTCCACTAAGAAATGCATATTATTTGTTTTAATGCTTTTATTCACTTATTATTTAATGTTTATATCATTGATCTATCTGGAATTTAATACCATAATTACTGTATATATAGTAATAATAATGACAGCTAAATATGGGCACTCAGTCCCTGAGAGTTACTGCAGGGACTACATACGCAAATACCTTGCAAGTATTATCTTATTTAATCTCCATAAATATCTCATAGAGGGTTCAAAGCACCATTGAATTTAACAGATGATAAACTGAGGCAGGAAGAAGTTAAATAATGTTCACAATGACATAGGATTTATTGTGGTAGAGATTTCAACCCAAGCTCTGTGGTTCAGAAAATGAGATTTGTTAATTCCATTTGCATTTCCTTATCTCTAATGAGTGCTAGCATTGTTTCCTAAGTTTATGAGCACTTATGTTTCTATTGTGAATTGTTTTTCATACTTTCTGTCCATTCTTCCATTGGAGTACTAATTATTACCTTTGTCTTGAAAGAATTATTATATACCACTTTAGAGAGATTAACTTTTATGATATGTGTTAAAAAATGTCCCCTCATTTCCTGTTATTTATTTTTGGCACCTTTTGGGAAACAGAACTTTGAATATTACTTTTATTAAAATCTACGAATTTTTATCTTGACTTTTGACATCAGGCTTAGAGAGGTCAATCTCAACCTAATGTTTATATGCATTTCATCAATGTTAAGTTTTAGTGCTTTTCAGTTTTCATTTTTGTTACACCAAAATCTCTATTTGTACATGGTAAGACAACAATTCAACAGTATTGTTTCCACATGGTGAATCAATTCCCAATAGGGAATTTATTGAATTCCCTCACTGTTCTCAATGTATAACTTTATCATATGATAAAACATTACCTATATGTGGATCTCTTTCTGGATTTTCCATTGTGTTCAATGAGCTTTACATTCTAGTGCCAATATTTCCCTCTTTTCATTTCTGTAACTTTGTACTTCTTTTAGATTCCTTTGGAGTTAGTTTCTTAAGATTATTTTTATTCTAGTATGATGGCAATTCTCTCCTTTCTCATTTTTAAACTGCAAACATTTTCCAGGATCTAATGTCCTTGAGCTTGTGTCCTACATAAGGACTTGGAGGGCTCATCTTTCAAAGTTGCTCCTATGGCAGCCTCATGTCCCTGCACATGTAGTCCCTGAGCCAAAAGGGAGACCAACCAGTGTCCTGTACCCTTCTCATTCCCAGATGTTATGACAGTAAAAGACGAATTACCTGAGAGAGAACAAAACAAATACCAAGAAGGCCATTCTCCTAATTCTAATTGTGAGAAGTTTAAATAGATATCCAAACATATTTATAAAAGTAGTGGTGAACAACTGTATAGACATCTCTTTAATTTTACCATCAACCTACTATATATGTTTGACCACCTATGACTAGAGGTGAATCCATACGGTAGGAGACCACTGCAGCCAGGACAGACGCATCCTTGCCAGGCTCCGGCCTGTCCTCTCCGGGATCCTGCCAGGGGATCGTCCGTGGTTCCAAGGAGAAGGAGGAGGAGGGCTCCGCGGGCTGGAGAAGGCTCCGTGGCAGCATCCGGGAAGCAGCAGCGGGATCCATGGACCGATCGCCCATCGCCACCCTGACACCCTGCGGGCTGGCTGTGTACGTGAGTCTCCCCGAGAGTCCAAAGGCGTTACGCCTGTGACTGGGAACGCCGGACTACCCGTATGCCTGGGTGCCCCTCTGTACTCAGGGGTCCTTCTTCCCCGTCCCCGGAGCCTGGCGCTATCAGGACCTGCGTGACTGCCAGTGGCTTCTGAAAGAGAGACGGGGCGGGAGGCGGTTAGTTTACATGTATTGTGTCGGCAGGTGGGAGTACCTGGACTCTGGTCTTCCCCGTTTGCCTCGGGACTCCTTGAAGTTACCTTTCCTCGTGGAGAGCGCCCCGGAGCCGTTCCGCTCGGGCTAGGGGGCCGGGTGCCATTCATTTTCCGTGGGGTTCCTGCTGGGGAGTGGGATGGTCTGGCTCCATCGTGGTGAGGGTCGGGGGTCTGGGGCGCCACCTGAGACCGGCAAGTGTTGGAATGACCTCGCCCACAGGAGGTGAGCCAGCTTTCCCATCCGAAGAGGACGACACCCAAGCTGACAACGACCACCACCTCACCTGGAACTCTGGATGCCAGGGACAGGTGTGCAGGGAAGGCCGGGAAGGAGACTCTACCACTGTTGGGCCTCATGCCCTCCCTATGCTCACGCCTGCCTTCTCTGGCTGAGGCCGGATGGCAGAGCAGCAGAGACTATGGTGGGAGAACAGCTGTCCCTGCACAGGGGGCCTTGCTGACTAGCTCAGCCATCCAAGGTGGCATTCCCGTGGCGCTTGGCAGCGCTTTCTCTTTCCTAGGTGCCGGCTTGTACAGTGACAGGATGCCCCCACATTTTTTCTCATCCTCCATGGCTTCCGAGGGCTTGGACCCTTGCTCTCCGGATGAACCCGATGCGCCAGAAAACATTCCCACTCCATCAAGGACAGCATTGCGCGGCATCCACTTCCTGAGGCTTTCCTTCTCCACGGTGCCTTCTTAGTCACTGCGGAGGCCTGCAGTCTGTATCCATCAGCCCAGCCATTTCTTCTGCGACCTGGGCATCAAGTCTTGGTGTCAGGGCCCCATCAGTCGTTCCCCATGGTACACATGGGCTGAGTGTCAACGCAGCTTGCCTGGCCTTTGCCTGCTGAGGACGACGCTTTTTCACTTGGCGTCTGCTCTCCGTTCTTCCTTTCTTGCCAGGAGATATGCGCTTGGCTTGTTCCTGGGGAAGTGTGGGCAGGGGCAGGCCTGGCAGGAGCCTTTGCCAGCCACTGTTTGCACTGAATGGGCGGGGTAGGAGGAGAAGGAGCGGGGGTTTTGTGTGTGCGTGTGCAGGGTGGTGGCGGCCCTGTTCCCCTTCGCAGAGGTTTTGTTGCTGAGTTTCCTGCCTGGGTACCCCTTTTGTCTTTGGCCATGAATGCCCAGTCTTGCCCAGGCCTCCAGAAGGAGGCCCGCGCATGTGGGCCTAGGTAGGCTCTGCTTACCCCGAGTGCCCTTGGGGCCCTCTGGGGCCCTGGAAATAGTGCCTGCTCCCCAAGGTCGGTCTTGGAGCGGGCCAGTCCCACTTGGGCAACGCCCCCTCCAACCTTGCGCCCTGCTGGGCTGTGAGGTCTTAGCCAGGCACCCCTCTGGTGAAACTTGCTGTCCCTGGGACTGGCAAGGCTGCTGCGCCTTTCCGCCTTCCCTGAAGAGCAGTGGGGGCAGGCAGCAGCCCGTGGCGATTAAGACCGGGCCAGTACCTGGTGGGCCCGGGTCCCATGGAGGCGCAGGACACCTAAGTTGGTGAACTGTTACCTGGAGCCTTCCCTCGGGCCTCAGGAAAGTCCTTGTGCCCCACGGGCCCCATCCCCGCACACCAGAGTTCATCGCCGCCGCCGTCGGCAGCCACGCCTGTCCCTGGTGTGTCTCATGCCATCTCAGATCCCAGGAGGAGGGAATGCAGTGTTCGCCTCTCCCCCTGAGGCCGGCCCTCCACTGGGAGCTGGGATCCGAAGCAGAGCTCTGCTCAAAGGCGTCCTGAGAAGAGGACCGGGACGATGTGCCCCCCGGTCTTGGTCCTTGACCGTCCGGGCCTGGTTCCCTCGCAGCCTCCTTCTGCCCTGCCTGACACCCTAGGCAGCACCGTCTCGCCCTCCACCGCCGCCGCCTGTGGGCGCCCGCCTGCATCGCCGGATCGCGAGGCCAAAGCCGCCAGAGCCTGCTCACAGCCTGGCCGGCGGCGCGGGCCGACCTTACAACTGCGCATGCGCGGGTCGCCGTCACAATGACAGCGACCTTTGCCTAGAGGCGCGGCCCTATGGTGGGAGCCCCCTGCGGCCAGGCTAGAGGCGTCCTTGTCCGGCTCCGGCCTGTCCTCTCCGGGATCCTGCCAGGGATCGTCCGTGGTTCCAAGGAGAAGGAGGAGGAGGGCTCCGCGGGCTGGAGAAGGCTCCGTGGCAGCATCCGGGAAGCAGCAGCGGGATCCGTGGACCGATCGCCCATCGCCACCCTGACACCCTGCGGGCTGGCTGTGTACGTGAGTCTCCCCGAGAGTCCAAAGGCGTCACGCCTGTGACTGGGAACGCCGGACTACCCGTATGCCTGGGTGCCCCTCTGTACTCAGGGGTCCTTCTTCCCCGTCCCCGGAGCCTGGCGCTATCAGGACCTGCGTGACTGCCAGTGGCTTCTGAGAGAGAGACGGGGCGGGAGGCGGTTAGTTTACATGTATTGTGTCGGCAGGTGGGAGTACCTGGACTCTGGTCTTCCCCGTTTGCCTCGGGACTCCTTGAAGTTACCTTTCCTCGTGGTGAGCGCCGTGGAGCAGTTCCGCTCGGGCTAGGGGGCCGGGTGCCATTCATTTTCCGTGGGGTTCCTGCTGGGCAGTGGGAGGGTCTGGCTCCGTCGTGGTCAGGGTCGGGGGCCTGGGGCGCCACCTGAGACCGGCAAGTGTTGGAATGACCTCGCCCACAGGAGGTGAGCCAGCTTTCCCATCCGAAGAGGACGACACCCAAGCTGACAACGACCACCACCTCACCTGGAACTCTGGATGCCAGGGACAGGTGTGCAGGGAAGGCCGGGAAGGAGACTCTACCACTGTTGGGCCTCATGCCCTGCCTACGCTCACGCCTGCCTTCTCTGGCTGAGGCCGGATGGCAGAGCAGCAGAGACTATGGTGGGAGAACAGCTGTCCCTGCACAAGGGGCCTTGCTGACTAGCTCAGCCATGCAAGGTGGCATTCCCGTGGCGCTTGGCAGCGCTTTCTCTTTCCTAGGTGCCGGCTTGTACAGTGACAGGATGCCCCCAGAATTTTTCTCATCCTCCATGGCTTCCGAGGGCTTGGACCCTTGCTCTCCGGATGAACCCGATGCGCCAGAAAACATTCCCACTCCATCAAGGACAGCATTGCGCGGCATCAACTTCCTGAGGCTTTCCTTCTCCTCGGTGCCTTCTTAGTCACTGGGGCGGCCTCAAGTTTGTATCCATCAGCCCAGCCATTTCTTCTGCGACCTGGGCATCAAGTCTTGGTGTCAGGGCCCCATCAGTCGTTCCCCATGGTACACATGGGCTGAGCGGCAACACAGCTTGCCTGGCCTTTGCCTGCTGAGGACGACGCTTTTTCACTTGGCGTCTGCTCTCCGTTCTTCCTTTCTTGCCAGGAGATATGCGCTTGGCTTGTTCCTGGGGAAGTGCGGGCAGGGGCAGGCCTGGCAGGAGCCTTTGCCAGCCACTGTTTGCACTGAATGGGCGGGGTAGGAGGAGCAGGAGCGGGGGTTTTGTGTGTGCGTGCGCAGGGGGGTGTCGGCCCGGTGCATCTTCGCCGAGGTTGGGGTGCTGAATGCCCTGCCTGGGTACCCCTTTTGTCTTTGGCCATGAATGCCCAGTCTTGCCCAGGCCTCCAGAAGGAGGCCCGCGCATGTGGGCCTAGGTAGGCTCTGCTTACCCCGAGTGCCCTTGGGGCCCTCTGGGGCCCTGGAAATAGTGCCTGCTCCCCAAGGTCGGTCTTGGAGCGGGCCAGTCCCACTTGGGCAACGCCCCCTCCAACCTTCTGCCCTGCTGGGCTGTGAGGTCTTAGCCAGGCACCCCTCTGGGGAAACTTGCTGTCCCTGGGACTGGCAAGGCTGCTGCGCCTTTCCGCCTTCCCTGAAGAGCAGTGGGGGCAGGCAGCAGCCCGTGGCGATTAAGACCGGGCCAGTACCTGGTGGGCCCGGGTCCCATGGAGGCGCAGGACACCTAAGTTGGTGAACTGTTACCTGGAGCCTTCCCTCGGGCCTCAGGAAACTCCTTGTGCCCCACAGGCCCCATCTCCACTCACCAGAGTTCATCGCCAGTCCCCAGTGAGTCTCATGCCATCTCAGATCCCAGGAGGAGGGAATGCAGTGTTCGCCTCTCCCCCTGAGGCCGGCCCTCCACTGGGAGCTGGGATCCGAAGCAGAGCTCTGCTGAAAGGCCTCCTGAGAAGCGGACGGGGACGATGTGTCCCCCCATCCCCCCACCCCCCTTCGTCTTGATGCTGGACCGGTCCGGGTCTGATTCCCTCGCAGCCTCCTTCCGCCCTCCCAGACACCCTAGGCAGCACCGTCTCGCCTTGGTCCGCCGCCCCCTGTGGGCTCCCGCCGCCCTAGCCTGCTGACAGCCTTGCTGGCCACTGGAGCGGACCTTCAAACTGCGATTGCGCAGGGCGCCGTCACAATGACAGCGACCGTTGCCTAGAGGCGCGGCCCTATGGTGGGAGCCCTCTGCGGCCAGGCTAGAGGCGTCCTTGTCCGGCTCCGGCCTGTCCTCTCCGGGATCCTGCCAGGGATCGTCCGTGGTTCCAAGGAGAAGGAGGAGGAGGGCTCCGCGGGCTGGAGAAGGCTCCGTGGCAGCATCCGGGAAGCAGCAGCGGGATCCATGGACCGATCGCCCATCGCCACCCTGACACCCTGCGGGCTGGCTGTGTACGTGAGTCTCCCCGAGAGTCCAAAGGCGTCACGCCTGTGACTGGGAACGCCGGACTACCCGTATGCCTGGGTGCCCCTCTGTACTCAGGGGTCCTTCTTCCCCGTCCCCGGAGCCTGGCGCTATCAGGACCTGCGTGACTGCCAGTGGCTTCTGAGAGAGAAACGGGGCGGGAGGCGGTTAGTTTACATGTATTGTGTCGGCAGGTGGGAGTACCTGGACTCTGGTCTTCCCCGTTTGCCTCGGGACTCCTTGAAGTTACCTTTCCTCGTGGAGAGCGCCGTGGAGCAGTTCCGCTCGGGCTACGGGGCCGGGTGCCATTCATTTTCCGTGGGGTTCCTGCTGGGGAGTGGGATGGTCTGGCTCCATCGTGGTGAGGGTCGGGGGTCTGGGGCGCCACCTGAGACCGGCAAGTGTTGGAATGACCTCGCCCACAGGAGGTGAGCCAGCTTTCCCATCCGAAGAGGACGACACCCAAGCTGACAACGACCACCACCTCACCTGGAACTCTGGATGCCAGGGACAGGTGTGCAGGGAAGGCCGGGAAGGAGACTCTACCACTGTTGGGCCTCATGCCCTCCCTATGCTCACGCCTGCCTTCTCTGGCTGAGGCCGGATGGCAGAGCAGCAGAGACTATGGTGGGAGAACAGCTGTCCCTGCACAGGGGGCCTTGCTGACTAGCTCAGCCATCCAAGGTGGCATTCCCGTGGCGCTTGGCAGCGCTTTCTCTTTCCTAGGTGCCGGCTTGTACAGTGACAGGATGCCCCCACATTTTTTCTCATCCTCCATGGCTTCCGAGGGCTTGGACCCTTGCTCTCCGGATGAACCCGATGCGCCAGAAAACATTCCCACTCCATCAAGGACAGCATTGCGTGGCATCCACTTCCTGAGGCTTTCCTTCTCCACGGTGCCTTCTTAGTCACTGCGGAGGCCTGCAGTCTGTATCCATCAGCCCAGCCATTTCTTCTGCGACCTGGGCATCAAGTCTTGGTGTCAGGGCCCCATCAGTCGTTCCCCATGGTACACATGGGCTGAGTGTCAACGCAGCTTGCCTGGCCTTTGCCTGCTGAGGACGACGCTTTTTCACTTGGCGTCTGCTCTCCGTTCTTCCTTTCTTGCCAGGAGATATGCGCTTGGCTTGTTCCTGGGGAAGTGTGGGCAGGGGCAGGCCTGGCAGGAGCCTTTGCCAGCCACTGTTTGCACTGAATGGGCGGGGTAGGAGGAGAAGGAGCGGGGGTTTTGTGTGTGCGTGTGCAGGGGGGTGGCGGCCCGGTGCCCCTTCGCCGAGGTTGCGGTGCTGAATGCCCTGCCTGGGTACCCCTTTTGTCTTTGGCCATGAATGCCCAGTCTTGCCCAGGCCTCCAGAAGGAGGCCCGCGCATGTGGGCCTAGGTAGGCTCTGCTTACCCCGAGTGCCCTTGGGGCCCTCTGGGGCCCTGGAAATAGTGCCTGCTCCCCAAGGTCGGTCTTGGAGCGGGCCAGTCCCACTTGGGCAACGCCCCCTCCAACCTTGCGCCCTGCTGGGCTGTGAGGTCTTAGCCAGGCACCCCTCTGGTGAAACTTGCTGTCCCTGGGACTGGCAAGGCTGCTGCGCCTTTCCTCCTTCCCTGAAGAGCAGTGGGGGCAGGCAGCAGCCCGTGGCGATTAAGACCGGGCCAGTACCTGGTGGGCCCGGGTCCCATGGAGGCGCAGGACACCTAAGTTGGTGAACTGTTACCTGGAGCCTTCCCTCGGGCCTCAGGAAAGTCCTTGTGCCCCACGGGCCCCATCCCCGCACACCAGAGTTCATCGCCGCCGCCGTCGGCAGCCACGCCTGTCCCTGGTGTGTCTCATGCCATCTCAGATCCCAGGAGGAGGGAATGCAGTGTTCGCCTCTCCCCCTGAGGCCGGCCCTCCACTGGGAGCTGGGATCCGAAGCAGAGCTCTGCTCAAAGGCGTCCTGAGAAGAGGACCGGGACGATGTGCCCCCCGGTCTTGGTCCTTGACCGTCCGGGTCTGGTTCCCTCGCAGCCTCCTTCTGCCCTGCCTGACACCCTAGGCAGCACCGTCTCGCCCTCCACCGCCGCCGCCTGTGGGCGCCCGCCTGCATCGCCAGATCGCGAGGCCAAAGCCGCCAGAGCCTGCTCACAGCCTGGCCGGCGGCGCGGGCCGACCTTACAACTGCGCATGCGCGGGTCGCCGTCACAATGACAGCGACCGTTGCCTAGAGGCGCGTCCCTATGGTGGGAGCCCCCTGCGGCCAGGCTAGAGGCGTCCTTGTCCGGCTCCGGCCTGTCCTCTCCGGGATCCTGCCAGGGATCGTCCGTGGTTCCAAGGAGAAGGAGGAGGAGGGCTCCGCGGGCTGGAGAAGGCTCCGTGGCAGCATCCGGGAAGCAGCAGCGGGATCCGTGGACCGATCGCCCATCGCCACCCTGACACCCTGCGGGCTGGCTGTGTACGTGAGTCTCCCCGAGAGTCCAAAGGCGTCACGCCTGTGACTGGGAACGCCGGACTACCCGTATGCCTGGGTGCCCCTCTGTACTCAGGGGTCCTTCTTCCCCGTCCCCGGAGCCTGGCGCTATCAGGACCTGCGTGACTGCCAGTGGCTTCTGAGAGAGAGACGGGGCGGGAGGCGGTTAGTTTACATGTATTGTGTCGGCAGGTGGGAGTACCTGGACTCTGGTCTTCCCCGTTTGCCTCGGGACTCCTTGAAGTTACCTTTCCTCGTGGAGAGCGCCGTGGAGCCGTTCCGCTCGGGCTAGGGGGCCGGGTGCCATTCATTTTCCGTGGGGTTCCTGCTGGGGAGTGGGAGGGTCTGACTCCATCGTGGTCAGGGTCGGTGGTCTGGGGCGCCACCTGAGACCGGCAAGTGTTGGAATGACCTCGCCCACAGGAGGTGAGCCAGCTTTCCCATCCGAAGAGGACGACACCCAAGCTGACAACGACCACCACCTCACCTGGAACTCTGGATGCCAGGGACAGGTGTGCAGGGAAGGCCGGGAAGGAGACTCTACCACTGTTGGGCCTCATGCCCTGCCTACGCTCACGCCTGCCTTCTCTGGCTGAGGCCGGATGGCAGAGCAGCAGAGACTATGGTGGGAGAACAGCTGTCCCTGCACAAGGGGCCTTGCTGACTAGCTCAGCCATGCAAGGTGGCATTCCCGTGGCGCTTGGCAGCGCTTTCTCTTTCCTAGGTGCCGGCTTGTACAGTGACAGGATGCCCCCAGAATTTTTCTCATCCTCCATGGCTTCCGAGGGCTTGGACCCTTGCTCTCCGGATGAACCCGATGCGCCAGAAAACATTCCCACTCCATCAAGGACAGCATTGCGCGGCATCAACTTCCTGAGGCTTTCCTTCTCCTCGGTGCCTTCTTAGTCACTGGGGCGGCCTCAAGTTTGTATCCATCAGCCCAGCCATTTCTTCTGCGACCTGGGCATCAAGTCTTGGTGTCAGGGCCCCATCAGTCGTTCCCCATGGTACACATGGGCTGAGCGGCAACACAGCTTGCCTGGCCTTTGCCTGCTGAGGACGACGCTTTTTCACTTGGCGTCTGCTCTCCGTTCTTCCTTTCTTGCCAGGAGATATGCGCTTGGCTTGTTCCTGGGGAAGTGCGGGCAGGGGCAGGCCTGGCAGGAGCCTTTGCCAGCCACTGTTTGCACTGAATGGGCGGGGTAGGAGGAGCAGGAGCGGGGGTTTTGTGTGTGCGTGCGCAGGGGGGTGTCGGCCCGGTGCATCTTCGCCGAGGTTGGGGTGCTGAATGCCCTGCCTGGGTACCCCTTTTGTCTTTGGCCATGAATGCCCAGTCTTGCCCAGGCCTCCAGAAGGAGGCCCGCGCATGTGGGCCTAGGTAGGCTCTGCTTACCCCGAGTGCCCTTGGGGCCCTCTGGGGCCCTGGAAATAGTGCCTGCTCCCCAAGGTCGGTCTTGGAGCGGGCCAGTCCCACTTGGGCAACGCCCCCTCCAACCTTCTGCCCTGCTGGGCTGTGAGGTCTTAGCCAGGCACCCCTCTGGGGAAACTTGCTGTCCCTGGGACTGGCAAGGCTGCTGCGCCTTTCCTCCTTCCCTGAAGAGCAGTGGGGGCAGGCAGCAGCCCGTGGCGATTAAGACCGGGCCAGTACCTGGTGGGCCCGGGTCCCATGGAGGCGCAGGACACCTAAGTTGGTGAACTGTTACCTGGAGCCTTCCCTCGGGCCTCAGGAAACTCCTTGTGCCCCACAGGCCCCATCTCCACTCACCAGAGTTCATCGCCAGTCCCCAGTGAGTCTCATGCCATCTCAGATCCCAGGAGGAGGGAATGCAGTGTTCGCCTCTCCCCCTGAGGCCGGCCCTCCACTGGGAGCTGGGATCCGAAGCAGAGCTCTGCTGAAAGGCCTCCTGAGAAGCGGACGGGGACGATGTGTCCCCCCATCCCCCCACCCCCCTTCGTCTTGATGCTGGACCGGTCCGGGTCTGATTCCCTCGCAGCCTCCTTCCGCCCTCCCAGACACCCTAGGCAGCACCGTCTCGCCTTGGTCCGCCGCCCCCTGTGGGCTCCCGCCGCCCTAGCCTGCTGACAGCCTTGCTGGCCACTGGAGCGGACCTTCAAACTGCGATTGCGCAGGGCGCCGTCACAATGACAGCGACCGTTGCCTAGAGGCGCGGCCCTATGGTGGGAGCCCTCTGCGGCCAGGCTAGAGGCGTCCTTGTCCGGCTCCGGCCTGTCCTCTCCGGGATCCTGCCAGGGATCGTCCGTGGTTCCAAGGAGAAGGAGGAGGAGGGCTCCGCGGGCTGGAGAAGGCTCCGTGGCAGCATCCGGGAAGCAGCAGCGGGATCCATGGACCGATCGCCCATCGCCACCCTGACACCCTGCGGGCTGGCTGTGTACGTGAGTCTCCCCGAGAGTCCAAAGGCGTTACGCCTGTGACTGGGAACGCCGGACTACCCGTATGCCTGGGTGCCCCTCTGTACTCAGGGGTCCTTCTTCCCCGTCCCCGGAGCCTGGCGCTATCAGGACCTGCGTGACTGCCAGTGGCTTCTGAGAGAGAAACGGGGCGGGAGGCGGTTAGTTTACATGTATTGTGTCGGCAGGTGGGAGTACCTGGACTCTGGTCTTCCCCGTTTGCCTCGGGACTCCTTGAAGTTACCTTTCCTCGTGGAGAGCGCCGCGGAGCCGTTCCGCTCGGGCTACGGGGCCGGGTGCCATTCATTTTCCGTGGGGTTCCTGCTGGGGAGTGGGATGGTCTGGCTCCATCGTGGTGAGGGTCGGGGGTCTGGGGCGCCACCTGAGACCGGCAAGTGTTGGAATGACCTCGCCCACAGGAGGTGAGCCAGCTTTCCCATCCGAAGAGGACGACACCCAAGCTGACAACGACCACCACCTCACCTGGAACTCTGGATGCCAGGGACAGGTGTGCAGGGAAGGCCGGGAAGGAGACTCTACCACTGTTGGGCCTCATGCCCTCCCTATGCTCACGCCTGCCTTCTCTGGCTGAGGCCGGATGGCAGAGCAGCAGAGACTATGGTGGGAGAACAGCTGTCCCTGCACAGGGGGCCTTGCTGACTAGCTCAGCCATCCAAGGTGGCATTCCCGTGGCGCTTGGCAGCGCTTTCTCTTTCCTAGGTGCCGGCTTGTACAGTGACAGGATGCCCCCACATTTTTTCTCATCCTCCATGGCTTCCGAGGGCTTGGACCCTTGCTCTCCGGATGAACCCGATGCGCCAGAAAACATTCCCACTCCATCAAGGACAGCATTGCGTGGCATCCACTTCCTGAGGCTTTCCTTCTCCACGGTGCCTTCTTAGTCACTGCGGAGGCCTGCAGTCTGTATCCATCAGCCCAGCCATTTCTTCTGCGACCTGGGCATCAAGTCTTGGTGTCAGGGCCCCATCAGTCGTTCCCCATGGTACACATGGGCTGAGTGTCAACGCAGCTTGCCTGGCCTTTGCCTGCTGAGGACGACGCTTTTTCACTTGGCGTCTGCTCTCCGTTCTTCCTTTCTTGCCAGGAGATATGCGCTTGGCTTGTTCCTGGGGAAGTGTGGGCAGGGGCAGGCCTGGCAGGAGCCTTTGCCAGCCACTGTTTGCACTGAATGGGCGTGGTAGGAGGAGAAGGAGCGGGGGTTTTGTGTGTGCGTGTGCAGGGGGGTGTCGGCCCGGTGCCCCTTCGCCGAGGTTGCGGTGCTGAATGCCCTGCCTGGGTACCCCTTTTGTCTTTGGCCATGAATGCCCAGTCTTGCCCAGGCCTCCAGAAGGAGGCCCGCGCATGTGGGCCTAGGTAGGCTCTGCTTACCCCGAGTGCCCTTGGGGCCCTCTGGGGCCCTGGAAATAGTGCCTGCTCCCCAAGGTCGGTCTTGGAGCGGGCCAGTCCCACTTGGGCAACGCCCCCTCCAACCTTGCGCCCTGCTGGGCTGTGAGGTCTTAGCCAGGCACCCCTCTGGTGAAACTTGCTGTCCCTGGGACTGGCAAGGCTGCTGCGCCTTTCCTCCTTCCCTGAAGAGCAGTGGGGGCAGGCAGCAGCCCGTGGCGATTAAGACCGGGCCAGTACCTGGTGGGCCCGGGTCCCATGGAGGCGCAGGACACCTAAGTTGGTGAACTGTTACCTGGAGCCTTCCCTCGGGCCTCAGGAAAGTCCTTGTGCCCCACGGGCCCCATCCCCGCACACCAGAGTTCATCGCCGCCGCCGTCGGCAGCCACGCCTGTCCCTGGTGTGTCTCATGCCATCTCAGATCCCAGGAGGAGGGAATGCAGTGTTCGCCTCTCCCCCTGAGGCCGGCCCTCCACTGGGAGCTGGGATCCGAAGCAGAGCTCTGCTCAAAGGCGTCCTGAGAAGAGGACCGGGACGATGTGCCCCCCGGTCTTGGTCCTTGACCGTCCGGGCCTGGTTCCCTCGCAGCCTCCTTCTGCCCTGCCTGACACCCTAGGCAGCACCGTCTCGCCCTCCACCGCCGCCGCCTGTGGGCGCCCGCCTGCATCGCCGGATCGCGAGGCCAAAGCCGCCAGAGCCTGCTCACAGCCTGGCCGGCGGCGCGGGCCGACCTTACAACTGCGCATGCGCGGGTCGCCGTCACAATGACAGCGACCGTTGCCTAGAGGCGCGGCCCTATGGTGGGAGCCCTCTGCGGCCAGGCTAGAGGCGTCCTTGTCCGGCTCCGGCCTGTCCTCTCCGGGATCCTGCCAGGGATCGTCCGTGGTTCCAAGGAGAAGGAGGAGGAGGGCTCCGCGGGCTGGAGAAGGCTCCGTGGCAGCATCCGGGAAGCAGCAGCGGGATCCGTGGACCGATCGCCCATCGCCACCCTGACACCCTGCGGGCTGGCTGTGTACGTGAGTCTCCCCGAGAGTCCAAAGGCGTCACGCCTGTGACTGGGAACGCCGGACTACCCGTATGCCTGGGTGCCCCTCTGTACTCAGGGGTCCTTCTTCCCCGTCCCCGGAGCCTGGCGCTATCAGGACCTGCGTGACTGCCAGTGGCTTCTGAGAGAGAGACGGGGCGGGAGGCGGTTAGTTTACATGTATTGTGTCGGCAGGTGGGAGTACCTGGACTCTGGTCTTCCCCGTTTGCCTCGGGACTCCTTGAAGTTACCTTTCCTCGTGGAGAGCGCCGTGGAGCAGTTCCGCTCGGGCTAGGGGGCCGGGTGCCATTCATTTTCCGTGGGGTTCCTGCTGGGCAGTGGGAGGGTCTGGCTCCGTCGTGGTCAGGGTCGGGGGCCTGGGGCGCCACCTGAGACCGGCAAGTGTTGGAACGACCTCGCCCACAGGAGGTGAGCCAGCATTCCCATCCGAAGAGGACGACACCCAAGCTGACAACGACCACCACCTCACCTGGAACTCTGGATGCCAGGGACAGGTGTGCAGGGAAGGCCGGGAAGGAGACTCTACCACTGTTGGGCCTCATGCCCTGCCTACGCTCACGCCTGCCTTCTCTGGCTGAGGCCGGATGGCAGAGCAGCAGAGACTATGGTGGGAGAACAGCTGTCCCTGCACAAGGGGCCTTGCTGACTAGCTCAGCCATGCAAGGTGGCATTCCCGTGGCGCTTGGCAGCGCTTTCTCTTTCCTAGGTGCCGGCTTGTACAGTGACAGGATGCCCCCAGAATTTTTCTCATCCTCCATGGCTTCCGAGGGCTTGGACCCTTGCTCTCCAGATGAACCCGATGCGCCAGAAAACATTCCCACTCCATCAAGGACAGCATTGCGCGGAATCCACTTCCTGAGGCTTTCCTTCTCCACGGTGCCTTCTTAGTCACTGGGGAGGCCTCAAGTGTGTATCCATCAGCCCAGCCATTTCTTCTGCGACCTGGGCATCAAGTCTTCGTGTCAGTGCCCCATCAGTCGTTCCACATGGTACACATGGGCTGAGCGGCAACGCAGCTTGCCTGGCCTTTGCCTGCTGAGGACGACGCTTTTTCACTTGGCGTCTGCTCTCCGTTCTTCCTTTCTTGCCAGGAGATATGCGCTTGGCTTGTTCCTGGGGAAGTGCGGGCAGGGGCAGGCCTGGCAGGAGCCTTTGCCAGCCACTGTTTGCACTGAATGGGCGGGGTAGGAGGAGAAGGAGCGGGGGTTTTGTGTGTGCGTGCGCAGGGGGGTGGCGGCCCGGTGCCCCTTCGCCGAGGTTGCGGTGCTGAATGCCCTGCCTGGGTACCCCTTTTGTCTTTGGCCATGAATGCCCAGTCTTGCCCAGGCCTCCAGAAGGAGGCCCGCGCATGTGGGCCTAGGTAAGCTCTGCTTACCCCGAGTGCCCTTGGGGCCCTCTGGGGCCCTGGAAATAGTGCCTGCTCCCCAAGGTCGGTCTTGGAGCGGGCCAGTCCCACTTGGGCAACGCCCCCTCCAACCTTGCGCCCTGCTGGGCTGTGAGGTCTTAGCCAGGCACCCCTCTGGTGAAACTTGCTGTCCCTGGGACTGGCAAGGCTGCTGCGCCTTTCCGCCTTCCCTGAAGAGCAGTGGGGGCAGGCAGCAGCCCGTGGCGATTAAGACCGGGCCAGTACCTGGTGGGCCCGGGTCCCATGGAGGCGCAGGACACCTAAGTTGGTGAACTGTTACCTGGAGCCTTCCCTCGGGCCTCAGGAAAGTCCTTGTGCCCCACGGGCCCCATCCCCGCACACCAGAGTTCATCGCCGCCGCCGTCGGCAGCCACGCCTGTCCCTGGTGTGTCTCATGCCATCTCAGATCCCAGGAGGAGGGAATGCAGTGTTCGCCTCTCCCCCTGAGGCCGGCCCTCCACTGGGAGCTGGGATCCGAAGCAGAGCTCTGCTCAAAGGCGTCCTGAGAAGAGGACCGGGACGATGTGCCCCCCGGTCTTGGTCCTTGACCGTCCGGGCCTGGTTCCCTCGCAGCCTCCTTCTGCCCTGCCTGACACCCTAGGCAGCACCGTCTCGCCCTCCACCGCCGCCGCCTGTGGGCGCCCGCCTGCATCGCCGGATCGCGAGGCCAAAGCCGCCAGAGCCTGCTCACAGCCTGGCCGGCGGCGCGGGCCGACCTTACAACTGCGCATGCGCGGGTCGCCGTCACAATGACAGCGACCGTTGCCTAGAGGCGCGGCCCTATGGTGGGAGCCCTCTGCGGCCAGGCTAGAGGCGTCCTTGTCCGGCTCCGGCCTGTCCTCTCCGGGATCCTGCCAGGGATCGTCCGTGGTTCCAAGGAGAAGGAGGAGGAGGGCTCCGCGGGCTGGAGAAGGCTCCGTGGCAGCATCCGGGAAGCAGCAGCGGGATCCGTGGACCGATCGCCCATCGCCACCCTGACACCCTGCGGGCTGGCTGTGTACGTGAGTCTCCCCGAGAGTCCAAAGGCGTCACGCCTGTGACTGGGAACGCCGGACTACCCGTATGCCTGGGTGCCCCTCTGTACTCAGGGGTCCTTCTTCCCCGTCCCCGGAGCCTGGCGCTATCAGGACCTGCGTGACTGCCAGTGGCTTCTGAGAGAGAGACGGGGCGGGAGGCGGTTAGTTTACATGTATTGTGTCGGCAGGTGGGAGTACCTGGACTCTGGTCTTCCCCGTTTGCCTCGGGACTCCTTGAAGTTACCTTTCCTCGTGGAGAGCGCCGTGGAGCAGTTCCGCTCGGGCTAGGGGGCCGGGTGCCATTCATTTTCCGTGGGGTTCCTGCTGGGCAGTGGGAGGGTCTGGCTCCGTCGTGGTCAGGGTCGGGGGCCTGGGGCGCCACCTGAGACCGGCAAGTGTTGGAACGACCTCGCCCACAGGAGGTGAGCCAGCATTCCCATCCGAAGAGGACGACACCCAAGCTGACAACGACCACCACCTCACCTGGAACTCTGGATGCCAGGGACAGGTGTGCAGGGAAGGCCGGGAAGGAGACTCTACCACTGTTGGGCCTCATGCCCTGCCTACGCTCACGCCTGCCTTCTCTGGCTGAGGCCGGATGGCAGAGCAGCAGAGACTATGGTGGGAGAACAGCTGTCCCTGCACAAGGGGCCTTGCTGACTAGCTCAGCCATGCAAGGTGGCATTCCCGTGGCGCTTGGCAGCGCTTTCTCTTTCCTAGGTGCCGGCTTGTACAGTGACAGGATGCCCCCAGAATTTTTCTCATCCTCCATGGCTTCCGAGGGCTTGGACCCTTGCTCTCCAGATGAACCCGATGCGCCAGAAAACATTCCCACTCCATCAAGGACAGCATTGCGCGGAATCCACTTCCTGAGGCTTTCCTTCTCCACGGTGCCTTCTTAGTCACTGGGGAGGCCTCAAGTGTGTATCCATCAGCCCAGCCATTTCTTCTGCGACCTGGGCATCAAGTCTTCGTGTCAGTGCCCCATCAGTCGTTCCACATGGTACACATGGGCTGAGCGGCAACGCAGCTTGCCTGGCCTTTGCCTGCTGAGGACGACGCTTTTTCACTTGGCGTCTGCTCTCCGTTCTTCCTTTCTTGCCAGGAGATATGCGCTTGGCTTGTTCCTGGGGAAGTGCGGGCAGGGGCAGGCCTGGCAGGAGCCTTTGCCAGCCACTGTTTGCACTGAATGGGCGTGGTAGGAGGAGAAGGAGCGGGGGTTTTGTGTGTGCGTGCGCAGGGGGGTGGCGGCCCGGTGCCCCTTCGCCGAGGTTGCGGTGCTGAATGCCCTGCCTGGGTACCCCTTTTGTCTTTGGCCATGAATGCCCAGTCTTGCCCAGGCCTCCAGAAGGAGGCCCGCGCATGTGGGCCTAGGTAAGCTCTGCTTACCCCGAGTGCCCTTGGGGCCCTCTGGGGCCCTGGAAATAGTGCCTGCTCCCCAAGGTCGGTCTTGGAGCGGGCCAGTCCCACTTGGGCAACGCCCCCTCCAACCTTGCGCCCTGCTGGGCTGTGAGGTCTTAGCCAGGCACCCCTCTGGTGAAACTTGCTGTCCCTGGGACTGGCAAGGCTGCTGCGCCTTTCCGCCTTCCCTGAAGAGCAGTGGGGGCAGGCAGCAGCCCGTGGCGATTAAGACCGGGCCAGTACCTGGTGGGCCCGGGTCCCATGGAGGCGCAGGACACCTAAGTTGGTGAACTGTTACCTGGAGCCTTCCCTCGGGCCTCAGGAAAGTCCTTGTGCCCCACGGGCCCCATCCCCGCACACCAGAGTTCATCGCCGCCGCCGTCGGCAGCCACGCCTGTCCCTGGTGTGTCTCATGCCATCTCAGATCCCAGGAGGAGGGAATGCAGTGTTCGCCTCTCCCCCTGAGGCCGGCCCTCCACTGGGAGCTGGGATCCGAAGCAGAGCTCTGCTCAAAGGCGTCCTGAGAAGAGGACCGGGACGATGTGCCCCCCGGTCTTGGTCCTTGACCGTCCGGGCCTGGTTCCCTCGCAGCCTCCTTCTGCCCTGCCTGACACCCTAGGCAGCACCGTCTCGCCCTCCACCGCCGCCGCCTGTGGGCGCCCGCCTGCATCGCCGGATCGCGAGGCCAAAGCCGCCAGAGCCTGCTCACAGCCTGGCCGGCGGCGCGGGCCGACCTTACAACTGCGCATGCGCGGGTCGCCGTCACAATGACAGCGACCGTTGCCTAGAGGCGCGGCCCTATGGTGGGAGCCCTCTGCGGCCAGGCTAGAGGCGTCCTTGTCCGGCTCCGGCCTGTCCTCTCCGGGATCCTGCCAGGGATCGTCCGTGGTTCCAAGGAGAAGGAGGAGGAGGGCTCCGCGGGCTGGAGAAGGCTCCCTGGCAGCATCCGGGAAGCAGCAGCGGGATCCGTGGACCGATCGCCCATCGCCACCCTGACACCCTGCGGGCTGGCTGTGTACGTGAGTCTCCCCGAGAGTCCAAAGGCGTCACGCCTGTGACTGGGAACGCCGGACTACCCGTATGCCTGGGTGCCCCTCTGTACTCAGGGGTCCTTCTTCCCCGTCCCCGGAGCCTGGCGCTATCAGGACCTGCGTGACTGCCAGTGGCTTCTGAGAGAGAGACGGGGCGGGAGGCGGTTAGTTTACATGTATTGTGTCGGCAGGTGGGAGTACCTGGACTCTGGTCTTCCCCGTTTGCCTCGGGACTCCTTGAAGTTACCTTTCCTCGTGGAGAGCGCCGTGGAGCAGTTCCGCTCGGGCTAGGGGGCCGGGTGCCATTCATTTTCCGTGGGGTTCCTGCTGGGCAGTGGGAGGGTCTGGCTCCGTCGTGGTCAGGGTCGGGGGCCTGGGGCGCCACCTGAGACCGGCAAGTGTTGGAACGACCTCGCCCACAGGAGGTGAGCCAGCATTCCCATCCGAAGAGGACGACACCCAAGCTGACAACGACCACCACCTCACCTGGAACTCTGGATGCCAGGGACAGGTGTGCAGGGAAGGCCGGGAAGGAGACTCTACCACTGTTGGGCCTCATGCCCTGCCTACGCTCACGCCTGCCTTCTCTGGCTGAGGCCGGATGGCAGAGCAGCAGAGACTATGGTGGGAGAACAGCTGTCCCTGCACAAGGGGCCTTGCTGACTAGCTCAGCCATGCAAGGTGGCATTCCCGTGGCGCTTGGCAGCGCTTTCTCTTTCCTAGGTGCCGGCTTGTACAGTGACAGGATGCCCCCAGAATTTTTCTCATCCTCCATGGCTTCCGAGGGCTTGGACCCTTGCTCTCCAGATGAACCCGATGCGCCAGAAAACATTCCCACTCCATCAAGGACAGCATTGCGCGGAATCCACTTCCTGAGGCTTTCCTTCTCCACGGTGCCTTCTTAGTCACTGGGGAGGCCTCAAGTGTGTATCCATCAGCCCAGCCATTTCTTCTGCGACCTGGGCATCAAGTCTTCGTGTCAGTGCCCCATCAGTCGTTCCACATGGTACACATGGGCTGAGCGGCAACGCAGCTTGCCTGGCCTTTGCCTGCTGAGGACGACGCTTTTTCACTTGGCGTCTGCTCTCCGTTCTTCCTTTCTTGCCAGGAGATATGCGCTTGGCTTGTTCCTGGGGAAGTGCGGGCAGGGGCAGGCCTGGCAGGAGCCTTTGCCAGCCACTGTTTGCACTGAATGGGCGTGGTAGGAGGAGAAGGAGCGGGGGTTTTGTGTGTGCGTGCGCAGGGGGGTGGCGGCCCGGTGCCCCTTCGCCGAGGTTGCGGTGCTGAATGCCCTGCCTGGGTACCCCTTTTGTCTTTGGCCATGAATGCCCAGTCTTGCCCAGGCCTCCAGAAGGAGGCCCGCGCATGTGGGCCTAGGTAAGCTCTGCTTACCCCGAGTGCCCTTGGGGCCCTCTGGGGCCCTGGAAATAGTGCCTGCTCCCCAAGGTCGGTCTTGGAGCGGGCCAGTCCCACTTGGGCAACGCCCCCTCCAACCTTGCGCCCTGCTGGGCTGTGAGGTCTTAGCCAGGCACCCCTCTGGTGAAACTTGCTGTCCCTGGGACTGGCAAGGCTGCTGCGCCTTTCCGCCTTCCCTGAAGAGCAGTGGGGGCAGGCAGCAGCCCGTGGCGATTAAGACCGGGCCAGTACCTGGTGGGCCCGGGTCCCATGGAGGCGCAGGACACCTAAGTTGGTGAACTGTTACCTGGAGCCTTCCCTCGGGCCTCAGGAAAGTCCTTGTGCCCCACGGGCCCCATCCCCGCACACCAGAGTTCATCGCCGCCGCCGTCGGCAGCCACGCCTGTCCCTGGTGTGTCTCATGCCATCTCAGATCCCAGGAGGAGGGAATGCAGTGTTCGCCTCTCCCCCTGAGGCCGGCCCTCCACTGGGAGCTGGGATCCGAAGCAGAGCTCTGCTCAAAGGCGTCCTGAGAAGAGGACCGGGACGATGTGCCCCCCGGTCTTGGTCCTTGACCGTCCGGGCCTGGTTCCCTCGCAGCCTCCTTCTGCCCTGCCTGACACCCTAGGCAGCACCGTCTCGCCCTCCACCGCCGCCGCCTGTGGGCGCCCGCCTGCATCGCCGGATCGCGAGGCCAAAGCCGCCAGAGCCTGCTCACAGCCTGGCCGGCGGCGCGGGCCGACCTTACAACTGCGCATGCGCGGGTCGCCGTCACAATGACAGCGACCGTTGCCTAGAGGCGCGTCCCTATGGTGGGAGCCCTCTGCGGCCAGGCTAGAGGCGTCCTTGTCCGGCTCCGGCCTGTCCTCTCCGGGATCCTGCCAGGGATCGTCCGTGGTTCCAAGGAGAAGGAGGAGGAGGGCTCCGCGGGCTGGAGAAGGCTCCGTGGCAGCATCCGGGAAGCAGCAGCGGGATCCGTGGACCGATCGCCCATCGCCACCCTGACACCCTGCGGGCTGGCTGTGTACGTGAGTCTCCCCGAGAGTCCAAAGGCGTCACGCCTGTGACTGGGAACGCCGGACTACCCGTATGCCTGGGTGCCCCTCTGTACTCAGGGGTCCTTCTTCCCCGTCCCCGGAGCCTGGCGCTATCAGGACCTGCGTGACTGCCAGTGGCTTCTGAGAGAGAGACGGGGCGGGAGGCGGTTAGTTTACATGTATTGTGTCGGCAGGTGGGAGTACCTGGACTCTGGTCTTCCCCGTTTGCCTCGGGACTCCTTGAAGTTACCTTTCCTCGTGGAGAGCGCCGTGGAGCAGTTCCGCTCGGGCTAGGGGGCCGGGTGCCATTCATTTTCCGTGGGGTTCCTGCTGGGCAGTGGGAGGGTCTGGCTCCGTCGTGGTCAGGGTCGGGGGCCTGGGGCGCCACCTGAGACCGGCAAGTGTTGGAACGACCTCGCCCACAGGAGGTGAGCCAGCATTCCCATCCGAAGAGGACGACACCCAAGCTGACAACGACCACCACCTCACCTGGAACTCTGGATGCCAGGGACAGGTGTGCAGGGAAGGCCGGGAAGGAGACTCTACCACTGTTGGGCCTCATGCCCTGCCTACGCTCACGCCTGCCTTCTCTGGCTGAGGCCGGATGGCAGAGCAGCAGAGACTATGGTGGGAGAACAGCTGTCCCTGCACAAGGGGCCTTGCTGACTAGCTCAGCCATGCAAGGTGGCATTCCCGTGGCGCTTGGCAGCGCTTTCTCTTTCCTAGGTGCCGGCTTGTACAGTGACAGGATGCCCCCAGAATTTTTCTCATCCTCCATGGCTTCCGAGGGCTTGGACCCTTGCTCTCCAGATGAACCCGATGCGCCAGAAAACATTCCCACTCCATCAAGGACAGCATTGCGCGGAATCCACTTCCTGAGGCTTTCCTTCTCCACGGTGCCTTCTTAGTCACTGGGGAGGCCTCAAGTGTGTATCCATCAGCCCAGCCATTTCTTCTGCGACCTGGGCATCAAGTCTTCGTGTCAGTGCCCCATCAGTCGTTCCACATGGTACACATGGGCTGAGCGGCAACGCAGCTTGCCTGGCCTTTGCCTGCTGAGGACGACGCTTTTTCACTTGGCGTCTGCTCTCCGTTCTTCCTTTCTTGCCAGGAGATATGCGCTTGGCTTGTTCCTGGGGAAGTGCGGGCAGGGGCAGGCCTGGCAGGAGCCTTTGCCAGCCACTGTTTGCACTGAATGGGCGTGGTAGGAGGAGAAGGAGCGGGGGTTTTGTGTGTGCGTGCGCAGGGGGGTGGCGGCCCGGTGCCCCTTCGCCGAGGTTGCGGTGCTGAATGCCCTGCCTGGGTACCCCTTTTGTCTTTGGCCATGAATGCCCAGTCTTGCCCAGGCCTCCAGAAGGAGGCCCGCGCATGTGGGCCTAGGTAAGCTCTGCTTACCCCGAGTGCCCTTGGGGCCCTCTGGGGCCCTGGAAATAGTGCCTGCTCCCCAAGGTCGGTCTTGGAGCGGGCCAGTCCCACTTGGGCAACGCCCCCTCCAACCTTGCGCCCTGCTGGGCTGTGAGGTCTTAGCCAGGCACCCCTCTGGTGAAACTTGCTGTCCCTGGGACTGGCAAGGCTGCTGCGCCTTTCCGCCTTCCCTGAAGAGCAGTGGGGGCAGGCAGCAGCCCGTGGCGATTAAGACCGGGCCAGTACCTGGTGGGCCCGGGTCCCATGGAGGCGCAGGACACCTAAGTTGGTGAACTGTTACCTGGAGCCTTCCCTCGGGCCTCAGGAAAGTCCTTGTGCCCCACGGGCCCCATCCCCGCACACCAGAGTTCATCGCCGCCGCCGTCGGCAGCCACGCCTGTCCCTGGTGTGTCTCATGCCATCTCAGATCCCAGGAGGAGGGAATGCAGTGTTCGCCTCTCCCCCTGAGGCCGGCCCTCCACTGGGAGCTGGGATCCGAAGCAGAGCTCTGCTCAAAGGCGTCCTGAGAAGAGGACCGGGACGATGTGCCCCCCGGTCTTGGTCCTTGACCGTCCGGGCCTGGTTCCCTCGCAGCCTCCTTCTGCCCTGCCTGACACCCTAGGCAGCACCGTCTCGCCCTCCACCGCCGCCGCCTGTGGGCGCCCGCCTGCATCGCCGGATCGCGAGGCCAAAGCCGCCAGAGCCTGCTCACAGCCTGGCCGGCGGCGCGGGCCGACCTTACAACTGCGCATGCGCGGGTCGCCGTCACAATGACAGCGACCGTTGCCTAGAGGCGCGTCCCTATGGTGGGAGCCCTCTGCGGCCAGGCTAGAGGCGTCCTTGTCCGGCTCCGGCCTGTCCTCTCCGGGATCCTGCCAGGGATCGTCCGTGGTTCCAAGGAGAAGGAGGAGGAGGGCTCCGCGGGCTGGAGAAGGCTCCGTGGCAGCATCCGGGAAGCAGCAGCGGGATCCGTGGACCGATCGCCCATCGCCACCCTGACACCCTGCGGGCTGGCTGTGTACGTGAGTCTCCCCGAGAGTCCAAAGGCGTCACGCCTGTGACTGGGAACGCCGGACTACCCGTATGCCTGGGTGCCCCTCTGTACTCAGGGGTCCTTCTTCCCCGTCCCCGGAGCCTGGCGCTATCAGGACCTGCGTGACTGCCAGTGGCTTCTGAGAGAGAGACGGGGCGGGAGGCGGTTAGTTTACATGTATTGTGTCGGCAGGTGGGAGTACCTGGACTCTGGTCTTCCCCGTTTGCCTCGGGACTCCTTGAAGTTACCTTTCCTCGTGGAGAGCGCCGTGGAGCAGTTCCGCTCGGGCTAGGGGGCCGGGTGCCATTCATTTTCCGTGGGGTTCCTGCTGGGCAGTGGGAGGGTCTGGCTCCGTCGTGGTCAGGGTCGGGGGCCTGGGGCGCCACCTGAGACCGGCAAGTGTTGGAACGACCTCGCCCACAGGAGGTGAGCCAGCATTCCCATCCGAAGAGGACGACACCCAAGCTGACAACGACCACCACCTCACCTGGAACTCTGGATGCCAGGGACAGGTGTGCAGGGAAGGCCGGGAAGGAGACTCTACCACTGTTGGGCCTCATGCCCTGCCTACGCTCACGCCTGCCTTCTCTGGCTGAGGCCGGATGGCAGAGCAGCAGAGACTATGGTGGGAGAACAGCTGTCCCTGCACAAGGGGCCTTGCTGACTAGCTCAGCCATGCAAGGTGGCATTCCCGTGGCGCTTGGCAGCGCTTTCTCTTTCCTAGGTGCCGGCTTGTACAGTGACAGGATGCCCCCAGAATTTTTCTCATCCTCCATGGCTTCCGAGGGCTTGGACCCTTGCTCTCCAGATGAACCCGATGCGCCAGAAAACATTCCCACTCCATCAAGGACAGCATTGCGCGGAATCCACTTCCTGAGGCTTTCCTTCTCCACGGTGCCTTCTTAGTCACTGGGGAGGCCTCAAGTGTGTATCCATCAGCCCAGCCATTTCTTCTGCGACCTGGGCATCAAGTCTTCGTGTCAGTGCCCCATCAGTCGTTCCACATGGTACACATGGGCTGAGCGGCAACGCAGCTTGCCTGGCCTTTGCCTGCTGAGGACGACGCTTTTTCACTTGGCGTCTGCTCTCCGTTCTTCCTTTCTTGCCAGGAGATATGCGCTTGGCTTGTTCCTGGGGAAGTGCGGGCAGGGGCAGGCCTGGCAGGAGCCTTTGCCAGCCACTGTTTGCACTGAATGGGCGTGGTAGGAGGAGAAGGAGCGGGGGTTTTGTGTGTGCGTGCGCAGGGGGGTGGCGGCCCGGTGCCCCTTCGCCGAGGTTGCGGTGCTGAATGCCCTGCCTGGGTACCCCTTTTGTCTTTGGCCATGAATGCCCAGTCTTGCCCAGGCCTCCAGAAGGAGGCCCGCGCATGTGGGCCTAGGTAAGCTCTGCTTACCCCGAGTGCCCTTGGGGCCCTCTGGGGCCCTGGAAATAGTGCCTGCTCCCCAAGGTCGGTCTTGGAGCGGGCCAGTCCCACTTGGGCAACGCCCCCTCCAACCTTGCGCCCTGCTGGGCTGTGAGGTCTTAGCCAGGCACCCCTCTGGTGAAACTTGCTGTCCCTGGGACTGGCAAGGCTGCTGCGCCTTTCCGCCTTCCCTGAAGAGCAGTGGGGGCAGGCAGCAGCCCGTGGCGATTAAGACCGGGCCAGTACCTGGTGGGCCCGGGTCCCATGGAGGCGCAGGACACCTAAGTTGGTGAACTGTTACCTGGAGCCTTCCCTCGGGCCTCAGGAAAGTCCTTGTGCCCCACGGGCCCCATCCCCGCACACCAGAGTTCATCGCCGCCGCCGTCGGCAGCCACGCCTGTCCCTGGTGTGTCTCATGCCATCTCAGATCCCAGGAGGAGGGAATGCAGTGTTCGCCTCTCCCCCTGAGGCCGGCCCTCCACTGGGAGCTGGGATCCGAAGCAGAGCTCTGCTCAAAGGCGTCCTGAGAAGAGGACCGGGACGATGTGCCCCCCGGTCTTGGTCCTTGACCGTCCGGGCCTGGTTCCCTCGCAGCCTCCTTCTGCCCTGCCTGACACCCTAGGCAGCACCGTCTCGCCCTCCACCGCCGCCGCCTGTGGGCGCCCGCCTGCATCGCCGGATCGCGAGGCCAAAGCCGCCAGAGCCTGCTCACAGCCTGGCCGGCGGCGCGGGCCGACCTTACAACTGCGCATGCGCGGGTCGCCGTCACAATGACAGCGACCGTTGCCTAGAGGCGCGGCCCTATGGTGGGAGCCCTCTGCGGCCAGGCTAGAGGCGTCCTTGTCCGGCTCCGGCCTGTCCTCTCCGGGATCCTGCCAGGGATCGTCCGTGGTTCCAAGGAGAAGGAGGAGGAGGGCTCCGCGGGCTGGAGAAGGCTCCCTGGCAGCATCCGGGAAGCAGCAGCGGGATCCGTGGACCGATCGCCCATCGCCACCCTGACACCCTGCGGGCTGGCTGTGTACGTGAGTCTCCCCGAGAGTCCAAAGGCGTCACGCCTGTGACTGGGAACGCCGGACTACCCGTATGCCTGGGTGCCCCTCTGTACTCAGGGGTCCTTCTTCCCCGTCCCCGGAGCCTGGCGCTATCAGGACCTGCGTGACTGCCAGTGGCTTCTGAGAGAGAGACGGGGCGGGAGGTGGTTAGTTTACATGTATTGTGTCGGCAGGTGGGAGTACCTGGACTCTGGTCTTCCCCGTTTGCCTCGGGACTCCTTGAAGTTACCTTTCCTCGTGGAGAGCGCCGTGGAGCAGTTCCGCTCGGGCTAGGGGGCCGGGTGCCATTCATTTTCCGTGGGGTTCCTGCTGGGCAGTGGGAGGGTCTGGCTCCGTCGTGGTCAGGGTCGGGGGCCTGGGGCGCCACCTGAGACCGGCAAGTGTTGGAACGACCTCGCCCACAGGAGGTGAGCCAGCATTCCCATCCGAAGAGGACGACACCCAAGCTGACAACGACCACCACCTCACCTGGAACTCTGGATGCCAGGGACAGGTGTGCAGGGAAGGCCGGGAAGGAGACTCTACCACTGTTGGGCCTCATGCCCTGCCTACGCTCACGCCTGCCTTCTCTGGCTGAGGCCGGATGGCAGAGCAGCAGAGACTATGGTGGGAGAACAGCTGTCCCTGCACAAGGGGCCTTGCTGACTAGCTCAGCCATGCAAGGTGGCATTCCCGTGGCGCTTGGCAGCGCTTTCTCTTTCCTAGGTGCCGGCTTGTACAGTGACAGGATGCCCCCAGAATTTTTCTCATCCTCCATGGCTTCCGAGGGCTTGGACCCTTGCTCTCCAGATGAACCCGATGCGCCAGAAAACATTCCCACTCCATCAAGGACAGCATTGCGCGGAATCCACTTCCTGAGGCTTTCCTTCTCCACGGTGCCTTCTTAGTCACTGGGGAGGCCTCAAGTGTGTATCCATCAGCCCAGCCATTTCTTCTGCGACCTGGGCATCAAGTCTTCGTGTCAGTGCCCCATCAGTCGTTCCACATGGTACACATGGGCTGAGCGGCAACGCAGCTTGCCTGGCCTTTGCCTGCTGAGGACGACGCTTTTTCACTTGGCGTCTGCTCTCCGTTCTTCCTTTCTTGCCAGGAGATATGCGCTTGGCTTGTTCCTGGGGAAGTGCGGGCAGGGGCAGGCCTGGCAGGAGCCTTTGCCAGCCACTGTTTGCACTGAATGGGCGTGGTAGGAGGAGAAGGAGCGGGGGTTTTGTGTGTGCGTGCGCAGGGGGGTGGCGGCCCGGTGCCCCTTCGCCGAGGTTGCGGTGCTGAATGCCCTGCCTGGGTACCCCTTTTGTCTTTGGCCATGAATGCCCAGTCTTGCCCAGGCCTCCAGAAGGAGGCCCGCGCATGTGGGCCTAGGTAAGCTCTGCTTACCCCGAGTGCCCTTGGGGCCCTCTGGGGCCCTGGAAATAGTGCCTGCTCCCCAAGGTCGGTCTTGGAGCGGGCCAGTCCCACTTGGGCAACGCCCCCTCCAACCTTGCGCCCTGCTGGGCTGTGAGGTCTTAGCCAGGCACCCCTCTGGTGAAACTTGCTGTCCCTGGGACTGGCAAGGCTGCTGCGCCTTTCCGCCTTCCCTGAAGAGCAGTGGGGGCAGGCAGCAGCCCGTGGCGATTAAGACCGGGCCAGTACCTGGTGGGCCCGGGTCCCATGGAGGCGCAGGACACCTAAGTTGGTGAACTGTTACCTGGAGCCTTCCCTCGGGCCTCAGGAAAGTCCTTGTGCCCCACGGGCCCCATCCCCGCACACCAGAGTTCATCGCCGCCGCCGTCGGCAGCCACGCCTGTCCCTGGTGTGTCTCATGCCATCTCAGATCCCAGGAGGAGGGAATGCAGTGTTCGCCTCTCCCCCTGAGGCCGGCCCTCCACTGGGAGCTGGGATCCGAAGCAGAGCTCTGCTCAAAGGCGTCCTGAGAAGAGGACCGGGACGATGTGCCCCCCGGTCTTGGTCCTTGACCGTCCGGGCCTGGTTCCCTCGCAGCCTCCTTCTGCCCTGCCTGACACCCTAGGCAGCACCGTCTCGCCCTCCACCGCCGCCGCCTGTGGGCGCCCGCCTGCATCGCCGGATCGCGAGGCCAAAGCCGCCAGAGCCTGCTCACAGCCTGGCCGGCGGCGCGGGCCGACCTTACAACTGCGCATGCGCGGGTCGCCGTCACAATGACAGCGACCGTTGCCTAGAGGCGCGGCCCTATGGTGGGAGCCCTCTGCGGCCAGGCTAGAGGCGTCCTTGTCCGGCTCCGGCCTGTCCTCTCCGGGATCCTGCCAGGGATCGTCCGTGGTTCCAAGGAGAAGGAGGAGGAGGGCTCCGCGGGCTGGAGAAGGCTCCCTGGCAGCATCCGGGAAGCAGCAGCGGGATCCGTGGACCGATCGCCCATCGCCACCCTGACACCCTGCGGGCTGGCTGTGTACGTGAGTCTCCCCGAGAGTCCAAAGGCGTCACGCCTGTGACTGGGAACGCCGGACTACCCGTATGCCTGGGTGCCCCTCTGTACTCAGGGGTCCTTCTTCCCCGTCCCCGGAGCCTGGCGCTATCAGGACCTGCGTGACTGCCAGTGGCTTCTGAGAGAGAGACGGGGCGGGAGGCGGTTAGTTTACATGTATTGTGTCGGCAGGTGGGAGTACCTGGACTCTGGTCTTCCCCGTTTGCCTCGGGACTCCTTGAAGTTACCTTTCCTCGTGGAGAGCGCCGTGGAGCAGTTCCGCTCGGGCTAGGGGGCCGGGTGCCATTCATTTTCCGTGGGGTTCCTGCTGGGGAGTGGGATAGTCTGGCTCCATCGTGGTCAGGGTCGGTGGTCTGGGGCGCCACCTGAGACCGGCAAGTGTTGGAACGACCTCGCCCACAGGAGGTGAGCCAGCTTTCCCATCCGAAGAGGACGACACCCAAGCTGACAACGACCACCACCTCACCTGGAACTCTGGATGCCAGGGACAGGTGTGCAGGGAAGGCCGGGAAGGAGACTCTACCACTGTTGGGCCTCATGCCCTGCCTACGCTCACGCCTGCCTTCTCTGGCTGAGGCCGGATGGCAGAGCAGCAGAGACTATGGTGGGAGAACAGCTGTCCCTGCACAAGGGGCCTTGCTGACTAGCTCAGCCATGCAAGGTGGCATTCCCGTGGCGCTTGGCAGCGCTTTCTCTTTCCTAGGTGCCGGCTTGTACAGTGACAGGATGCCCCCAGAATTTTTCTCATCCTCCATGGCTTCCGAGGGCTTGGACCCTTGCTCTCCGGATGAACCCGATGCGCCAGAAAACATTCCCACTCCATCAAGGACAGCATTGCGCGGCATCAACTTCCTGAGGCTTTCCTTCTCCTCGGTGCCTTCTTAGTCACTGGGGCGGCCTCAAGTTTGTATCCATCAGCCCAGCCATTTCTTCTGCGACCTGGGCATCAAGTCTTGGTGTCAGGGCCCCATCAGTCGTTCCCCATGGTACACATGGGCTGAGCGGCAACACAGCTTGCCTGGCCTTTGCCTGCTGAGGACGACGCTTTTTCACTTGGCGTCTGCTCTCCGTTCTTCCTTTCTTGCCAGGAGATATGCGCTTGGCTTGTTCCTGGGGAAGTGCGGGCAGGGGCAGGCCTGGCAGGAGCCTTTGCCAGCCACTGTTTGCACTGAATGGGCGGGGTAGGAGGAGCAGGAGCGGGGGTTTTGTGTGTGCGTGCGCAGGGGGGTGTCGGCCCGGTGCATCTTCGCCGAGGTTGGGGTGCTGAATGCCCTGCCTGGGTACCCCTTTTGTCTTTGGCCATGAATGCCCAGTCTTGCCCAGGCCTCCAGAAGGAGGCCCGCGCATGTGGGCCTAGGTAGGCTCTGCTTACCCCGAGTGCCCTTGGGGCCCTCTGGGGCCCTGGAAATAGTGCCTGCTCCCCAAGGTCGGTCTTGGAGCGGGCCAGTCCCACTTGGGCAACGCCCCCTCCAACCTTCTGCCCTGCTGGGCTGTGAGGTCTTAGCCAGGCACCCCTCTGGGGAAACTTGCTGTCCCTGGGACTGGCAAGGCTGCTGCGCCTTTCCTCCTTCCCTGAAGAGCAGTGGGGGCAGGCAGCAGCCCGTGGCGATTAAGACCGGGCCAGTACCTGGTGGGCCCGGGTCCCATGGAGGCGCAGGACACCTAAGTTGGTGAACTGTTACCTGGAGCCTTCCCTCGGGCCTCAGGAAACTCCTTGTGCCCCACAGGCCCCATCTCCACTCACCAGAGTTCATCGCCAGTCCCCAGTGAGTCTCATGCCATCTCAGATCCCAGGAGGAGGGAATGCAGTGTTCGCCTCTCCCCCTGAGGCCGGCCCTCCACTGGGAGCTGGGATCCGAAGCAGAGCTCTGCTGAAAGGCCTCCTGAGAAGCGGACGGGGACGATGTGTCCCCCCATCCCCCCACCCCCCTTCGTCTTGATGCTGGACCGGTCCGGGTCTGATTCCCTCGCAGCCTCCTTCCGCCCTCCCAGACACCCTAGGCAGCACCGTCTCGCCTTGGTCCGCCGCCCCCTGTGGGCTCCCGCCGCCCTAGCCTGCTGACAGCCTTGCTGGCCACTGGAGCGGACCTTCAAACTGCGATTGCGCAGGGCGCCGTCACAATGACAGCGACCGTTGCCTAGAGGCGCGGCCCTATGGTGGGAGCCCTCTGCGGCCAGGCTAGAGGCGTCCTTGTCCGGCTCCGGCCTGTCCTCTCCGGGATCCTGCCAGGGATCGTCCGTGGTTCCAAGGAGAAGGAGGAGGAGGGCTCCGCGGGCTGGAGAAGGCTCCGTGGCAGCATCCGGGAAGCAGCAGCGGGATCCGTGGACCGATCGCCCATCGCCACCCTGACACCCTGCGGGCTGGCTGTGTACGTGAGTCTCCCCGAGAGTCCAAAGGCGTCACGCCTGTGACTGGGAACGCCGGACTACCCGTATGCCTGGGTGCCCCTCTGTACTCAGGGGTCCTTCTTCCCCGTCCCCGGAGCCTGGCGCTATCAGGACCTGCGTGACTGCCAGTGGCTTCTGAGAGAGAGACGGGGCGGGAGGCGGTTAGTTTACATGTATTGTGTCGGCAGGTGGGAGTACCTGGACTCTGGTCTTCCCCGTTTGCCTCGGGACTCCTTGAAGTTACCTTTCCTCGTGGAGAGCGCCGTGGAGCAGTTCCGCTCGGGCTAGGGGGCCGGGTGCCATTCATTTTCCGTGGGGTTCCTGCTGGGCAGTGGGAGGGTCTGGCTCCGTCGTGGTCAGGGTCGGGGGCCTGGGGCGCCACCTGAGACCGGCAAGTGTTGGAACGACCTCGCCCACAGGAGGTGAGCCAGCATTCCCATCCGAAGAGGACGACACCCAAGCTGACAACGACCACCACCTCACCTGGAACTCTGGATGCCAGGGACAGGTGTGCAGGGAAGGCCGGGAAGGAGACTCTACCACTGTTGGGCCTCATGCCCTGCCTACGCTCACGCCTGCCTTCTCTGGCTGAGGCCGGATGGCAGAGCAGCAGAGACTATGGTGGGAGAACAGCTGTCCCTGCACAAGGGGCCTTGCTGACTAGCTCAGCCATGCAAGGTGGCATTCCCGTGGCGCTTGGCAGCGCTTTCTCTTTCCTAGGTGCCGGCTTGTACAGTGACAGGATGCCCCCAGAATTTTTCTCATCCTCCATGGCTTCCGAGGGCTTGGACCCTTGCTCTCCAGATGAACCCGATGCGCCAGAAAACATTCCCACTCCATCAAGGACAGCATTGCGCGGAATCCACTTCCTGAGGCTTTCCTTCTCCACGGTGCCTTCTTAGTCACTGGGGAGGCCTCAAGTGTGTATCCATCAGCCCAGCCATTTCTTCTGCGACCTGGGCATCAAGTCTTCGTGTCAGTGCCCCATCAGTCGTTCCACATGGTACACATGGGCTGAGCGGCAACGCAGCTTGCCTGGCCTTTGCCTGCTGAGGACGACGCTTTTTCACTTGGCGTCTGCTCTCCGTTCTTCCTTTCTTGCCAGGAGATATGCGCTTGGCTTGTTCCTGGGGAAGTGCGGGCAGGGGCAGGCCTGGCAGGAGCCTTTGCCAGCCACTGTTTGCACTGAATGGGCGTGGTAGGAGGAGAAGGAGCGGGGGTTTTGTGTGTGCGTGCGCAGGGGGGTGGCGGCCCGGTGCCCCTTCGCCGAGGTTGCGGTGCTGAATGCCCTGCCTGGGTACCCCTTTTGTCTTTGGCCATGAATGCCCAGTCTTGCCCAGGCCTCCAGAAGGAGGCCCGCGCATGTGGGCCTAGGTAAGCTCTGCTTACCCCGAGTGCCCTTGGGGCCCTCTGGGGCCCTGGAAATAGTGCCTGCTCCCCAAGGTCGGTCTTGGAGCGGGCCAGTCCCACTTGGGCAACGCCCCCTCCAACCTTGCGCCCTGCTGGGCTGTGAGGTCTTAGCCAGGCACCCCTCTGGTGAAACTTGCTGTCCCTGGGACTGGCAAGGCTGCTGCGCCTTTCCGCCTTCCCTGAAGAGCAGTGGGGGCAGGCAGCAGCCCGTGGCGATTAAGACCGGGCCAGTACCTGGTGGGCCCGGGTCCCATGGAGGCGCAGGACACCTAAGTTGGTGAACTGTTACCTGGAGCCTTCCCTCGGGCCTCAGGAAAGTCCTTGTGCCCCACGGGCCCCATCCCCGCACACCAGAGTTCATCGCCGCCGCCGTCGGCAGCCACGCCTGTCCCTGGTGTGTCTCATGCCATCTCAGATCCCAGGAGGAGGGAATGCAGTGTTCGCCTCTCCCCCTGAGGCCGGCCCTCCACTGGGAGCTGGGATCCGAAGCAGAGCTCTGCTCAAAGGCGTCCTGAGAAGAGGACCGGGACGATGTGCCCCCCGGTCTTGGTCCTTGACCGTCCGGGCCTGGTTCCCTCGCAGCCTCCTTCTGCCCTGCCTGACACCCTAGGCAGCACCGTCTCGCCCTCCACCGCCGCCGCCTGTGGGCGCCCGCCTGCATCGCCGGATCGCGAGGCCAAAGCCGCCAGAGCCTGCTCACAGCCTGGCTGGCGGCGCGGGCCGACCTTACAACTGCGCATGCGCGGGTCGCCGTCACAATGACAGCGACCGTTGCCTAGAGGCGCGGCCCTATGGTGGGAGCCCTCTGCGGCCAGGCTAGAGGCGTCCTTGTCCGGCTCCGGCCTGTCCTCTCCGGGATCCTGCCAGGGATCGTCCGTGGTTCCAAGGAGAAGGAGGAGGAGGGCTCCGCGGGCTGGAGAAGGCTCCGTGGCAGCATCCGGGAAGCAGCAGCGGGATCCGTGGACCGATCGCCCATCGCCACCCTGACACCCTGCGGGCTGGCTGTGTACGTGAGTCTCCCCGAGAGTCCAAAGGCGTCACGCCTGTGACTGGGAACGCCGGACTACCCGTATGCCTGGGTGCCCCTCTGTACTCAGGGGTCCTTCTTCCCCGTCCCCGGAGCCTGGCGCTATCAGGACCTGCGTGACTGCCAGTGGCTTCTGAGAGAGAGACGGGGCGGGAGGCGGTTAGTTTACATGTATTGTGTCGGCAGGTGGGAGTACCTGGACTCTGGTCTTCCCCGTTTGCCTCGGGACTCCTTGAAGTTACCTTTCCTCGTGGAGAGCGCCGTGGAGCAGTTCCGCTCGGGCTAGGGGGCCGGGTGCCATTCATTTTCCGTGGGGTTCCTGCTGGGCAGTGGGAGGGTCTGGCTCCGTCGTGGTCAGGGTCGGGGGCCTGGGGCGCCACCTGAGACCGGCAAGTGTTGGAACGACCTCGCCCACAGGAGGTGAGCCAGCATTCCCATCCGAAGAGGACGACACCCAAGCTGACAACGACCACCACCTCACCTGGAACTCTGGATGCCAGGGACAGGTGTGCAGGGAAGGCCGGGAAGGAGACTCTACCACTGTTGGGCCTCATGCCCTGCCTACGCTCACGCCTGCCTTCTCTGGCTGAGGCCGGATGGCAGAGCAGCAGAGACTATGGTGGGAGAACAGCTGTCCCTGCACAAGGGGCCTTGCTGACTAGCTCAGCCATGCAAGGTGGCATTCCCGTGGCGCTTGGCAGCGCTTTCTCTTTCCTAGGTGCCGGCTTGTACAGTGACAGGATGCCCCCAGAATTTTTCTCATCCTCCATGGCTTCCGAGGGCTTGGACCCTTGCTCTCCAGATGAACCCGATGCGCCAGAAAACATTCCCACTCCATCAAGGACAGCATTGCGCGGAATCCACTTCCTGAGGCTTTCCTTCTCCACGGTGCCTTCTTAGTCACTGGGGAGGCCTCAAGTGTGTATCCATCAGCCCAGCCATTTCTTCTGCGACCTGGGCATCAAGTCTTCGTGTCAGTGCCCCATCAGTCGTTCCACATGGTACACATGGGCTGAGCGGCAACGCAGCTTGCCTGGCCTTTGCCTGCTGAGGACGACGCTTTTTCACTTGGCGTCTGCTCTCCGTTCTTCCTTTCTTGCCAGGAGATATGCGCTTGGCTTGTTCCTGGGGAAGTGCGGGCAGGGGCAGGCCTGGCAGGAGCCTTTGCCAGCCACTGTTTGCACTGAATGGGCGTGGTAGGAGGAGAAGGAGCGGGGGTTTTGTGTGTGCGTGCGCAGGGGGGTGGCGGCCCGGTGCCCCTTCGCCGAGGTTGCGGTGCTGAATGCCCTGCCTGGGTACCCCTTTTGTCTTTGGCCATGAATGCCCAGTCTTGCCCAGGCCTCCAGAAGGAGGCCCGCGCATGTGGGCCTAGGTAAGCTCTGCTTACCCCGAGTGCCCTTGGGGCCCTCTGGGGCCCTGGAAATAGTGCCTGCTCCCCAAGGTCGGTCTTGGAGCGGGCCAGTCCCACTTGGGCAACGCCCCCTCCAACCTTGCGCCCTGCTGGGCTGTGAGGTCTTAGCCAGGCACCCCTCTGGTGAAACTTGCTGTCCCTGGGACTGGCAAGGCTGCTGCGCCTTTCCGCCTTCCCTGAAGAGCAGTGGGGGCAGGCAGCAGCCCGTGGCGATTAAGACCGGGCCAGTACCTGGTGGGCCCGGGTCCCATGGAGGCGCAGGACACCTAAGTTGGTGAACTGTTACCTGGAGCCTTCCCTCGGGCCTCAGGAAAGTCCTTGTGCCCCACGGGCCCCATCCCCGCACACCAGAGTTCATCGCCGCCGCCGTCGGCAGCCACGCCTGTCCCTGGTGTGTCTCATGCCATCTCAGATCCCAGGAGGAGGGAATGCAGTGTTCGCCTCTCCCCCTGAGGCCGGCCCTCCACTGGGAGCTGGGATCCGAAGCAGAGCTCTGCTCAAAGGCGTCCTGAGAAGAGGACCGGGACGATGTGCCCCCCGGTCTTGGTCCTTGACCGTCCGGGCCTGGTTCCCTCGCAGCCTCCTTCTGCCCTGCCTGACACCCTAGGCAGCACCGTCTCGCCCTCCACCGCCGCCGCCTGTGGGCGCCCGCCTGCATCGCCGGATCGCGAGGCCAAAGCCGCCAGAGCCTGCTCACAGCCTGGCCGGCGGCGCGGGCCGACCTTACAACTGCGCATGCGCGGGTCGCCGTCACAATGACAGCGACCGTTGCCTAGAGGCGCGGCCCTATGGTGGGAGCCCTCTGCGGCCAGGCTAGAGGCGTCCTTGTCCGGCTCCGGCCTGTCCTCTCCGGGATCCTGCCAGGGATCGTCCGTGGTTCCAAGGAGAAGGAGGAGGAGGGCTCCGCGGGCTGGAGAAGGCTCCCTGGCAGCATCCGGGAAGCAGCAGCGGGATCCGTGGACCGATCGCCCATCGCCACCCTGACACCCTGCGGGCTGGCTGTGTACGTGAGTCTCCCCGAGAGTCCAAAGGCGTCACGCCTGTGACTGGGAACGCCGGACTACCCGTATGCCTGGGTGCCCCTCTGTACTCAGGGGTCCTTCTTCCCCGTCCCCGGAGCCTGGCGCTATCAGGACCTGCGTGACTGCCAGTGGCTTCTGAGAGAGAGACGGGGCGGGAGGCGGTTAGTTTACATGTATTGTGTCGGCAGGTGGGAGTACCTGGACTCTGGTCTTCCCCGTTTGCCTCGGGACTCCTTGAAGTTACCTTTCCTCGTGGAGAGCGCCGTGGAGCAGTTCCGCTCGGGCTAGGGGGCCGGGTGCCATTCATTTTCCGTGGGGTTCCTGCTGGGCAGTGGGAGGGTCTGGCTCCGTCGTGGTCAGGGTCGGGGGCCTGGGGCGCCACCTGAGACCGGCAAGTGTTGGAACGACCTCGCCCACAGGAGGTGAGCCAGCATTCCCATCCGAAGAGGACGACACCCAAGCTGACAACGACCACCACCTCACCTGGAACTCTGGATGCCAGGGACAGGTGTGCAGGGAAGGCCGGGAAGGAGACTCTACCACTGTTGGGCCTCATGCCCTGCCTACGCTCACGCCTGCCTTCTCTGGCTGAGGCCGGATGGCAGAGCAGCAGAGACTATGGTGGGAGAACAGCTGTCCCTGCACAAGGGGCCTTGCTGACTAGCTCAGCCATGCAAGGTGGCATTCCCGTGGCGCTTGGCAGCGCTTTCTCTTTCCTAGGTGCCGGCTTGTACAGTGACAGGATGCCCCCAGAATTTTTCTCATCCTCCATGGCTTCCGAGGGCTTGGACCCTTGCTCTCCAGATGAACCCGATGCGCCAGAAAACATTCCCACTCCATCAAGGACAGCATTGCGCGGAATCCACTTCCTGAGGCTTTCCTTCTCCACGGTGCCTTCTTAGTCACTGGGGAGGCCTCAAGTGTGTATCCATCAGCCCAGCCATTTCTTCTGCGACCTGGGCATCAAGTCTTCGTGTCAGTGCCCCATCAGTCGTTCCACATGGTACACATGGGCTGAGCGGCAACGCAGCTTGCCTGGCCTTTGCCTGCTGAGGACGACGCTTTTTCACTTGGCGTCTGCTCTCCGTTCTTCCTTTCTTGCCAGGAGATATGCGCTTGGCTTGTTCCTGGGGAAGTGCGGGCAGGGGCAGGCCTGGCAGGAGCCTTTGCCAGCCACTGTTTGCACTGAATGGGCGTGGTAGGAGGAGAAGGAGCGGGGGTTTTGTGTGTGCGTGCGCAGGGGGGTGGCGGCCCGGTGCCCCTTCGCCGAGGTTGCGGTGCTGAATGCCCTGCCTGGGTACCCCTTTTGTCTTTGGCCATGAATGCCCAGTCTTGCCCAGGCCTCCAGAAGGAGGCCCGCGCATGTGGGCCTAGGTAAGCTCTGCTTACCCCGAGTGCCCTTGGGGCCCTCTGGGGCCCTGGAAATAGTGCCTGCTCCCCAAGGTCGGTCTTGGAGCGGGCCAGTCCCACTTGGGCAACGCCCCCTCCAACCTTGCGCCCTGCTGGGCTGTGAGGTCTTAGCCAGGCACCCCTCTGGTGAAACTTGCTGTCCCTGGGACTGGCAAGGCTGCTGCGCCTTTCCGCCTTCCCTGAAGAGCAGTGGGGGCAGGCAGCAGCCCGTGGCGATTAAGACCGGGCCAGTACCTGGTGGGCCCGGGTCCCATGGAGGCGCAGGACACCTAAGTTGGTGAACTGTTACCTGGAGCCTTCCCTCGGGCCTCAGGAAAGTCCTTGTGCCCCACGGGCCCCATCCCCGCACACCAGAGTTCATCGCCGCCGCCGTCGGCAGCCACGCCTGTCCCTGGTGTGTCTCATGCCATCTCAGATCCCAGGAGGAGGGAATGCAGTGTTCGCCTCTCCCCCTGAGGCCGGCCCTCCACTGGGAGCTGGGATCCGAAGCAGAGCTCTGCTCAAAGGCGTCCTGAGAAGAGGACCGGGACGATGTGCCCCCCGGTCTTGGTCCTTGACCGTCCGGGCCTGGTTCCCTCGCAGCCTCCTTCTGCCCTGCCTGACACCCTAGGCAGCACCGTCTCGCCCTCCACCGCCGCCGCCTGTGGGCGCCCGCCTGCATCGCCGGATCGCGAGGCCAAAGCCGCCAGAGCCTGCTCACAGCCTGGCCGGCGGCGCGGGCCGACCTTACAACTGCGCATGCGCGGGTCGCCGTCACAATGACAGCGACCGTTGCCTAGAGGCGCGGCCCTATGGTGGGAGCCCTCTGCGGCCAGGCTAGAGGCGTCCTTGTCCGGCTCCGGCCTGTCCTCTCCGGGATCCTGCCAGGGATCGTCCGTGGTTCCAAGGAGAAGGAGGAGGAGGGCTCCGCGGGCTGGAGAAGGCTCCCTGGCAGCATCCGGGAAGCAGCAGCGGGATCCGTGGACCGATCGCCCATCGCCACCCTGACACCCTGCGGGCTGGCTGTGTACGTGAGTCTCCCCGAGAGTCCAAAGGCGTCACGCCTGTGACTGGGAACGCCGGACTACCCGTATGCCTGGGTGCCCCTCTGTACTCAGGGGTCCTTCTTCCCCGTCCCCGGAGCCTGGCGCTATCAGGACCTGCGTGACTGCCAGTGGCTTCTGAGAGAGAGACGGGGCGGGAGGCGGTTAGTTTACATGTATTGTGTCGGCAGGTGGGAGTACCTGGACTCTGGTCTTCCCCGTTTGCCTCGGGACTCCTTGAAGTTACCTTTCCTCGTGGAGAGCGCCGTGGAGCAGTTCCGCTCGGGCTAGGGGGCCGGGTGCCATTCATTTTCCGTGGGGTTCCTGCTGGGCAGTGGGAGGGTCTGGCTCCGTCGTGGTCAGGGTCGGGGGCCTGGGGCGCCACCTGAGACCGGCAAGTGTTGGAACGACCTCGCCCACAGGAGGTGAGCCAGCATTCCCATCCGAAGAGGACGACACCCAAGCTGACAACGACCACCACCTCACCTGGAACTCTGGATGCCAGGGACAGGTGTGCAGGGAAGGCCGGGAAGGAGACTCTACCACTGTTGGGCCTCATGCCCTGCCTACGCTCACGCCTGCCTTCTCTGGCTGAGGCCGGATGGCAGAGCAGCAGAGACTATGGTGGGAGAACAGCTGTCCCTGCACAAGGGGCCTTGCTGACTAGCTCAGCCATGCAAGGTGGCATTCCCGTGGCGCTTGGCAGCGCTTTCTCTTTCCTAGGTGCCGGCTTGTACAGTGACAGGATGCCCCCAGAATTTTTCTCATCCTCCATGGCTTCCGAGGGCTTGGACCCTTGCTCTCCAGATGAACCCGATGCGCCAGAAAACATTCCCACTCCATCAAGGACAGCATTGCGCGGAATCCACTTCCTGAGGCTTTCCTTCTCCACGGTGCCTTCTTAGTCACTGGGGAGGCCTCAAGTGTGTATCCATCAGCCCAGCCATTTCTTCTGCGACCTGGGCATCAAGTCTTCGTGTCAGTGCCCCATCAGTCGTTCCACATGGTACACATGGGCTGAGCGGCAACGCAGCTTGCCTGGCCTTTGCCTGCTGAGGACGACGCTTTTTCACTTGGCGTCTGCTCTCCGTTCTTCCTTTCTTGCCAGGAGATATGCGCTTGGCTTGTTCCTGGGGAAGTGCGGGCAGGGGCAGGCCTGGCAGGAGCCTTTGCCAGCCACTGTTTGCACTGAATGGGCGTGGTAGGAGGAGAAGGAGCGGGGGTTTTGTGTGTGCGTGCGCAGGGGGGTGGCGGCCCGGTGCCCCTTCGCCGAGGTTGCGGTGCTGAATGCCCTGCCTGGGTACCCCTTTTGTCTTTGGCCATGAATGCCCAGTCTTGCCCAGGCCTCCAGAAGGAGGCCCGCGCATGTGGGCCTAGGTAAGCTCTGCTTACCCCGAGTGCCCTTGGGGCCCTCTGGGGCCCTGGAAATAGTGCCTGCTCCCCAAGGTCGGTCTTGGAGCGGGCCAGTCCCACTTGGGCAACGCCCCCTCCAACCTTGCGCCCTGCTGGGCTGTGAGGTCTTAGCCAGGCACCCCTCTGGTGAAACTTGCTGTCCCTGGGACTGGCAAGGCTGCTGCGCCTTTCCGCCTTCCCTGAAGAGCAGTGGGGGCAGGCAGCAGCCCGTGGCGATTAAGACCGGGCCAGTACCTGGTGGGCCCGGGTCCCATGGAGGCGCAGGACACCTAAGTTGGTGAACTGTTACCTGGAGCCTTCCCTCGGGCCTCAGGAAAGTCCTTGTGCCCCACGGGCCCCATCCCCGCACACCAGAGTTCATCGCCGCCGCCGTCGGCAGCCACGCCTGTCCCTGGTGTGTCTCATGCCATCTCAGATCCCAGGAGGAGGGAATGCAGTGTTCGCCTCTCCCCCTGAGGCCGGCCCTCCACTGGGAGCTGGGATCCGAAGCAGAGCTCTGCTCAAAGGCGTCCTGAGAAGAGGACCGGGACGATGTGCCCCCCGGTCTTGGTCCTTGACCGTCCGGGCCTGGTTCCCTCGCAGCCTCCTTCTGCCCTGCCTGACACCCTAGGCAGCACCGTCTCGCCCTCCACCGCCGCCGCCTGTGGGCGCCCGCCTGCATCGCCGGATCGCGAGGCCAAAGCCGCCAGAGCCTGCTCACAGCCTGGCCGGCGGCGCGGGCCGACCTTACAACTGCGCATGCGCGGGTCGCCGTCACAATGACAGCGACCGTTGCCTAGAGGCGCGGCCCTATGGTGGGAGCCCTCTGCGGCCAGGCTAGAGGCGTCCTTGTCCGGCTCCGGCCTGTCCTCTCCGGGATCCTGCCAGGGATCGTCCGTGGTTCCAAGGAGAAGGAGGAGGAGGGCTCCGCGGGCTGGAGAAGGCTCCCTGGCAGCATCCGGGAAGCAGCAGCGGGATCCGTGGACCGATCGCCCATCGCCACCCTGACACCCTGCGGGCTGGCTGTGTACGTGAGTCTCCCCGAGAGTCCAAAGGCGTCACGCCTGTGACTGGGAACGCCGGACTACCCGTATGCCTGGGTGCCCCTCTGTACTCAGGGGTCCTTCTTCCCCGTCCCCGGAGCCTGGCGCTATCAGGACCTGCGTGACTGCCAGTGGCTTCTGAGAGAGAGACGGGGCGGGAGGCGGTTAGTTTACATGTATTGTGTCGGCAGGTGGGAGTACCTGGACTCTGGTCTTCCCCGTTTGCCTCGGGACTCCTTGAAGTTACCTTTCCTCGTGGAGAGCGCCGTGGAGCAGTTCCGCTCGGGCTAGGGGGCCGGGTGCCATTCATTTTCCGTGGGGTTCCTGCTGGGCAGTGGGAGGGTCTGGCTCCGTCGTGGTCAGGGTCGGGGGCCTGGGGCGCCACCTGAGACCGGCAAGTGTTGGAACGACCTCGCCCACAGGAGGTGAGCCAGCATTCCCATCCGAAGAGGACGACACCCAAGCTGACAACGACCACCACCTCACCTGGAACTCTGGATGCCAGGGACAGGTGTGCAGGGAAGGCCGGGAAGGAGACTCTACCACTGTTGGGCCTCATGCCCTGCCTACGCTCACGCCTGCCTTCTCTGGCTGAGGCCGGATGGCAGAGCAGCAGAGACTATGGTGGGAGAACAGCTGTCCCTGCACAAGGGGCCTTGCTGACTAGCTCAGCCATGCAAGGTGGCATTCCCGTGGCGCTTGGCAGCGCTTTCTCTTTCCTAGGTGCCGGCTTGTACAGTGACAGGATGCCCCCAGAATTTTTCTCATCCTCCATGGCTTCCGAGGGCTTGGACCCTTGCTCTCCAGATGAACCCGATGCGCCAGAAAACATTCCCACTCCATCAAGGACAGCATTGCGCGGAATCCACTTCCTGAGGCTTTCCTTCTCCACGGTGCCTTCTTAGTCACTGGGGAGGCCTCAAGTGTGTATCCATCAGCCCAGCCATTTCTTCTGCGACCTGGGCATCAAGTCTTCGTGTCAGTGCCCCATCAGTCGTTCCACATGGTACACATGGGCTGAGCGGCAACGCAGCTTGCCTGGCCTTTGCCTGCTGAGGACGACGCTTTTTCACTTGGCGTCTGCTCTCCGTTCTTCCTTTCTTGCCAGGAGATATGCGCTTGGCTTGTTCCTGGGGAAGTGCGGGCAGGGGCAGGCCTGGCAGGAGCCTTTGCCAGCCACTGTTTGCACTGAATGGGCGTGGTAGGAGGAGAAGGAGCGGGGGTTTTGTGTGTGCGTGCGCAGGGGGGTGGCGGCCCGGTGCCCCTTCGCCGAGGTTGCGGTGCTGAATGCCCTGCCTGGGTACCCCTTTTGTCTTTGGCCATGAATGCCCAGTCTTGCCCAGGCCTCCAGAAGGAGGCCCGCGCATGTGGGCCTAGGTAAGCTCTGCTTACCCCGAGTGCCCTTGGGGCCCTCTGGGGCCCTGGAAATAGTGCCTGCTCCCCAAGGTCGGTCTTGGAGCGGGCCAGTCCCACTTGGGCAACGCCCCCTCCAACCTTGCGCCCTGCTGGGCTGTGAGGTCTTAGCCAGGCACCCCTCTGGTGAAACTTGCTGTCCCTGGGACTGGCAAGGCTGCTGCGCCTTTCCGCCTTCCCTGAAGAGCAGTGGGGGCAGGCAGCAGCCCGTGGCGATTAAGACCGGGCCAGTACCTGGTGGGCCCGGGTCCCATGGAGGCGCAGGACACCTAAGTTGGTGAACTGTTACCTGGAGCCTTCCCTCGGGCCTCAGGAAAGTCCTTGTGCCCCACGGGCCCCATCCCCGCACACCAGAGTTCATCGCCGCCGCCGTCGGCAGCCACGCCTGTCCCTGGTGTGTCTCATGCCATCTCAGATCCCAGGAGGAGGGAATGCAGTGTTCGCCTCTCCCCCTGAGGCCGGCCCTCCACTGGGAGCTGGGATCCGAAGCAGAGCTCTGCTCAAAGGCGTCCTGAGAAGAGGACCGGGACGATGTGCCCCCCGGTCTTGGTCCTTGACCGTCCGGGCCTGGTTCCCTCGCAGCCTCCTTCTGCCCTGCCTGACACCCTAGGCAGCACCGTCTCGCCCTCCACCGCCGCCGCCTGTGGGCGCCCGCCTGCATCGCCGGATCGCGAGGCCAAAGCCGCCAGAGCCTGCTCACAGCCTGGCCGGCGGCGCGGGCCGACCTTACAACTGCGCATGCGCGGGTCGCCGTCACAATGACAGCGACCGTTGCCTAGAGGCGCGTCCCTATGGTGGGAGCCCTCTGCGGCCAGGCTAGAGGCGTCCTTGTCCGGCTCCGGCCTGTCCTCTCCGGGATCCTGCCAGGGATCGTCCGTGGTTCCAAGGAGAAGGAGGAGGAGGGCTCCGCGGGCTGGAGAAGGCTCCGTGGCAGCATCCGGGAAGCAGCAGCGGGATCCGTGGACCGATCGCCCATCGCCACCCTGACACCCTGCGGGCTGGCTGTGTACGTGAGTCTCCCCGAGAGTCCAAAGGCGTCACGCCTGTGACTGGGAACGCCGGACTACCCGTATGCCTGGGTGCCCCTCTGTACTCAGGGGTCCTTCTTCCCCGTCCCCGGAGCCTGGCGCTATCAGGACCTGCGTGACTGCCAGTGGCTTCTGAGAGAGAGACGGGGCGGGAGGCGGTTAGTTTACATGTATTGTGTCGGCAGGTGGGAGTACCTGGACTCTGGTCTTCCCCGTTTGCCTCGGGACTCCTTGAAGTTACCTTTCCTCGTGGAGAGCGCCGTGGAGCAGTTCCGCTCGGGCTAGGGGGCCGGGTGCCATTCATTTTCCGTGGGGTTCCTGCTGGGCAGTGGGAGGGTCTGGCTCCGTCGTGGTCAGGGTCGGGGGCCTGGGGCGCCACCTGAGACCGGCAAGTGTTGGAACGACCTCGCCCACAGGAGGTGAGCCAGCATTCCCATCCGAAGAGGACGACACCCAAGCTGACAACGACCACCACCTCACCTGGAACTCTGGATGCCAGGGACAGGTGTGCAGGGAAGGCCGGGAAGGAGACTCTACCACTGTTGGGCCTCATGCCCTGCCTACGCTCACGCCTGCCTTCTCTGGCTGAGGCCGGATGGCAGAGCAGCAGAGACTATGGTGGGAGAACAGCTGTCCCTGCACAAGGGGCCTTGCTGACTAGCTCAGCCATGCAAGGTGGCATTCCCGTGGCGCTTGGCAGCGCTTTCTCTTTCCTAGGTGCCGGCTTGTACAGTGACAGGATGCCCCCAGAATTTTTCTCATCCTCCATGGCTTCCGAGGGCTTGGACCCTTGCTCTCCAGATGAACCCGATGCGCCAGAAAACATTCCCACTCCATCAAGGACAGCATTGCGCGGAATCCACTTCCTGAGGCTTTCCTTCTCCACGGTGCCTTCTTAGTCACTGGGGAGGCCTCAAGTGTGTATCCATCAGCCCAGCCATTTCTTCTGCGACCTGGGCATCAAGTCTTCGTGTCAGTGCCCCATCAGTCGTTCCACATGGTACACATGGGCTGAGCGGCAACGCAGCTTGCCTGGCCTTTGCCTGCTGAGGACGACGCTTTTTCACTTGGCGTCTGCTCTCCGTTCTTCCTTTCTTGCCAGGAGATATGCGCTTGGCTTGTTCCTGGGGAAGTGCGGGCAGGGGCAGGCCTGGCAGGAGCCTTTGCCAGCCACTGTTTGCACTGAATGGGCGTGGTAGGAGGAGAAGGAGCGGGGGTTTTGTGTGTGCGTGCGCAGGGGGGTGGCGGCCCGGTGCCCCTTCGCCGAGGTTGCGGTGCTGAATGCCCTGCCTGGGTACCCCTTTTGTCTTTGGCCATGAATGCCCAGTCTTGCCCAGGCCTCCAGAAGGAGGCCCGCGCATGTGGGCCTAGGTAAGCTCTGCTTACCCCGAGTGCCCTTGGGGCCCTCTGGGGCCCTGGAAATAGTGCCTGCTCCCCAAGGTCGGTCTTGGAGCGGGCCAGTCCCACTTGGGCAACGCCCCCTCCAACCTTGCGCCCTGCTGGGCTGTGAGGTCTTAGCCAGGCACCCCTCTGGTGAAACTTGCTGTCCCTGGGACTGGCAAGGCTGCTGCGCCTTTCCGCCTTCCCTGAAGAGCAGTGGGGGCAGGCAGCAGCCCGTGGCGATTAAGACCGGGCCAGTACCTGGTGGGCCCGGGTCCCATGGAGGCGCAGGACACCTAAGTTGGTGAACTGTTACCTGGAGCCTTCCCTCGGGCCTCAGGAAAGTCCTTGTGCCCCACGGGCCCCATCCCCGCACACCAGAGTTCATCGCCGCCGCCGTCGGCAGCCACGCCTGTCCCTGGTGTGTCTCATGCCATCTCAGATCCCAGGAGGAGGGAATGCAGTGTTCGCCTCTCCCCCTGAGGCCGGCCCTCCACTGGGAGCTGGGATCCGAAGCAGAGCTCTGCTCAAAGGCGTCCTGAGAAGAGGACCGGGACGATGTGGCCCCCCGGTCTTGGTCCTTGACCGTCCGGGCCTGGTTCCCTCGCAGCCTCCTTCTGCCCCTGCCTGACACCCTAGGCAGCACCGTCTCGCCCTCCACCGCCGCCCGCCCTGTGGGCGCCCCGCCTGCATCGCCGGATCGCGAGGCCAAAGCCGCCAGAGCCTGCTCACAGCCTGGCCGGCGGCGCGGGCCGACCTTACAACTGCGCATGCGCGGGTCGCCGTCACAATGACAGCGACCGTTGCCTAGAGGCGCGGCCCTATGGTGGGAGCCCTCTGCGGCCAGGCTAGAGGCGTCCTTGTCCGGCTCCGGCCTGTCCTCTCCGGGATCCTGCCAGGGATCGTCCGTGGTTCCAAGGAGAAGGAGGAGGAGGGCTCCGCGGGCTGGAGAAGGCTCCCTGGCAGCATCCGGGAAGCAGCAGCGGGATCCGTGGACCGATCGCCCATCGCCACCCCTGACACCCTGCGGGCTGGCTGTGTACCGTGAGTCTCCCCGAGAGTCCAAAGGCGTCACGCCTGTGACTGCGAACGCCGGACTACCCGTATGCCTGGGTGCCCCTCTGTACTCAGGGGTCCTTCTTCCCCGTCCCCGGAGCCTGGCGCTATCAGGACCTGCGTGACTGCCAGTGGCTTCTGAGAGAGAGACGGGGCGGGAGGCGGTTAGTTTACATGTATTGTGTCGGCAGGTGGGAGTACCTGGACTCTGGTCTTCCCCGTTTGCCTCGGGACTCCTTGAAGTTACCCTTTCCTCGTGGAGAGCGCCGTGGAGCAGTTCCGCTCGCGGCTAGGGGGCCGGGTGCCATTCATTTTCCGTGGGGTTCCTGCTGGGCAGTGGGAGGGTCTGGCTCCGTCGTGGTCAGGGTCGGGGGCCTGGGGCGCCACCTGAGACCGGCAAGTGTTGGAACGACCTCGCCCACAGGAGGTGAGCCAGCATTCCCATCCGAAGAGGACGACACCCAAGCTGACAACGACCACCACCTCACCTGGAACTCTGGATGCCAGGGACAGGTGTGCAGGGAAGGCCGGGGAAGGAGACTCTACCACTGTTGGGCCTCATGCCCTGCCTACGCTCACGCCTGCCTTCTCTGGCTGAGGCCGATGGCAGAGCAGCAGAGACTATGGTGGGAGAACAGCTGTCCCTGCACAAGGGGCCTTGCTGACTAGCTCAGCCATGCAAGGTGGCATTCCCGTGGCGCTTGGCAGCGCTTTCTCTTTCCTAGGTGCCGGCTTGTACAGTGACAGGATGCCCCCAGAATTTTTCTCATCCTCCATGGCTTCCGAGGGCTTGGACCCCTTGCTCTCCAGATTGAACCCGATGCGCCAGAAAACATTCCCACTCCATCAAGGACAGCATTGCGCGGAATCCACTTCCTGAGGCTTTCCTTCTCCACGGTGCCTTCTTAGTCACTGGGGAGGCCTCAAGTGTGTATCCATCAGCCCAGCCATTTCTTCTGCGACCTGGGCATCAAGTCTTCGTGTCAGTGCCCCATCAGTCGTTCCACATGGTACACATGGGCTGAGCGGCAACGCAGCTTGCCTGGCCTTTGCCTGCTGAGGACGACGCTTTTTCACTTGGCGTCTGCTCTCCGTTCTTCCTTTCTTGCCAGGAGATATGCGCTTGGCTTGTTCCTGGGGAAGTGCGGGCAGGGGGCAGGCCTGGCAGGAGCCTTTGCCAGCCACTGTTTGCACTGAATGGGCGTGGTAGGAGGAGAAGGAGCGGGGGTTTTGTGTGTGCGTGCGCAGGGGGGTGGCGCCCGGTGCCCCTTCGCCGAGGTTGCGGTGCTGAATGCCCTGCCTGGGTACCCCTTTTGTCTTTGGCCATGAATGCCCAGTCTTGCCCAGGCCTCCAGAAGGAGGCCCGCGCATGTGGGGCCTAGGTAAGCTCTGCTTACCCCGACGTGCCCTTGGGGCCCTCTGGGGCCCTGGAAATAGTGCCTGCTCCCCAAGGTCGGTCTTGGAGCGGGCCAGTTCCCACTTGGGCAACGCCCCCTCCAACCTTGCGCCCTGCTGGGCTGTGAGGTCTTAGCCAGGCACCCCTCTGGTGAAACTTGCTGTCCCTGGGACTGGCAAGGCTGCTGCGCCTTTCCCGCCTTCCCTGAAGAGCAGTGGGGGCAGGCAGCAGCCCGTGGCGATTAAGACCGGGCCAGTACCTGGTGGGCCCGGGTCCCATGGAGGCGCAGGACACCTAAGTTGGTGAACTGTTACCTGGAGCCTTCCCTCGGGCCTCAGGAAAGTCCTTGTGCCCCACGGGGCCCCATCCCCGCACACCAGAGTTCATCGCCGCCGGCCGTCGGCAGCCACGCCTGTCCCTGGTGTGTCTCATGCCATCTCAGATCCCAGGAGGAGGGAATGCAGTGTTCGCCTCTCCCCCTGAGGCCCGGCCCTCCACTGGGGAGCTGGGATCCGAAGCAGAGCTCTGCTCAAAGGCGTCCTGAGAAGAGGACCGGGGACGATGTGCCCCCCGGTCTTGGTCCTTGACCGTCCGGGCCTGGTTCCCTCGCAGCCTCCTTCTGCCCTGCCTGACACCCCTAGGCAGCACCGTCTCGCCCTCCACCCGCCGCCGCCTGTGGGCGCCCGCCTGCATCGCCGGATCGCGAGGCCAAAGCCGCCAGAGCCTGCTCACAGCCTGGCCGCGGCGCGGGGCCGACCTTACAACTGCGCATGCGCGGGGTCGCCGTCACAATGACAGCGGACCGTTGCCTAGAGGCGCGGGCCCTATGGTGGGAGCCCCTCTGCGGCCAGGCTAGAGGCGTCCTTGTCCGGCTCCGGCTGTCCTCCTCCGGGATCCTGCCAGGGATCGTCCGTGGTTCCAAGGAGAAGGAGGAGGAGGGCTCCGCGGGCTGGAGAAGGCTCCCTGGCAGCATCCGGGAAGCAGCAGCGGGATCCGTGGACCGATCGCCCATCGCCACCCCTGACACCCTGCGGGCTGTGGCTGTGTACGTGAGTCTCCCCGAGAGTCCAAAGGCCGTCACGCCTGTGACTGGGAACGCCGGACTACCCGTATGCCTGGGTGCCCCCTCTGTACTCAGGGGTCCTTCTTCCCCGTCCCCGGAGCCTGGCGCTATCAGGACCTGCGTGACTGCCAGTGGCTTCTGAGAGAGAGACGGGGGCGGGAGGCGGTTAGTTTACATGTATTGTGTCGGCAGGTGGGAGTACCTGGACTCTGGTCTTCCCCGTTTGCCTCGGGACTCCTTGAAGTTACCTTTCCTCGTGGAGAGCGCCGTGGAGCAGTTCCGCTCGGGCTAGGGGGCCGGGTGCCATTCATTTTCCGTGGGGTTCCTGCTGGGGAGTGGGATAGTCTGGCTCCATCGTGGTCAGGGTCGGTGGTCTGGGGCGCCACCTGAGACCGGCAAGTGTTGGAACGACCTCGCCCACAGGAGGTGAGCCAGCTTTCCCATCCGAAGAGGACGACACCCAAGCTGACAACGACCACCACCTCACCTGGAACTCTGGATGCCAGGGACAGGTGTGCAGGGAAGGCCGGGAAGGAGACTCTACCACTGTTGGGCCTCATGCCCTGCCTACGCTCACGCCTGCCTTCTCTGGCTGAGGGCCGGATGGCAGAGCAGCAGAGGACTATGGTGGGAGAACAGCTGTCCCTGCACAAGGGGCCCTTGCTGACTAGCTCAGCCATGCAAGGT